>NC_090214.1:12552500-12898750 GCF_033026475.1 Channa argus
TGGTTGTTGAGATGGAGATGTCGAGATTTTCTGTCATCCCGTCTCCTCTTGCAACACACATGCTGCCGAGGCTCATGATGACTACGGTGATGTTTGCGTAGGAAGTGTTTTATTTTGCGGACAGCGTTGGTTGTCTCCACTGTCTCTACTGTTCAAACAACTCCAGACAAGCAGTGGATGGGACTGTGTGTGTGTTACTGGCTGCCTGCTCCAAAACGCATGAGACAATAACAGCATATTATTATTTTATTATTCTTACTGGAGCTCGAGGCGTTCTGCCGCTTTTGGAGTGGTTTTTGGAGTTCTCTTTCCCTCAGCCTGGAATTAGACCGCGCATATTTTTTACAAGAACGTGTCGAGAAAAGTAGTCTAATAACAAAGAATCATACCGAGGACATTTGGCAAAAAAGGACGCATCTGCGATTGTGTATTTTTTCAATTAAAAGCTAAAGAGGATCAGACATTTTGATTTAAGTCGAGCCAGTTCTACACAGGTTTTGCTGATTACTGACATTAAGGACTTTTTTTTTTTTTTACGATTTCCGTTATTCAGTGACTGAGGTCGACACAAGCTGAAACCAGCAGAGGTCGGGACCTGAGCTCCAAGGGGCAACCATTAGCCTAAATGTGACCCGGTAAACCCCTCCTGTCTCTGAAGGTAAGATTCCTCACCCTTTACGAAAGATACTTGGTTCTTTTGCTCCAGTTCACTTACACTATGTCGGATTTAGATATTGGTTATAATTTTAATTAAAACTGAGACATCTGCTTTTCAAGTCATGCATGCTGTGGGCAGAATGGAGAAGTTGGTAGTTTGGTGGCTGATAGAAAACAAATGATTCATTTAGAAAATAAATAGATGGATGGATAGATAGATAGAGTAATTTCAGAACCATGGACAGAGCCACACTTGTTTTATGGCAATGGAAGCAATCTGTATTTCTTAGCCCTGTTGTTTTCTTTTTTAAACCAGAGCATGTTTTTTTAGAAGCTTTAATCAAAACATGGGTAAGATACAGTAGTGGTTGAATCAGCAGTTGAAGATATCCAAACAAAGAGACAAATGACAGAGAGAGGACAACGTAGATGGAGAGGTCCAGTACTTTGTATATGACACACTTGCTGGTGGCTCGGCTTGCCACATGCTGACAAAACAGCATGGCTTGTGAGCCACAGCTACTGTCATCAACCGTTAGCTATGGTCACATCCAAACTGTTTGCTCTAGATATTTTTAGTCAAGGTGGAAGTGCATCTCAAGGAGCATAAAAGCTGTGCAACACTAAAACATTTGACTGATAAAATAATAGCATATTACAGGCAATGGAACACCACCTAGCCCATCAGGCACTGGGTTCTTTGGAAACAATGTGGCAGCTAAAGCAAGAAGTAACCATGAGCTCACACGTGTCCATGAAAATTAAATTGCAGTGCTGCTGTGTTATGGTTTATTAAAAGAAAACATTTGCTGTCCCTAAAAGCAGCAGTGGAAGAGAAGGATCTTGTGGAAAACGACAATATTTCACACAACCAATGTTATAAAAATAGAGGAAAATACTTAAACCCTTACTCATTTTGTACGTACTTTTGACAACTTGTCGTCGCTGTAGTTTATGTGTCAAAGTGAGTTATGTGATTCTAGGTTTATGTTGGGGAATAGTTATGTTGTTAGCAGTTTGAAACTATCGTGAAAAACGAACACGGCTTTGCTACTTGTTAGAGGTTCCAAACTTCAGTGCGGTCCAATTCAGTTTTTGTTCACGGTTTGTTAAAAATAATAAGAATACAGTCAATAATCAACGCTGTGCTGATGTATTCTCACATGGTCTCTGCATTTTTTTTTTTATCATTAATGCCTCATCATTAATGCGCTCTCCTCTTTTTACTGACAAGTTTGAAATCCAATTCCATTGTCAAATCAATGTCACCACATACAGATGAGTGACGAATTCATAACAATGCGCAGATGCATGCAAACAGAACATGAGTGACTTCTCAGTAAACAGGTCACCTCCACACCAGCGTAAAAATGTCAAATGATAGAATATGGATCTATAAAGTTGAATCTTTTGGGCGGATTGTGTTCAGTCTATCACTAGAGTTACTAGAGGCTTTTGAGGTTTGTAGTGTCCTAAACCAATATGATGTTTAATGTAGGTTTTCCTGAAGGTTACTCACTTACTTAGATTGATATCTGAGAGTCCTGTACTGTTCTTTCGGCTATACCAAATTCAATTATGATGTCATCACGTTGTATTAATTATGTCATACTGGCCGGTTTAAGAGTGTATGACTGAGAGCTGGTGCTGTATACAGTAGCGAATGAGAACTGTGACTGAATCCACATTTTGGGCTGAAAAAAAAATGAATACACGCACATACATGTGTGTTCCCATAGTGACTTGGTGACCCTCCGCACAACCTTGGCCCCCTGGGAGATCCGTCATACTGTTGCCTGCACACACGCACACGCCCCCCTCAAGGGGCATCATAATGTGTGTTTCTTGTCTGCTTGCTGCTGCTCCACCAGCCTCTTAGTGATTGCAGCAGGAGACAGAAGAAGAGGAGAGAAAGGGAGCTGAAGGACAGGCAGATGAGTAGGATGGAAAAGCAAATTTCAAAGACAGATGGGTGAGGAAAAAAGATGAAGAGAGAGGAGCACATATAGAATGAAAATGAAGAGGAGGAAAGGTTTCAATTGTGGCAGAATAGTAATAGTCAGGGGTGAGCACAATTACGGGGGCAGCAAATCCACTTCTTTTTTTCTGGACATTTAAAGTGTGCTCACATTTCAGCTTAATTACCTTTAAAATGCACTGTTGGGAGGGGCACCATGATAGAGCGTCTGTGGTCGCGATAAAGAGGAGAAAAGAGAAGAGGTGAGAAGGCTGGGGGAAGGGAATATGGCTGCTCAATGATCATGTCAAACAGTCACCACCCGTTCTTCCCTTCCTCCACCCATCTCTCTGTCCCCCCTTGCCTCAGCATCATGCTCTCCTCTCCACTCACAGCTACACCCTGACATGCTCACACATTACACTCACGAGTAGATGGGTTCCTACGCAGACACCAACGCGACCAGGCGCTAGCATGTGTGCACAAGCCGTTGGTCAGCTGGTCTCATCCCACTGGGTGACTGTAAAAAAGCTCATTTCACAGAGGAGAGGACAGGAGGAGAAAGAGAATGGCAACAGAAGAAAATCTGTTGTTCCCATCATGTAATGCCTGGAACATTCATCATGTGGGTTTGGGAATTGTTATGCACAGGTTATATTAATAGTTCTAAAACTTGTAGCTTTCATTTTTAGGGTCGTATAATCCAGGTGGGAAGATGTTCACGTCAACCTCCATAACTGGCAGATTGCCCAGCAGTTCCATCACTATACAATTTATTCATATTGGTTAATATTTAAATATAAGTATTCAATTATTCAATATAAGCAATACAACTCATTCAGCTTTTATAGGACCTGTAAATTGTTTTACAACTGTTTGACTTTCTTAAACACTGCTGCAAATACATACAAGGTACATATAAGGTACATCTGTACAATCTAATGCCATCCAATACAGCAGCTCTGCCATGAATTGTACCTTTGCAATGTTAGAATCTATCAGTTTTTTAAGTTGAGACTGTCAGAAAGGTGATAATGCTACTCTGTTTATTATTGAGGTCATGGTGGGTGCTGGAGTTGTACTTGAGTGCATTAAGGAGAAGTGGCTCAAATATTTTGGCAAACCTATTTGAATTGAATGAGATGGCCAAAACTTTAAAACCACTTTAGAACCATTTGTTTGGCATGAATGCAAGGATAGCACTACAGATAACTACCTGAGAATAATGCATGCATACTGCAAGTTGGAAAAAGAGGCGTTTATCTAGTTCATCCCTGTGATGGCCAGAGCCTCGGCCACACCCTAAATTTGGTTGGTAATGTTTTCACTTACCTTTGTTAACCGCTTTTCTTTCCAAGAATGCAACATATTTGATTTAAGTATTAGGTATATTTGTTAGGCATACACAATTAGTCCATATAGCATGCACGTTTTAATATTTCTGTATTGGCAATACTTACAATAGTTTAACCTAAGCGTTATTAATTTAATTTCTCTTTTTCTTGAGTTGCCTTTCTGCTGTTCCAGGGTTATTGGCCATCTAAACAGAAGATTGGATTAAGACCCTTATCAACCTTAAATAGTTTCTATAAAATGTAAGGAAAGTGTCTCTTGAGTTGTTACAGTTTATTTAAAACTTTATTTCGTACATTATTTTCTTATTGCTTTTGCATATTTAAAAATCTGAGAATGTTAGTAAACTGTCTGTCTAGTGTGTGTTTATAATTTTCTTAGTTACAGTAATGTCTACCTCTTGTGTGTCATATTGGTTTGACCAGCCAGTATATATGTTGCCCCTTGTGTGTCACTCAGGGTAGGTCAGTTTTGACTTGGTTAGAACTTGTTTAGTCGTTCAGTTAGATTTTTTAAGTTTAGTTGTCTTTTGTTGAGCTCTTTTAGGGCCCAGTTTTTTTAGTCATTAAAATTTACTTGTATATATTGCATTTTGGTTAAATAAAAACCCACTTTTCTTTGAAATTTTATTCCTGTGCCTACCTGCTTGGTCCCATTCAACTTGTATTGCAACAGCATAAGCATAAAAAAAACTTAATCAATCAAGCTTTATTTAAATAGTGCAGGTTTACTGGTAAATGCAATTCAAAGTGATTTATAGATCATTGAAGAGTTGATAAAAAGGCATAGCAAACAAGGGCTATAAAACTTAAAAGCAGGGAAAAGGATGTGAAAATATAGATAAAACAGACAAAACACAAACGTGAGAGAAGCTGATAAGAATGCACTCCAAACAAAGACAATAACACATGTGCACAAATAAAAGAATAAATAGTAAAACACAAAAACAAAAAATAAAAAAGATTAGAATCACTGAAAAAAATCACAAAAAACAATAAAACAAAACAAATTTAGGTTAGATATAGAAAAAACTACAGAGAAAGAAATTTCTCCTACAGATTTATCCTCATGTGCTACCAGACACCATTGTTGGTGTTTTTCCGGATCATTGCACTTGATTTGGTGAGGTAGATTTTGTAGGCCTTAATGGTAATGATGGCTAAAGCTAACGAAAAGTATATATTGTAAAATTGTAGACATTTAAGCCTTGGAAACTGACCAACCTGTTTGCATGGACTGCTGCATGCTACTTTTATTACATAGTAAGACAACATGGTGCTCAGACTACCTTCACTATTTTCATTATGTCTATAAATGAAAGATGTTTCAAAAATGCTGATGGACTTCATTACAAACAGTGTGGTGCAAAGGTTTTTTTGAAAGGCTACATTCTAATCAAATTCAGCTGCATAATGTCAATCTAAGACTAAATGGACTAAGGCATTTCAAAGGACAACACAGGAGCATATCTGTTTTTTTCTAGGACTGTTCACCTCCCTAGACTGCATAATGCACAGTATTAATAGTTAACTTCATTGATATCTCATTACTTTGTATGTATACTGTAGTATTATTATGTGTAACAGACACTGCAAGACAAAATGTTCCTCCAGGGATTAATAAAGTATCTATCTTGAAAAATGTTGATATGCTCTTTCTGGAAAGTTATGAAGCACAAGAAATCAAAAACAGTTTACATCAGTCATCAAGGTCATGACTGCCTTTGATTACAATACAGAAATGCACATTAGACAAGATATTTTCATTCATAAATTCATCTCTCAAATTGCATCTAATTATGCACCTATGCAATTTTGCCTGACTGTACTGTGCTTCAGTTTAGCATATAGTGAGTGAGCTGGGAAAAGTTGGTTCAAGTACAATCAAGCCTAGAACTAAACATAAACCACCCACTCAAAAAAAAAAAAAAAGCAAAGGCGATGGTAAATTGTCAGATTCTAATAGACCTGTCTCCATAGTAACTGAAGACCCATTCGTACTTTTACACACATTGCCTCTTGAGTACTGACCATGACCACTATGAACCAAGTAGTCATTAGACTTCAGCTTTAAACACACTTCCTTCCACTATCCGTACATTTCATCACAGCTGTTCATGCATCTATTTTCTCATCATGTGCCTCCTCCTGCCTTTTTCCTCATCTTGATTCTTCTTCTATTTCTGAAATTCACTGTCTCCACCTTTGTGTGTCTTTTCTTGCCCTGTGCCTTTTATTCCATCTTCCTCACACTTATCACTCTCCTTTGTGTCAATTCTTTTAACCTTGGTCCTCCCTGCAACTGTCTCTACCTATTTTGTTTTCCTATACATGCTGACTGTTGGTCATGTATGAGAGACACATATGCCTTAGACACATGCAAAGTCATTACAACCAAGCACAATATTGGAAATAACCCACATTTCACATTTTAGTGTCTCTCTTCAACTCCCACCATCACTTACACTGAGACACATTCACTTCTCCCTTCAAGGACATCCTTCCTATAATAAGAACTCAATGCCACATTGAGAGCGATCTGCGCAAGACCAATGGCAGTTTTGAGATAAAGTCTGTACATTAGTCAATTTGATTTTCCATGATCATTTTTGTGTGTAGCATGGTTAGTTTTTTTTTTTAATAACTACTGAAACCAGCCTACAGGAACACACTGGCAGTGGTTTGCTTTAAAAATTCACACAATTTAACTGTGGTGAAAACCAAGCAGATGTTCACTTTACATGACTTCACATTCAAATAAGAAATTGAAATTTGTCATTGGTGGGTGAGCAAGTCTCCCTATAATGATCACCATGTCTTGCCAATAAAGTGCTCAGACAACATCCAAATTTAGAAACGATTGAGAAAGCTTTGTAACCTTTGTAGCATTTTCTGTTTTTGTGTGAACAAGGAAAACAAGAATGGATAGGTGCTGAACCCTGTTTCCCAAAAACACGGTTAAATTTGAGTAGGGAACATAATTGCAATTGGATTACATTTTCTGCATGAAAAAGTTAGGATAAAATCTATGGCTGCAGTCTTGTTTCAAAAGGAGGAGACAAGGGGCCGAGGTTATATCTGGGGGTTACTAACCTGTATAATATCTGTGAATTTGAGTGCAGTCCACAAAGGCCATAGAAGTGTTAAGTTAAGGATGACATTAGGTTCTCTATTTATGTGCATGTGCATGGTATGAATCTCAGTTCTGTGTTGGTGAAATGGTACTTTTCCTGTATTGCAGTTTTTGTCTCTTGTCTGTGCCAGTTTGGTATTTATTTCATAATTTGCTGCAGTTGTCATTGGCAATCCAACAGTTTACTACAACTTTGGTTTCACAGATGGCTGCTACATGGGCTTTCCACCACACGCCTGCTCAGACCAGGCCATCTATATGTTTTACATTAACTGAATGCCATGCCTTACCATTTATTTTACTATAATAGTAGTAAAAATGTCCAAATCTGGTTGTGTCCAGGTAGTTGAAAAAGTACAGTATTCAAGTGCACCATTCTAACATGCTGCATAGATTTGTGTATGCATGTTTTTGTGTGTATCAGTGGGTATCATTCCCCACACTGCCCTTCATCTTATGCCACAGCTGTGTGATGATTTCCTCAGTGCCTCTGATACATAGTATCAACTCTCCCAAGACTCCTCTAAACTGAGCAAATTATTGTAAATAGCATTTTGCTTAACAGACTCTGCTTTGAATATGCAAAGTGACATAAAAGAGGCGTCAGAGGCGCTGGTTTTGCTTGTGAGTGGCATCACTGGTCAAAGTGATGTTTAAAACAGAAGCCTGCCTCCATTCCCCAAGGCAAAGCACGTCACTTGAACCGACAGAGAGTGAGAGTGGTGGAGAGGAGAAAGGGACACAAAGAGATAGTGATGCAAAAAAAAGGGGGGCATAACCAGACAAAGAAAGGGAAAGAGACAGTCAGAGCAAGTAGAGTTAGACAGTGTGGCCATAGAGAGCAAGGGAACCATGAAAAAAGTGAATGACATGACTGGCAGTGTGCCAAGTGTGCCAAGAAGCTCACCAGGACATGGGAAGAGGTAGCAGAACAGAGTAGGTACCGGCCTTCAGAGGAAGCTTACTTATGGTAGATGTGTGCATCAACAGCAGCAGTTGGGGTTAAGTAGTAGTTAGTGCTGTGATTACTAAGTTATGATGTAATAATATCACTTGACCTTTGCTGAAACACCTCTTGTTTCACTACACTTACTTTTAATGCATACATTTAGATCAGCCGTCAGATAAAATATCCATTATCCAGTGCGAGGACATCCTGACTGATCATGTTACGTGTCCTTGATTTAACAGAAGCTCGATCGTCTACATTCACAAAGTCTGCAAAAACAACAACCTTGTCTTCTCTTTCACACAAAGGCTACAGAGATGTAAGCACTTTTCTTCTGATTTCCAAAAACAGATTTTGTAAGATTATGGCAAAGCATCCTGTATTGTAGCAGTTACAATAGCAATTAAGGATCCATCCATCCATTCATTATCTGTAACCACTTATCCTTATTAGGGTAGCAGGGGGGCTGGAGCCTGTACCGGCTCTCATAGGCAAGGGGCGCAGTACATCCTGGACAGGTTGGCAGTCTATCTCAGGGCTAACAAAGAGATGCATACACAGACAGGCATCCATTAACTCTGACATTCACACCTATGGGCAATTGAGAGACACCAACTAACCTAACATGTCTTTGGACTGTGGGAGGAAACTTGGAGAAAACCCACGCAAGCACGGAGAGAACATGCAAACTCCACCACCATGCCTACCCCTAAAACAAAGATGCTTATAGTAATTGCAAATGTTATGAGCATCTCTAAACATAAATTCAACTTTTATTTTCACACAAAAAACTGATGTAATCACCCACATTTTCATGACTCAGATCTACACTGATAAATGTGGATGTTTTTTTATTTTTTTTAATTTTTCCTTGCAAGAAAACTTTGTCAAGTTCCCAGCAAGTAAGGCACTGGAGGTTACCACACATGACAACTACAGGATGTGAAAGCGAAGGTTGATTCCAGTTTTAAACGTAAAGTCACGGAGGGAAGATAGGTTTGATATAACCAGGTAACAGTTTGTGCCTTTTTGTATGTTGACATTCACTCATTGCTACAAAGGCATCCCCTCTGCAATATTTATTTGTATTCTTTAATGCATTCGATCTCATCTTGATACCCTTTAAGCAAAATGGGTCCAGATGTGATCATATATTTCTCCAAATTCTACTTTTACATTTACACCTTGTCATATACAATATATAAATATCTGAGACACATGGATATATAAAATACAATCTTATACCAATCAAACTAAATCTAACCTTTCCTCATTCCAGGTCTGAACTTATATGTACCATGCTGTTGCTTAGAGAGAAAGTAAAATAAGGAAAAGTCTAAATTTGGAATGATCTCATTGTCAAGTGTCAAAGAGAAAATGTAATTTAATGGTGTCTTATCTAATTCAGGAAGAGGGAAGGAATTAAATTCATTTGAGGTCAGAGTAGACTGTGTAGCCAGAGGGAAAGTGTGTGCGTGTGTGAGTGCGTGCATGCATGCATGCCAGCGTGCATATGTGTGCGTGCATGCCTGCCTGCGTGTGTATGTCCATATCATTACACTTTTGACCATTTGCAATAATATATTTACCTGTCAGAGGGACAGACTCAGACCTGTATTATCTACTTTGTTTGCTTGCATGGATGACGTCTTTCACACCAGGAGATCCTTATGGAGCTCAAAGTGTCACAGCAAACTGTCTCCCCTGTCACTGTGATTTCTCAGCAGCAGATCTGATTGACACTGAACTTATACACCAGAAGTGAACCTGTGGCAGGCGGCAGCTGGTGTTATTGGACAGATCTATCCTGCTTAGAGTTAGAAAGAATAAAATACTGAAACAGACTAGAATGGAATAGATGCAGCTAGTGTACACTTAAAACACACAAACACACAGAGATTCTGCATTGCTAAAGGTGAGAGAAACATGCTGGGATTGGATTTGTTTGTCAATTTCATTATTACTATTATCCAGTATTTAAAAAGAAACAGAGAGTCTGCCTAAAATCCAGAATGATATTCTGTCATGAACAGCAGTTTCCACAAATGTGTCTTGTCTGCTGTATTTGTGCAGCATTAAGCACATACTGCTTATGTTATCAGAGTTGCTTAAGGTGTGTGAGTGTTGAAGTGTGTGTGAGAAGGAGCTAGGCAGCAAATGTTACATTCACACCTATATCATCTTCGCACCTAAAAATGACAATTATGTATTCACACACAGGCAGAAATGTACATATTCATCCGTGGTTTCATTTATATTTAACATATATTCAAAAGGACTATTGATTTAACTGAATGTGCTGGTTGCAATTGTTTATTTGATTACCTCCAATGTCTACTGATATCCATCTAGCTGGGTGCCGCTGAGCTAATACTGAACATTTACATTTACATTTACATTTACATGTAGTCATTTAGCAGACGCTTTTATCCAAAGCGACTTACAAGTGAGGTACAAGGCAAGCAAAAAAAAACCTCTGCACCTGACTACTGTAATTATTTTTGGGGTGTGTCCAGCACTGCATCTGCACCTAGTCATAGGTCACATACTCTGTACTTGAGACAAACCTAGAAGGGGGGGAATTTCTAACACCTGTTGCAGTCATTCACCATTGATTGGCCTGTTGGCTCTTTACGTGTCTAGAACTAGGCCTAAGATGCAAATTAAATAATTGTTTAAATCGATGAAATCTGATTATTATATATGGCTTAATGTAAAGAGAAAAGGGACTCAGTGTCTGTCACAACCTTAAAAAAAAAAGAACTTGTATTCACTCATCATGAATATACACATACTTCCATGACGAGTGATAAAGTGCACCATGGACACCTTTTTACTGCTTGCATCACTCTGCTTCAGGACTGAGAACTGCTCTTCATTCTATCAACAGTGAAGTTCAAAGAATCGTAATATCTCTGAGCCAAATTTAGCTCTTGCTAGTGCCAAGATTATAGCCTGTCACACACAGACTATTGGTATTATTTGCACAGCAGAGGGTAGAGCATGGCACGGCAGAGGGGAGGAACAGGAAGTCCCGTGGCAGACTGACAAAATCTGATTATATGCAATTATTTTGAGATGATTTGAAAGCAAAAGCTCATTTTCTTTAACCATTCAGGGCCAAAGAGAATGTTGGAAAAATACAAACTGACAGACTTATAGATGACATTCTTTCCAAAAATCTTTTTTGGAGTGATTTTATTCTACAGTTCTAAATTAGACAGTTCAAAGTGGAAAACGACAGGAAACTAAGGCTTTTACATTGTTTGCACCTTACAACACATGGACACCCCTCTTAAAAATGCAGCGAACGGAGAAGTTTGTCTACCGCTACCTTTTGAACACACAAACCACACACAGGCATACATGAAATATGCTTTAACTTTCTTTTGCACTGACAGGAAGAGAGCCTTCAGCTAAGTGCTGATGTAAATCTCAAAACTGCTCTCATAATGTGATTTTCTCTGGGAGCTACAGCACTTAAAATTTTAAAAAATCAATGTTCTGTCACATTTCCTCGCACAATATTAGAGTTGACTGCTTCCTCGTTTTACTATGTCACAAGAATGAATCATAAATGAGATATATAGCTAACTGAGATGTAAAGCAGGGTAGAATAAAGGAGAGTGTTTGTGCATAAAACAATATTCAAATACATTAAATCCAGAATGCAGGCCTATGTTTAAAATACAGTACAGTATATCTCAATATTAGCAAAACATACAAAACAAATCCATTTAAATGCTATATACAAGAAGTAACAGTTCAAAGGTTGCCTATACACATAAAGTGTAGGAAGAGCTAACTTAAAATGTGAAGTTTGTAGTGCTGAGCACTAAATACTGTAGCATCATCTATATCCATGTTCTATAAACAAAGCAGCATTTTTGACAAATAGTGGAGGTGTTGAAAAAGCTGAATTTTCTCAAAAGAAGTCATTTAAATAAATATTTACATATTCCTAAAATGAATCCTGTAAAATGTCTATATGCAGGCTTTGTTAAGATAGGATATGGTGTGGATAAAAGGCTTTGTTGCAAGTTATGCAAGTTAATTCCTGCATTGCCACGCAATTTGAACTGCGCTACCAAATAAGCAAGGTCACTGAGATGGATGAGAGACATTTAGTGAGCTGGATAATTAAATGGAGAGACCCAGACCACCATTAGGTTTTTTCAAACTTCCTCATGATGCTATATTTATATCAGCCGAGAGCCATTTCTATGACATATTATTAACAGAGGGACACTAATTACAGCAAAGCTTTACTGTCAATGCCACGACACATGAGAAGATTAAAAAATATTCATCGATTCCATTCATGGTTCCCAGAGAAAACTGGCTCGTATCTTTTCTTCACCTGCAACTCCTTCCTCTCTTCCCCACAGCCTTTGGGATTTTCATGATACCTGGCTGAAGGTCACAGTTGGAGTTGGGCTAAAGTCGGTCAATCCCTCTCAATGGGGGGCGGTGAGGTTGTTGAGATTTAACTGAGGCTAACTGTGTGTTATCATTATTCCTCGTGGTGGATGAGGGGACATAAAGACATGATGGAAAAGACAATTTGTGAATCTGCAGAAATTTAATACTGGACAGGGTGAGCCAGAATTAAATTTAGAGAGAGCGTTAGTAAGAGAATCAAGTACAGTCAGAGTGAGTGCGGCCACACAGGGTAATACTGTGTCAAGGCTTGAGGAAAAATTTGCAAGCTGATTTTGAAAAGTGCATTCAGTGTGTAATTGTGGAAAAGATGAGTTTATGGAAATTTTGGAGGAAATTAGCTTAATTTATCAGCTTCATCATGAAAGGTGCAGTGAAATACCTGTCATTACAGCTACATGTAGTAATTTGGCAGATGTTTCTATCCAAGCCAACTTACTTTAAAGGTGACAAGTAGGGAAAATAAATTCTAAAGGATGACTTTAAGATTGAATGCAAAAAATAAGCAAGTCTTGAATTCAGTCAGCTGGATACCCCTGAGGTATTTTTCTTATGCTGTTAGGTCTCACATTTAATTTGATTTTGGCTCACAGATAAGCATGAAAAATGATTTGACTAAAATCATGTTTATTCTGAGCACTCTCAGAGGGTAAATGCTTGTCCCAGTACCTGCTATTTAATGTGATTTCTCGATTCCCCGAATCTCTAAAATGGAGACATTGACAAAATTAGCACTAGAGTAACCATACCCACTTATAGGGAAAATACAACAGATCAAAGTTATCATTTATGTTAGGGATAGTAAAGTTAAGCAAAGCAAAGAAAAAAACTGTTTCAGTTTCATGCAAGTCCCAGATGGTAAATATAGAAAATAGAGAAACGTTTTCAGGGTTTTTTTTTTAGTTTGCAAATATTTAGAGAAGGAAGACTTGATATTGTTAACACTTGGGAATAACAGTGCATTTTTTTCCATGTAATGAGCATGCAACTTGCTGTAAAACTGTTATACTGTATGGATTAAACAATCAATATGCATTGTTTGTTTTTATGTTCAGAAAAAGTTAAGGTAGCTGTTCAACTGCAAACTGCCTCTTTGTACTTGTTCCATACTTAACGCATTAGACATGAGAGTGGTATCGATCATCTCATCCCAGCAGCAATAAAGACAATTTCACAGCAGGGCAGGTTTCTCCAAAACAACAGTAATGAAGTGCAGAAAGTCGAGCACTCCACGCTCTATTTTCTATTGTGCTATTGTGAAGAACATACAGTACAGTACAGTACAGTACACATCACACTCAGTATTTAGCAAGTGATTGTAGATATGATAATTGATGCATAATGGAAATCTAAAGTAATTTAAATTTACTCTGTTAGGATCATACACACTGTAGGTGGACATTTTATAAGCTGTTAATTATGTGAAGGAGTGCTAGTTGGATACATGCTGGTTGCACAGTTTGTTAGGAGGTGGACAAAGACTAATCAAGGACAAAAAGCTCCAATCAGACAGATTTTGACACTTGACATTAGCAAATATTGTTTGTGAGCATGACATAATTCATTACACCTTTCGACAAAAGTACATTTTTCTTTAGAGACATAGGTGTGTACCAACTCTTTCTTTGTATATACTGTAGCTCTGAAAGTGTGTGCACACAATCCCTTTTTGTCAGCCACAGTTGTAATAGAGCTCATCCAATTGTTCTCAGAACACGTTATTGTCTCTCATGTATGACTCGAATTTGCCACCTACTGTGTTCTTCTCCCCATTGAACTGAAAGCCTGTCAGCAGCCATTATTCCTAGCAAGACCTCCTCTGTGATCCCTGCCATGTTTCATCAAAGTGTGGCTATTTATTCCAAAGCACACTATCTGAGCACATTAGCTAGTACTAAAATTATTGCGTATGAGTGTTTGTGTGTGTTTGTGTCTTCATGTGCTCACTGCTATTCTTCTTTTGCTCATATAACCTCTTGTCATTTCTGTGGACAAATACCAGCAAAAGGAGCTGAACAGACAAGTTTGCCTTTCTCCAGTCCTATTTCATTTGGAGTCCTGAGTTGAGCACTCGTGCGTGTGTGGTTAAATAATTAACACTGTTCGCCGCCTTGCTGCAATACATTTCTCACACACTGATCTGATTAAGGGAGCCTCGAGAGATACACATATTCTGTCTGCCTACTCTACATAATTACTAATCTGTGCATATATGTGTGTGTGTGTGATGATTCAAAATTGTTTCATCTTACAATAATTCTATTTGAATAATTGAATTGAAAATACTGGTATATAACCAAAGTAATTTAAAATCAAGGCTAGGTGAGTAAATGTGGCTGTGAAATAATGTGTGAACACCTCAGATTTATCAAGCCTCAATATCAGCAACACATTTTTGATCAGATAAAAGCAACATAAATTAGTGTGTATTAGATGGGGTCCACCATGTTTGGCTTAGCACAGTGACATGGAGGTGGGAGTTTGTGTACTAGGGGCTGCATGAAAGCAAAAGGCATAGAAGAGATGACATTTATATAAAGTATGTCACTAGGAATGCTGTAAGTTTGAAAGTTTATAAACCTAAACCCAGTTCTGTACAAATGACATCTATTTATACAGGTCTGTCCTGGATGGGGGATCCCTTATGTGTTGCTTTTCCTTAGTTTTTTGGGGGAGTTCATTACAGTTAGATTTCAGGGACAAAGGATGACATATATTGTACAGACTATAAAGAAACATGAGGCAAATTTGTGTTTTTGTGATATATGGCTGTAGAAGTTAAATCATTTAAAAAAACACTATAAAAAGCACATACAAGTTTTTTAAAAAGACAATTTTGAATGCTGGCTATGTATGTCCCCTGACTTGAATACAAAACGAAACACCTCTGGAGTATTTTAATGTAGGAGATAAGCAACAAAACTCATCCAACAAAGAGGAACTAAAAGATTTATATGTGAACAACAGCATAATCGACAGATTTATACAGATGCCATCCATGCAAGAGAAATGACTTGAATTTATCAGTCATCAAAAATAAATACAGAGCGACAAAATATTTTGTTAAATGTATTTAAGTAATGGATTTACCTGGGGACTTACCTGTTAATTTTCAAATATAGATCTTCAAGTTAAATTGGCTCTATTCTTCTTGAGCTTTGACTAATAGTATTAAAAGGACAGAATTTGTAATTACTTAACATCGTAATGATATTGCCCAGGGTCTGTGAGTGCATGCGTCCTGTGTGCACCTAATCAGAGAAAGGTCATGGGTCAAGGAGTAGATCCAGTTTTCTACAGAAACAGCTCAATATCACAGCCGGAAATAGTGCTCATAACATGCACAAGTTTGTAGATAACAATTTTACTAACTTTTGTTTAAGGTTTAAAGTTAAATAGAAATGTATAGTATGTATGTTTTACTAAAGTTCTTCATAGAGGTGAGGGAAACTGCATTGTCGAGGAGGGTGACCAATCTCTGTCAGTCTCTGTCAGTTTGTAAGTACTAGTGACCTCTTTCACAAAATATTTGGTCAGTGTTAATGTAAAAACACTGATCAGTGGAGCTTTAAGCTTTGTATTATTATCAGTAAGCATATTGTTCATTATAACTGAAGCCCTAAATTGAGCAATAAGTAAAAATTCTGTTAGAGTGCATTACATCAAAAACTCTCAGGTTGCCCTAAACAAGACTTTAGAATTCAGACTCTGCTTTCAAATTTCAGGTTCTCTTTTCTTTGGTCCTTTATATTGATTTGGTTGGTGGACTGTGAGGCCTGCAGATTGGATTAAAGTCCAGTTGAATTGCAGCTCGAGGGAAGAGAAGCTGCCTTTTTCTTGTAGGCAGGGCAGATAGCTACCAAAGAGACAGTCTGATCCATTCTAACTGTGTAGAGCATCTCTAGAGAGGCATGTCATATCGAAAGCTAATGTGGTTTACACAAGTTATCCACAAAGGAATCCTAAGTTTTTTATGGTGAAAAGGTCAGAGCTGTCAGTCATTCAGTGAACAGTTTGTCTTTCAGTAAAGTGCATTTTAGTAGGCTAGTGGATGCTGTTTAAGAGCATTGTTGACATCAGGTTGTAAAAGTTGAAACTGAAATGGTAAAGAGAATGTAAACAACTTGCTGGACTTGCAGGAAAAAATATGACACCTCATTTACATTTACCTCAAAATGCTCCATATTTTGTGTGATGACTCTGGCAGCCCACTTCTTTTTTCAGCAGTTCTATTTTCAGGAGTGTCCATGTCATAGTTTTGTTAGACCTTGACAACATGGCCGTATACTGCTGTGTGCTTGCTGCAAGTAATGCCTTTCCTCAGTTGAGTCATAGCTAAGCAACATGCCTGCTGGTCTATTTTTGGTTTCAGGCAATTATCCACAATGCAGTTTGATGATACAGTCTTATGACACCTCCAGATTGTGGATGTAATGAAGGGGAAAAGGTCTGCACCCACATCTGTCAACTATCGTTGACAGTGTTGCTTAACTTGGAAATCGACTTTTTTAAATTTCTATTTTTAATTATTTGGTGCATCCAATTATCTCTGTAACTTTATGTAATGTTCACACTAAGGTCAGTGATCCTTCTTATATGATTTAATCTGGACTTTCATTTCAACTAATGTTGCTCCTTATTCCTGAGAAGGAAGGAGTTCAATAAATTGATGATGGACACACAGCGGCACTTTCTTGCTTCATAGGAAATTAAGAAATAGCTTTTGACAGTGTGAAAGACATTATCAGGTTTGAGATTAATGTGTATTACTGTTAGAGTAAAATTAATATTTAGAAACTGTAGGCTCTTGTCATCCTCCAGTAATCCAGCTGCTATAGAGACAGAGAAGAGCTAATTAAAGGAAAGCATTGATCTAATATTCTGAGGATGAGGTCAGTTAAGTCTCAAGTCAGTCATATGGCTACAAATGTTGGACTGCAGCCTTGAGCATCAGTTTGTTAGCAGCACGTGACATGTAGAAATCTTAGGGTACACATTCTATCAGCTGCCCCAGTTGAATAATAGTTATTCCTTCACAATCTTAACACAATCGATAAGAAAATGAATGCACAGGTTTTTGTGCTCACACACGAAAAGAAATAGGATCTTGTTTTTAAGTGACTGTCTAAAAGAAAGAGTACAGTAGCATAGGAACAAGACACATATACTATATTCTGTAGATAATCATAGCAATAACCGTAGATCGGCACTGCGGTTCTGCAGAATGTGACTGACATGACATCATATGGCCAGGTTCACCCTCTGAACTCTGATTTAAGGTCGGAGTTCAGTCATCATAGTTTCCCCTTTGGATGTTTTTGCTGACAGATGCAATAAAGATCAGGATTTTGCTCGATAGGCTTTGAACTGTACATTATTCTACCTCTGCATTAGTGTCTCTTCACTAAAAAGTTAACAATATCCTTATCACCTTGTATTAAATAGCCTATTATTATTTGTTGCCATGCACCATTTGAGTTTGTTTTTCTCTCTTTCATCTCATATACCCAAGGTCTAGATTTTTAAATGATCCCTGTTTCATCAAGAGATTAATCCACCATAATTAAGGAAGCAGTGCTCTAAAAATGCAGTTTTGTTGCGATTTGGAAAACCCTCTTAGCGTGTCTCAGAGTTTTCCCAGACATTTAGTGGTTTCGCCATGTCAGTGCACTGATCACATGCAGTATTTCCTGTATACCTGGTTATTGGCACATTAGGCACGAATGTATAACCACTCACCAAGGAATTCTCTTGCCCAAAATAATCTCTACTTAATAGCTTGTTTTAGACAGCTCTAATGAATGTAGTCTTGGAATTACATTTGAAAACAGAGTTGTATACCGTAATGAGCTATAAATCACTGCATTACCTGTGACAAGCTAGCTGGGCTATACTTATAATTCATGAGTTAATTTTTAAGAAGCCATTGCACTTTTAGAAATCAACAAGTTGAAACATGCATGAGCCATGGGTGCATACATAAAGACATTGTTTTTGACTTTCATATAACCCCTCGTATCACTGGAAGATTTTACACAATGTCAGGAAACTTCCCTCCTATATTTCAGTGTATTTTAGTTATCTTATTATTCACCCTGTTTTCCTGTCATGATCCCCCCTTTATCTCCTCTTTCTCCCATCCAGTCCATTCAATTTCCATGCACCGTCTGTTTATGATTCACACCATCTTTTTCATCCCCTCCATCATTGTGTCTCTCCATTTCATATCTGTTCATCAATCCTTTGCTACTACTCCATTCATATTGACCCTCTTTTTTTCTCTCTCACTACATGTCAATTCAGTGCTCACTCCATTTTAGTTTCTAACACCTGATCCTCACTCACCTCAACTCTCCTCACTCCCACCATCCATTTACCTCTTGGATCTCCTGTCATTTCTGCATCTCATCGTTATTGCTGCTCTGCTGTTGAATGCTGCTTTCCTTCTCTCTCGAGCTTTTCTTTTTTCCATGTGTCACAGTCTGGGATCTTGTCTATATTAGGAGCAGCATTTGTAGGATGATTTTATTATATGTCTCGTAACTGCTACATAATTCAATAATCACCACTGCGATGACACAGTTAGAATCTACTTAATGAAGCCACTGTACTGATGAATCCTCTCCTTTCTCCTTCTTCATTTTCCCCTCCCATCTTTTCTGCTCCCCTCCTCCCTTCTTTACCTCCCCATGCTCTTCCCAGGGTGTTAATGGAGAGGCATTCGAATGACAGCCGGGACAGTGGTCATCACTGGTGGAATTCTAGCTACTGTTATATTACTCCTTATCATTGCAGTACTGTGTTACTGTAGGCTGCAGGTAAGAACTAAGCCACAGATATTACACTTCACATTTAGTCACTTTTAAAATATTTTATCCACAGTGACTTTAACAATCTTGAGTTGCAGTGTGTTACTTTGTCACTGTCAAGGCTGCACAACACTCTAACTCTGCTATACTAAAAGAAAATGTTCATTTTTCTGCAGCTGTATTCTGTATTACATACAATTTGATAATAGCTGATTTTGCAAACTCAGAAACCAAAGTATTGGACTGAAATCTTGACCTGATGATGGCTGAAAAGTCAGGGGATCACTAAAGTAATCATTCAGATACTGTTCAGGTCATGAGAGGAACTAAAATTTTAAAGTAATTTATCCAATATACAATCAATCTAATAGTTTTAATATATCATTTTGGGCCAAAGTATTAGAAAAGTCATCCACATGATAAACGTTACAATCCACAGAACCAAACATCAGCAGGTGAATATTTTATTCGAGACTACAGCTAACATCTGTGAGGAAGTCTCTATACCTACACTTACAAATTTGAGCTTCAACAAGTGTTATTACATTGATCATTGTGTCACATCGTTGTGTTACAGATTTAAGTTTAATTTAGTAAGTAATTTAATAAGACGTATAGACAGCTGTGGAAGTGGTAAATAGCTAATTGGAATGTGATTAGTTTTTCTTTTTTCTACTTATGTGCAACATATCTTTCTATTGAAGTATGTTGAAGTCCCTATTTGCTGTTTAGCACCTGTAAAATACATTTTATTTTGTGTTACTGCTCCATGACAGATAAGACAAATCTCCTTTTTTCTTCTATCTCTTTTCCATCTTTTTTAAAATGTACCTGTTAATTGGATTCTTTTGCTCCCTACACATGCAAATCCGTCTCTTCTCTCATCTCTGCTCTCCGTGGTCTTTCTCCCTTCTCCTCCCATCAGTATTATTGTTGTAAGAAGGAAGAATCTGAGTCGGAGGAGGAGGAGCCAGACTTTGCTGTTACCTCCCGCCTCCCACCTGTGCACTCGAATCACAACATTGTGGCGGCAACGGCCGCCGCCTCCTCCATCCCAAATGGCCCCACTCTTTTCTCCACCCCACCAATGGCCAGGAAACTGACACGTTCACAGACCTTCTGTCCATCCTGTACGCATTACGAGCTGCCTTTCTACCTCCAGCCCCCTCAGCCACAGATTCATCACCAACCAGATGGGCTGAGGAACGGAGGGGATCGAGTCAGCTACCGCAGTGTCCAGCAGCAAGAGCTGGACCTGCCGGTGCCCGTGAACATTTCAAACTACCGCAAGCCAAACCTTGCGCGTTCAGTCACCATGAGGGACATGTTCACACGCAGCTACAGCATCAGCACTGATGTTTAACTGGTTGAGACAGGAGCTTTGGAAATGTGTGTTTAAATGGATTAGGAAGGCTTTGGCTGGACAAGACAAACTCTATTTTTGTTATCTTGCCAAGCTTAGTCCAGTCTTATATGGTCAACTGTAGTTTGTCGCATTTTACTGGTCACTTCTTGCAGAATGGAGGACTCAGATGGCTCTCAGGACAGGTACGATGCTCAGGTCCAGGACCTTAAACTTGGGCCAATATAGAGTTTAAAGTATTTACAAATGTTAATTTTTAAATAACACTTTTGTTTTGAATATTTCCTTTTTAACAATAAGAATGGGATTTGTTTCGCAATTTGATAACATTTGTGTAGCCCTATTTCCTCTGGATTCTTCTACCCATGGGCTGAAGGACAGACCCCGCCATGTCAAAATGACATAATCGGCAGGGATTTTCTCTCTGCCATAGCTGCTACAAACAAATATGATTAAAAATCCAGTGTCTCCCTCTCCTATGATGGGATGATCTCCTTCCACCACCACCCACAGATTACAGAGATTACAGAATATCAATAAACACCAATGGAAAGACTCAAGGAGGAAGGGTGATGTCATGTTTTAGCTGCCACCCTCAAATATTTTGGATAGAGTTAATTTAGGCCATAAGATTTTAAGTTACAAAGGGCTCGCAGAAGATGGAAATCCATGCTTGTTTCCATATCCTTTCAAAGGGGTCTGCAGTTTAATGGGAGGCTGGTTTCCCCGGCGCTTGCTGACATCACAAAGTGTAAATAAAGTATTTTACACTGCAGCAGGGGAAGACCTCTGTGTTCTTGCAGGCAGGGTGAACTAGGTGCCAAAGGTGGCTGGGTTCTTGTACTTGTGCGTGAGCGTGCTTGCATGCATGTGTGTGCGTGCGTGTGGAAATTTCTTTTCTATGGAAACAAATTCAACCTGTCATTCCAGTGTATACTGAACTGTATACTAGTGGGTTGCAATAATATCGTAAACATTTATTGTAAAGGGTGAAGGGACCATAACTTTCCATGTGCCACTTCACCCTAGAGTCATATTAATGCAAAGGATGACCCAACCTGATCTTATGAGAAACTCTAACTGGGTTTGCATCTATCTTGTAAATGATTATTTTACTGATTGATGCTGTAACACCAGCTAAAATGTTTTGACAGCCACGCTTTTAATTTCACAATGTGATCTTTATGATAGATCTTCACTGATGTTTCAGTTTGGAGATTCTTCACTGCATTTCTTGAGTTCTCTTTGATTTCTTCATATATGGAATCATGGGCTAAAGATTTATTCACCTTTAAAGGCACATCTATAAATATTTAAAAGGCCATAGCATACACTGCAGTCTTTCTTCTCTAGAATCGTTGGACTGAGGAATATTTGCTCTCGCTCCAAGGTACTCAGAGAGCTCCTTCTTGGAATTGTTTTTTATTTTCTGCACTTGGCTGACTGGCCTGACTGGAGGGCTGATATTCTGACAGGAGGTGCAGCGACCGAGACACAGGACATACATTTAATGAATGGAATTATTTACTGGTGGTTGTGTGAGGGGTTGAAGCTGATTGGATTGTCCCTCTCTGGCAACCCCCCCATTATAATGTATGGTAAATGCTATTGTGCCCCTCTCTCGTGCTTGCTCTCTCTCTCTCTCTTTCTGTCTATTTGTTGATATTATCAACAATCATTTAGGAATTTATTTTCCTGACGGCTAAAATAGTGAGTGATTTCTTTTTTTTACTTTACCTCTTGTGACATGTGCTTTCCTGCAAATACACACACACACACACACACACACACACACACACACACACACACACACACAAACACACACATTATAGTTCTCAGTGCTTTCCTCATTTTTTCTTACTGAAACTATGTGACAGTTGCACAGGAATTTAGTGCCATAAATAATTATGAAAGAAATATATTATTATTATTATAAGTGTAGATTTAAATGCAGTGTTGCTTTTATCTTAAAGTATTTGAATTACTTGCTTTATTTTATGATCCAGTTGTTTTTCAGACTCAGTAAAGTACAGCAGAATCGTTTCTGTCCTTGTTTTTAATGTATAATTAACAAACACATTGTTGCTAATAAAATGGTGTGAAAATCCCTATTTGTTTTGTTTAAATTAATAAGGGTATCACTAAACTGTAGAGTTTATTTGTTTATCCCCAGGATTTCACAGGGCCATATTTCTCTTGGTTGCCAAATGTTAAACAGTAGATTCAACTAAAACCATGGTGCATCATCCTAGATTATGTAATTTAATGAACTGCTTACTGCAGGGTAAACATCTCCTAGCTAAACGTGGGTTGGATCATCATATCACATATCACAAACAGTAGAGCTGGATCTATTCCTGTTAGTGACTTTGCAGTAAACACAGTGATAATTTTTTATACTACCTATATACTAACAATTCTATACAACAGAATTGGTATTATAATTTGTAATAATAATATTATTATGCTAAATCTAAAATAAAAACTTTGTCTAGGGCAGCCTGAAAAGAGCAACAAATTCATTCTTTGTTGGTTTTGTGGTTGTTAATTGTTCTCAAAATAATTAGTTCACATCTGTTCATCGCCTCAACCCTAAGAGAAAAATCACTTACTACAGTACTAAAATGTGTATTCTTAAATCAGAGTTGTGGCTTTGTGTGGCACTGTCCACCCCCCAATTCTGATGGGCCACACCAGGTGTTACCTCCTGCCAATGTGACAAGGTGGTAGATGCTGTAGATCCTCCTTGTGCTGTAGGACATTCAGCACAAGGAAAACTGACAAATCTGAAGCTGAAATAAATCACTATTTATTTCTAAAGAGGTTTTTAAATTGGAGTTTAAAACTATTTAAGTATTAAAAATTTTGAGTGTGTGCCCCAGCCTGCCCACCGCAATAAAAAATGTCTAGATCGCCTTCTGTCTTTAATGGCTTTCAGGTGTAAATCCAAAGCAAAGCCTCTAACCACAAGAAGAGCAATAAAAAGTGTTTGCACACAGATCCAGTCATCCCTGAAGCAACGAGGTGAGAGTCATAACAGCAAACATGTTTGAATGGGAAATAGTAAGAAACAAGAATGGAACTCGTAAGTGTGATGATAAACCAAGCTGACAGTTAGAGGCGAGGAGATGATAGCCACAATGAAAAGTCATCTGTACAGTCAGGAAGGCTAAAAGATGAAAAGGGAAAGCTTTACTCTGACAATAAACTGAATGAGTCAGAGAGGCGAGCAGTCTAATCATACAATAGAAAAACAACTGAAAACTATTTGGGAGAGGAAATAGAGGTAGTTATTAGAACGATGAGTCAGCTAATGAATGAGAAATAGCACATACCACAGAACACACAGACAGATGGAGGCGTAGAGGAGCTGGTATCAAACCGAGGCCTCTCTGGCAGAGTCATGAATAGCCATTTTGTGATGGCATTAAGACAACAGCACTGCTTCACACATGAAAAACCTTTGAGAATATGATGGATTCACTTTGATCTGGATATGTTCAAACTCCCACTTATTTCAAAATGAAGTGCAAGTACTGTAACAGGGAAATACCATCAAAGTAGCATTCCACCCACAAGTCAAATTTGTTGGAGATGCTTTTGTTTTGTTTTTTACAGTCACCATAATCTATGTGTAATAATAGGAGTAGTAGATGCAGGAGAGTTAGATAATAAAGTTCAGTGATGGAGTTTTTTAAATAATATCTGGCTTGTGGATTTTTTTTTTTCTAGTGAAAAAGAAAATCAGCAAAAAATCGATTTAGACTTACTACATTTCATCTCAGTTTCCGATCCTGTCGCAAACTTAAGTCAGAGAGTAGAAGCATTGGTAAAGGTATCAACAGTATTATTATGCCTGCTTTTGGGAAAGATGTCTATAAATATTGTTCTGATCATGGTGTTGTTGAGGCACGAGGAATGTAACGCTATTAGGACTGACATTGTCCAGCTAAGCACAAATCTGCCTCATACTGTAAATACTCTAACAATATATCAGTTGTTTTATATCAAAGACTCATTTACCCAGGCAACCTACCAGTCTCAGAGCTAAATATAAAAGCTAATGATTACGTTTGACAGCTTTCTCCATGTTGTTTCCATGCAATATTAACAGTTATTTCTAATGACCTGTGTAACCCATTCACTGCTTGCACTTGTGCCACACTGAGTATGCTGGAGTATACTTGAAGAACTAGGTATGTATTTTGTGTTTGTGTAATTCTGCATTCACCCTTGTATTTGTTTGCATAAGCGTTGGTACCATATTTATGTGAATAAACGCTTGTGTGGGCTAGATGAATTATTTAGAGGCATAATCACCTCCAGTGTAAGAAGAGCTTGTAGCAGTGCCTTGAGAGTGGTATCGATGTTTCATGACATGTTTTGAATCATCCACCTCGTCCTGCAGCACTGTGTTCACTCTCCCTCCATCTGTCTACTGCATTTCTTTTTGCCTTCTCTTCATCATCTACTATCCTTTGTCCCTCCCTTACTCTATAGTATTACATGTTTTTTGTTGTCCCTATTTTATGGTTCCTGGACCTAAGTCACCTGCAGAAGAATTTAGATGCAGTACAGAGGAGCAGCTGAGATTCCATGAATTATTAACATGATAGATAGAAGGCTTTCCAACTAACCTTAAAAACCTAAGCTTTCTACCTCTTCTCCTTCGTTCCCCTTATTGACCTGCTGAATCCTTCTGTCCCTCTCATTTTCATTTCCACTCATTGTTCTTCTCCTGCTGGATTTCCCTTACACTCACTTTTCCATCTCGTCTCACACTTCCTCCGTCTTGAGATCTTTATTCTTTCTGCTTAATTATATAAACCTAATATAAAACTTTTTTTTAGATTGCCAACAGTAAAAAATAAATAGGCAGTTTTTCCAGGGAAAAATGTTTTGCTGTGTGGCTGTATAATTAAACTAGAAAGGTGTTTGTTCACGTGCTTTTTCAAATTTGTTCAAAAACAATGAAAAGTGACTTAGGCTTGCCACAAGCAAGCCTGAACCATAGGCCGATTAAAGATAGGCATGTCCACAAAAAGCTGGAAATAACATTTAGTCATATTTTAAGTAAAATACAAATATGGCATAAATGTTGACTTGTTTCCTTGATTTTTATGCTCTTTATGATTTATCATCTATACAACATTAGTCTGCTGTGAAAATGAGCATAGCTACAGGTAACAAGTTATACAGCAACCAACAAACACTTGACAGTTGACTTGACTACTTCTACTTAGGGAATGATGGAGCACTTTCTTTAGACCCACAAAGTCACAAATACAGCCAACCTCACAGCCAAACACTGCCATTGCTCACATTAACAATAGAACCAGATGTTATACAATTTGCTGTGACAGTAAAAAAACATCCCTGGAATCACTGGGGAAATTATTATAAACACAATGCAACTCTGTCCTTAATTCAAAAAATAATGACATTTTTAGCAGTAATTCAGAAAATGTTATAGAAGAATAAACAAACACTTGTTGAGAGAGATGGGGAGAAATAACCACCCGTCACAAATCTCTCCCTTTCTGTCTCACAAAGACTTGAGAGTTTGCAGGAGTCATTACCTCTAGTGTGTGTAAACCAACGATTTCTAAAAAGAGGAAAGGCCGTGCCTCCTGTCTGAATTTTTCATTCCTCACCCTCTCTGTCTCTGTATAACAACTGATAAATAAGCAATGAATCCGACATAAGGCAAAATGGACACGATTTTATGTCCTCCACGCCCAACATCTTCGTCCCTAAATACCTTTTTTGTCTGCCTTTCTTTTTCTGTCTCACCCTCCTTTTATGTCTCAGAAACCTGTTTCTCTTTCCCAGTTATTCTTCAGTTCAGTTATTTTTTTTTTTTTGTCGTTGTTGCTTTTTTCATCTTCCTTTGTTCATTGCCCATTCCACTGTCCTGGCAAGACTCTGGGCCCAGTAAGTGGTCGAGAAGTGTGTGTGATTTTGTGGATTGAACATGACCTTTCGCTTTTCTAATCTAACACCCCTGATATAGATTTTGAACGCTAGTGGCTTTGAATCAGTCTGAGACGCCGCTTGGTTGGCGAGCAGCCCAAAGTAGCCTTAGTTTAGAAGAGCATGAATACATGTCAAAACACCACTCCCTGATTATGCAATTTTCTTCTCACTCAACAAGCATGTGGGTTGTATCAGACAGAGACAGTGAAAGAGAGAGAGTCTGGATGTAAATGTTGTGAGAGGGAGTCCAGGGAGAGACGTGATGAAGAGAGTTAAAGGAGTCACATTAAATTGTATTTTGTCACCATCTGGTGGTGAAAAATTCAAGGAGGCATGGCCTTTCCATTTCAATCAAACATAAGCCACCCGACTACTCCCACTGACAGCATATGGAGACTGATGAGTGGATTTTCACCCTGTTTTAATAATCAAGTGATCGTTCTGTTCAATATATTTTTTTGAATATAAACAAAACAAATTATTTAATTGAATATGAAAATGTGTCTTCTGAATAGTCTATTTTCTGAATTTTGTAGTTTCGCACTGTAAAGACTTGGATACGATGATGGTAAATTCTACACGTTTTCTTTTATTAATGTAATTACTTTTTTCTCAAATAGACTTATTCCCAAAATCCATCTTATCCCTGGATAGGTCCTATTCACAAAATGGGACCAATTCATGATGTATGATGACAGTAGCTGACAGATGCCCTACTTATGGCATAATTATAACACAAAATACATACAATACAATTTCACATTTACATCTGAAAATACAATTTAAGGCTGCTTATGGTGACAGCGTTAAATACTTTCAGGAGTAACATAGTTTACACTTTTTTCCGAACGTTTCCTCGCTATGTCACCGGAAGTTCCGCCTCTCGTTTTCAGGAACCAATTGAGTGTTTGCGTGAGTCTGTTTACCGTGAGCCGCGAACTACAAACTCCATTTTTTACTTTACAAAACTAAGAGTAAACACGGAGACCTTCGTAACATTTAATGCAATATGAACACACAGCCGCCTAAAGAAATCCATTGCAGTACAAACAACTGTTCGATTTCGACGCCGGAGGGAAAGGACTCTAAGAAAGAAGCTGTGAACAGGTACAACGACTGAGTTAGCTTAGCTAACTAACGTTATAGCCATAGGTGAGCTAAAGCTAGCTATGATAGATACATAGCTAACGTTACAGTAAATCTCAGCACACAACGGATAAGGTAAATGTAATGAATTACTGGTTATTTTTAACGAAAATATGTTTGAAATAGGGAAGCTCAACTTCCCAGTTGTCTCTGTGAGTTATTGTTTAAGGAAACTTAGAGATGATGTGTTGTAGATTATCAAAAAGGTGCTGAGAGTTAGAAATATGCTTTTTGCCCAATTTTTTTAGAAACACCATTGAAAAAGGTAAAATCTCAAATACTTCTAACATCAATGCTGCACTTTTTTATGGCAGGTCTTTATGTGGAAAATGCATTAATAAATGTCATGTTTGCTAGTTATTTAGTTCCTGTTATTTTAGTAGATTGCGTGACTTGTTACTGTTAATTCTGTTGAAGATAAAATTAGCAACTATCTAATCTTTGTTGGAACATGAATCTATCTGGAACAATCTATTTAGCGTTTCATTTACAACAGGTACACCAGAGCATTTCTTTTCCTACTAATAGATTCCTCCTCCTTTTCCCTAGAACTCCATTTTCAAAGTTTATGAAAGTGCGCTCCAACTTCAAGTCACCTGTGAGTACACAGTCCCTCTGAAACATATACTTGCATAGTGTGCATTCCAGTGTCATGGCTGCCTGTTTTGCACCTCACAGCTTCAAGTAACTGAGCGCAATAAAGTTAGTCCTGCAGAGGAGGTGGCAGAGCTACAGAGGAGAAAAGAGGAGCTGCACACAGAGATAGCACAACTGGAGGATGAGTGAGTACAGCTGTGTGTGTTTGTCTTGTTTTATTTCTATTTTTGAGGTCCTTTTTGAGCAGTATTTGTCCAAGTTAAACATGTAGCTTTAACTGTGAAAGGGTGACTTTACTAATTTTCACCTTGGTTTCTCTGGCTTTAGTTTAGAATGTAGATGTACATTAATGCTTTTAAGACTTCCCTATATTAAAATAATTCTCTGCTTCTAGCTGAGAAACTCTTCAAGATGGCATCACCTGGTGGAGTTTTTCATTATTTGAAGTTTAGATTATGTTATCTAGAAGAGCTGCGGAAAAGCAGGTTGACTATGGTTACAAACTACATAATGTGACCAACAATATGAAGGTTGCCTTCAAGTGATTTAATCTGGAGGCCTTTTTTTTAAAGATGGAATCAGAAAGAGATTTTGATATAGGGAAGTCAGACGGTACATGTACTACCCAAACTAGAAACAAAGGAAGAAAGTTTAAAATCAGTGCAGGTGTCCTTTAGGTCAAATATCACCATCTTATTTTACAGCACTAAATTTTGTCAGTATTAATCTTATTTTCCTGTGTTTGCTAGTGTGTCTGTGTAAAAGCCTTTAAACAGATCTGCATTTGTGTAAGACCAGTTTTATGTGTGTTTCTCCAGGGGATACAGAGTAGAGGAGCTGGATCATCATATTAATATGCTGCATGAATATAATGACATCAAAGACATTGGACAGTCACTCCTGGGACGTATTGGTAAGAGAAGTACTCGTACAGACAGGATAGCTTTCCTATTCACTACTTTGTATCAGTGCAAAACTTACAATGGCAGGGCAAGTTTTGACATTTTTGATTTTAAAATAGAACATTGTATGTCAGACACAATACACTTACAGACAAATCTATTGGCAAAGGCCTCTATTTTCTGAAATATGCACCAGAAATGTATTTGACTAAATGTTTTAGAAATGTGTTCAATAATAAATTCTAGGCAGTACTTCTAAAAATATAGCAGTAACTGCACATTATTACATTCGCAGCAATACAGCACTACACAAAATAAATGGTTATACACTACATGACAGATAAAGTGCCGGCTACGGTTCATTTCCACTTTATTTATATAGTGCAAATTCACAACAAAGCCATCTCAAGGCCCTTTACATATTAAAGTCCAGACTATACAAGTATGTAGATAAAACCCAACCAATCCCCTTTAGCAAGCACTAGGCAACAGGAGAGAGGAAAGATCTCCAGCAGAACCAGGCTTAGGGTGAACGGCCATCTGCCTTGACCAGTTGGGATGAGTGGAAAGGTGGGGGGGTCTGACCTAGTTAAGGTGCTATTAATAACTATTTACATAATAAAATTATTTGATTTAAATATAGACCATTTTATTAACAACAATAAAATCTGATTTACATCCACCATTGTTGTCAGGGGCAGCACAGTGGTAAAGAGGGCAGGCCTGCTGCCTCATATCCGTAAGTTCCCCAGTTCAAATCAATCTGCCAGCTGCGGCCAATGCGTGTGGAATTGGTTTCCCGTGCTTGTGTAGGTTTTTCTCCATGTAAGTGGTTAAGTGGCTAAAGAAAATAGATGGATGAATTCTTCTCACTAATAGCCTATGTTATTTTGCTGGGTATGTTCATTAAGATACAGTATTACAGACTGCAAACCATAGGTTTATTAAATATAACTTAATAAACCATTATCTATTTTAAAAAATCTGACTTTAATTCTAATACTATATAGATGATAGTTGTTTAAGAGCTATCCACCAAAGGACTACATAAATGGGTGTGTCATTCTCTGACAGCAACTGTGAATCTAAAGTCAGGGCAAATCTTTCATTAACTTTAGAAATTATTTAATCCCATAACATGTATTATGTTTGTATTGGACTGCCTAGAAAACATTCAATAGAAGCACATTGGGGATGTCTTTAAAGTTTACAGTGGTTGAGATTTTAAACTCTATCAACCATACAATCCCATTAGACAAATACTGCAGTGAAAACTGTAATACTGAAATAATTTTGGTGTTACTGTTATTGATCACCTAACTAAAGTTACAGATAAAATAGACCTAAAACAACAGTTAAAGGATATGAAACCATTTCTCGGAAAGATTGAAAAGTAGTTATATTTAACCACGTCCCTACAACTTGTAAGCGTAATTGTTTTAATACTGCAGATTAGTACTGTCTTTATGTCTCCAACAGTGATAAAAATCTCTAAGGGGCACTCAAGTATGTGGAAACAGGCTACAATGTCCATGTGGTGCAACTGCATGAGGTTGAGGAAGTGAAGAGAAGTTCACACCTTTCACACTGTTAGCAAAGTTTTGGTGACTCACAGCCAAGTCACAGTATGGTTTGTGTATGTGTCATAACAAACATTACCTTTTACCTACTTTTATTTGTGCGCTTGTGGGTGCTGTTAAATAATATCTGGATATCCCCTAATTTAGTCTGGTAGTTCTATATAAAATTATATGTATTTCTGTGTATTTTGCAAGATTTGTATGATTTGTTTTTTTCATTCCTGCTTTCAGCTAGTTTTTGGAACAGCAGAGGTAGCTTTACGTTCTTCAAATACCTTTAAGTCAGTTACTTCCCATTTCTCTTGTAACCTAATTTTTCCAGTACAGTGGAGAGTCAGGATGATAATGACGTCTTAATGAATGGAGATGCAGCTTCCCCTTTAACACAATAGCAGTCTTCAACAACACTCTCATACACACATAATTGTGATCTCTGTCTATCATGCAAGCACACCCATGCACTTATACATACATTGTCAAATGCACAAGTATAAGCCTCCCCTTCCCCGCTCTCGCCCCTGCACCCTCAAGCACACACAAAGAGTCTACACTTAAACACTGAATTATTGCTGTGCTGTATGCTGTTATTCTGAGAGGGAGGCAGTGGGTGGGCAGGCTGTAGAATGAGAGAGGAGACAAGAGGAGATGCCCTGCAATAGCCTTTAAAGACAAGTGTCCCTTTGTGTGTCTGTGGGTTAGGATTAAATCATTGTCACATCTTGCAAGAAGCATTCTTCTTTTGCCCATACTGTACATGTTTTTTGCAATGTTCAATCTATTTATGTGTATCAAATATGAGTTTTTTTCCCAACACAAGGTGTGTTTATATCTGTCTGCCTGCCAGCTTATATAATATAAAACATATTTTGATTATTGATCATTCTTCGTGGCACATTTCACTGTTTATAATTACCTGTTAAGTTTAGAAAGAAATATGCCATAATAATTAGTTTGTCTGAAATTACAATAGAGGTATAGTACTTTTAAAACTGAAACCTTATAAAATGTCAATGAAGGACTATGGAATAAGTATGAATCTTTCATTCAAGATCTTTCACTACAACCTGGCAAAGTTGTAAGTGCTGTTCCACAGGGGCAACTTCTCTAATGGATTGATGCCTGCTATTTTCTGATTAAAATGACAGGTTTTAATATTTTCCCTACTTAGTAATGGTCAAGCATCATTAACATTGTCCTATTTATGATTAAATGTGCGTATTTATATAGGAAGAAAAAGAACAAGCCATCTGGTCTTTGTGTCAGTCTCAGCCCAGCACGGGTCAGTAAAGGTTGGTTCTGCATAATACAAAAGAGACAGAGGTCTGCCTAGTGTGGTTTGTAAAGAATAAGTAAATAATGGTCTGTACGGAAGTGAAAGCAAAGTAGATGTTATTTGTTTTTAAGCTGCATTAAAATGTACCAGATGGACTGACATAGGAACTGTGTTTTATTTTTCAACAGTATTTTAAGCAACTGTATCAAAGATGTATGAATGATACAGTCCTGGTGTTTAAATTGGCTCAAGTTTGTCTGGCGTTGTGATCTTGGTTTGTTCAGTGCTGTGAGCATTATTTGAAAAGAGGAGTAGAGGAAATTGTCTCTGTAATCTGCTAAAGGGGCCTAACCTCTGCTTTGCTGTGTCTTGCAGCGGCTTTGAGGGGGACGACCACGCAGGATCTCTACACCCACTTTGGTCTGGAACTGGATGACTGAAAGAAAAGAATGAAAATACAAGGGTGAGGAAAAAAACATACTTTTCGATTGGAAGATGGAGGTGGACAAACGATCTGATTGGAGCAACTTTGTTGATCTGGCACTTTTTTCTGATGATTCTATTTTAATATCTCTTAAAGGCATTGAGCATGATAAGATGAGAAAGCAGAGATTTAAACTACTAATTTTTCTCCAGCATATTTGTAGTTTGGCCGTGCAATATAAATTGCTATTAAGAAACAACTTCGAAAGTATTTGTTTTTTTTTTCTGACGTTTGAACTAGTCTAAAATACTGTATGTTTGGATAAGCATATGCATGATGGCTGCATGGATGTCTGTAATTTGTCTGAGTTTAATATTTAAAAAAATGATAGAATGCTGGAATTTAAAGTGTTAAATAAAATGGTTACACTTTGAGTATAATATTCTATGAACACTGACAGTGTCATCTAATAGAGCACCGTCATGTGCAGTTTCCATTTACTGGGAATGAATTGGAGAATGAAGCAGCTGAGATAAACTAAAACAGGAGGTATAAGTACTGATGTTTTTTTTATTCCTTTTGCACTGCAAACCTTATTTATCTTACTGTATCTTAAGCTGTTAAAGTTGCATTCAGGTTATTTTGACAGACTCTAATAACAGCTCTGTCTGTCAAACCCAACCCAACAAATGGTTTTAGTGTGGTAACATTTCCTCGACGTTCATGTTAATGTCATCCATTTAATATTAGGCAACAATCAGACTCATGTAGTTTCCACGGGGTCATCTAAAATCTGGCCACAAGGAAATTGGTTGGCTTCCTACTTCCTTTATTTGAAATTGTCCCAGTCGAGTTTGTCCAGATGTTCAGTGTATGTACTAAACGGAAAGCACAGACTTGTGGCATTGACCCAATACTGGGTGTGTCTTTATCTCTCTAGGATCCACTGATAATGTATCTTCTTGCAATGGCACATCACCCTGTTAATGGGCATCTGTTCCCTAATGTACAGCTGAGAGTGTTAGGTAAAAGGTGTGTGTGCACTTCAGCCTTATTTTTACATTGCTTATCTCTCATTTACCATCTTATATACTGGGGTCATTACTGTACTAGTAAACTCAATTCTAGATTTAGGTCAAGGTGCTCACAGGGTTGTAGTGTAAAATGAAATACTTCTTTGATTAATCTTTGACTTTTAGATAATTGGCTATTTGAAAATAGGTTATGTCTTTGAAAGAATGTACTGTGATTCCATTACTTTGATCTTTGGAACACTGAGAAAGCAGCCTCATTTGATCAGGTGTACTTTGTTACAGTTGTCCCTTATGACTGTGCAGTGTTTTCCATGTCACATTGCTGCAATGATCACTGCGTAAAATGTTAGTCTCTGTGTGACAAAACGTTTCTCCTTTGTACAGATTTGCCTGAGGTTGGAGCAAACGTTTTTAAAAGGTTTGGATATTTGGCACCCTAAAATAGTCTTTTATGTCTGTCTGGGTAATTATGTTAGTTACAGCTATTTTATTCCCACATTCATGTGTTGCCAAAACTGTTAGTGCAAAGACATTTGAATAGCCAGTCTTCACACAAAGGGTAAACCTACATCATGCAATCAGCGGATGTTGCGATGAAAAACCGCATGCTGATGGCTAAAAGATTCGTATTGTAGATCCTGGGACAGGATCATCTGGCCTTCCTTATTCCTCGGCTCCCTTCTTTTGACAAATGCTTATTTGAACTCCCTCTGTGGCTCAGCGCGGAGTAATGAATGTGACTGAGGCGGACACTTGAGGCAGAGGAAGGGCTCGTTTTACGCCACACACTGTTCCGCATCAAGGCCTTGTCACTACCTCTATGCTAGCCTTGATATCAGTCTGTTTGCAGGCCGGGCCTCACCGCATTTCCTCTTCACCAGTGCCGCAAACCCCGCCCCTGCCGGATGGGATATGTTAAAAAAACAATCGCCATCCTCTATTGGCCCAGGCATCCGTCTGTCAGCGCATATTTCTGATACCCCGATGCGACGCTGACGGCAGTGGGCGGGCGCAGCTAAGAAAATTATAAGGTCATTTGAATTACGTTTTCTAGCGAGGTTGTCGGCAACAATGAACTCATAAATCATCTTCGCGATTGTGACAATCAATGGATGGATGGATGATGCTCGCAGGGTCAAAGTCGACGTGCGCAGGCAGACGAATCTGACTCCAGACGCATCTGAGGAGAAGCGCCGCAGCCCGTTGTGGCATTAACAACAGCGGGAGATCCCGGTGCGCGTATCTGTGCGTTTCTGTGAGCTTCTGTCAAACCAACCGATCGGCGGTGAGCAGAGCGGGCAACCAAGGGAGCTTATAAGCCGATCAAGGAGGAATCGCGCTCAACGAGGTTCACGTCTGAGATTTCTGCGCACCTACATGCTTTGACTGTGAGAACAAGGTGCAAGGTATGTAGTGAAAAACTGGTCTTCCCAGCCACAGCCCAAGCCAACTGAACACCTCTGAAATGTTCTACTTCACGGAAGGGTCTGATTATTTGCTAGGAGAAAGGGGCTCTTGTCCTCTGACAACCTTGTGAGAGATCAGCCCACTGAAGGGACGAGCGGTGGCAGTGACACATTAGCATCAGGTACCTCTCGGCCCATGAATGGTAATTTACGTGAACACGGTCAACATATTTCGCATGCCTCCTCATCCTGTGTCGTTGATGCTGTCCCGCTGTCGGTCCGCTTCATAGCTAACCGATGCGCGCAATTAGCTGCGCACCCTGCCTCCAGTGCGCGTCTGTTACAGTGATACTCTACTTAAGGTTAGCTCGATAAATATTGTACTATTAAGGGCCCTGTGCAAACGCGCACATGGCATGCTAGGTGTAACCACCAGTGGGTTGATCCTCTCTAAGACTTCCCCATCCACTACCGCAATATGATGCTACGCGCCTTTAAGTTTCCGGGTGTGGGCAGCGGCGAGCGACAAAGCTTTTCATTTTTACTGTGAAGTGGCAGCTGTCCCCCGATGCTTTCCTGTCCTTGCTATTTAGCATATCCTATCTTGTCGATCATTCGAATAGTCATAGTAGAGTATTTTCATCGTGTTTTGACATGACATATGACAAAGCAGCAAGAGCAATAAATATTTCGTCAGCATCTTGGATTTATAAAATAGGCTATACTGCTCAAAACGTATTACAATTCCTAAAAAGTGGTTGTTCAGTAATAATTAACATAGATAACGGTCGTGGTGTGTGTCTTTTTTTTTTAATTTAGGCTAATAAATAGATAATAAACAGTCATGTAAACCTATCTTTTAGTGGTTTGGGATTATCTCCCTAGCTATCAGGTGGCACTGAGCACCAATGTCAACACACGCTGTCCTCTGTACCCTTAGCATTTTTCAGTTTTTTCATTAGTGGATTAAAAAGTGCATATGAGGTGTAAACAAAATTAAAGCAGATAACATTCTAAAGCGGCTGACTTGAATACCACTTGGGGGGACACTGAGTCAAGATCTCTTTTGCTTATTTAAATCACATATAACCTTTCTCTTTCTGAACTGATGTTTGGTTTAAAATGTTTGTGATTGGTAAACTATCATCTACAGCCTACTGTAGACCATTGAATCTGCATTTATTGATATGTGTGTGCATTCTTTTAGGATGATGCGTCTAGCGTGCTGCACGTGCCTGCTGTTTGTGTTGAGGCTGCTGGTGGGTTTGCCTTGGCACCAGGTGCTCCCAGCCATCATCATCTTTTACCTGGGAAGTGGGGGATGGCACTTCCTGCGAATTTTTGCCAAAACAGTTGGCCGAGACTTACAGTAAGCACCAACATTTTGTGTTAATAAAGCCTAGACATGTGGCTCAATTTGAATATTTTAAATTTCTTGCGGCTCTTAGTTAATGTTTAATTGTTTTTTCCATTTGCTGTTTTAAAACAAGTGTGTCATGTATTGTTTGTCTTGCATTGTTTGCTGTCAGAGCAGGCATTAGCCAGAATATAGAACCATCTAAAAATAGTAGCAATGTCTACAAGGGTAAAATGAGAACTTTTTGTTATAATTTAAGTGTTCATATACAGATTGTATGAACAGGATAAGAGCTACAGCAGTGTTATTATATCACTATACTGCTCAAGAGTCATTATAGTCAGCCTCATGGAAACACTGTAGGTGCTGACAGATGTTTTACATCCAAAACATAAGAAAAAAAATAACAGGGACAGTTGAAATTGGTCAAGACATTGTTTAAATCGTCCGAGCCTCTAAATCAAAAGGATCATTTATCACAGCTCAACAGAATGATATGTTATGAAATTATCACAATGATACACAGTAATGTTAATTATTAAACATTGACTGACTTACATTGCAAGTTTCATCTTAATAAGTAGCCTTTCTCGTCTTTAAGTTTCATTAGACTTTGGAGAAACATCATTCAGTTGTTTGCAATAATGCCTCGTAATTATGCATGTTCAAAATGTATTACAGTGACCTAGCAGGTAGGCAGGTAGTATTGTAGACAAAGCACAATATAAAAGATGTGGGAGGAGAAAATGGTACATTTTATTACCTAGAACCAATATTTACATTTGGATGTTGCCATGGTAATTGATTTGTGGTTCCTTTTTCCCTCAATATCCACTGCGCACTAAAACAGGAAATTGTAAAAGATCACCTCTCCATGAGAAAGCAGCAGACAAAGCTTTGCAGTCATTAAAGCTCTTCTCTGACCCTGTTATATAAAACTAATGTCTGCCCTACTATTGGTTAGAGAGATAAAGATCACAATTTGTGGAATATATTTTAAAGACAATAAGCTGTATTGTCACATGATATTGTAGTACAAAAAGTACCTCAAGTTATAAATTGATTTCGTTTAAGGCTATGTATTAGCAATGCCTGAAACCTGAAGGTGAAAAAATGGACTTTATCTGACCCTGTCAAAGCACGTAGTTTCCTCAGTGACTCATAAATTCTTTTTGTGTAATGTGCTGTGACGAGGCTCAGGTATTTACACTGTGCTTCACATCTTCAGCAAACCCCCTCCACTATACCCACTTATGTCTCTATGAATGTCTGTAATTTTAAATATTTGTGTTTGCTAGAAATTGTAATACTTTTGCAAATATGTTGTTTTTTCTCTACATAAAACTCCTGAACATTAATACAGGTGGCCGCTTAAGACAGAAAAAATATGGCAAAGATTCCATGTAAAAGATTAAAGATTTAAAAGTAGCTTTAAAAAAAACTAATGAATTACTTATAACAGATATTATGTAGGTCCTTTGCAGAAATGGGAAGAGCCTCTAACAGTGTTGTTGTGACCAGGTTTGCAAATAAAATATCTGAACCAACAGAAATTATGAATAATGGCTCTCTGCACCAACATGAAAAAAATCCCTTGTGTAACGATACAGATATTATCAAGTTCAGAGTGTAGCCATTATGTAACAATATTGATATTTATGTTTCAGTTATTATAGTTTGCTCAGGAGAATGCCCACTGTAACTAGCCTTCCTATCACAAATGTAAATTAGTGAGTTAGGTGTAATTATTCATTTACACTTTGTCCCTTACTTGGCTAGTGTTACCGTTTTCCCAGCATAGGCTCCGTTTTTCATCTGCTCCTTATTATGTGCCTATTTCAAACATAGGAGGTCAGTCTAAACCCTTGTGTTCTTTGTAAAATGGTAAGCTGTTTATATCTGTTCTTACCATGTTAAAATATTTAATCACAGTACAATCTAAATAAAGTACAATTATCTTTTAAGTGAATTATATTAGTTTGCTGGCTTTCACTTTTAACATTGATTTTACCTTGTTCTTCTTTAGTGCGGCAAGTGTATTATTGCAGGTGAAGTGGAACGTTAGACGCCACCTCAGCGAAAAAAACACTATTCCCAAGATTTTTGCTGAAACAGTGCGCCGCCATGGGGACAAAACAGCACTGATATTCGAGGGAACTGGGGAGAGATGGACCTTCCGACAGTTAGATGAGTACTCCAACAGAGTGGCTAACTTTCTGCTGGAACGGGGTTTCAAGGTGAGGTCTACAAAATATGTAATAAAGAATAAGGGGGTGGAAAAATCAGCAGCAAAATTTTCCACACTGTGGTTTAAATCCTGGAGGAATCTGGATCTAAACTGTAAACAGAAATACAAGCGAATCAGTTTATAAGATTCACTTTTTCAATGCCCCTTTTTTTTTTTTTTTTCCAGGAGGGCGATGTGGTGGCCCTTTTCATGGAGAACAGGTCAGAATACGTGGGCCTTTGGCTGGGCATGGCCAAGATTGGTGTAGAGGCTGCTCTCATTAACTTCAACTTGAGACTAGAGGCCTTGGTTCACTGTGTCAACATTTCCAATGCCAAGGCTGTGGTGTTTGGCTCAGAGCTGACTGATGGTAAGAGCAGACAGAATGGGGTAAAGGGATGGTTATAGTTGGAGATTAGAAAAGCATCTAAAAGATGTGTGACTGATTTTGCAGCAATATACTCAAGTGCATGGCTAAAACTCTGGCATTTATCTCATATGGCTCTACAGACAATATATTACAGCTTATGCTGATGAGTGTTTTGCTTTCATTGTGATAAGAGAGGTAAGTGGTGCAGAGAGAAAACAACAGCAGCCCTTAAAGATAGATGGGTTTGGATGAGGTGTTTCTTTACTATCAGTCAATGGAGTTTAAATGATAGATAGCTGATAGAAGGGAAGAAGTAATGAAGAGGGATTGAGAGAAATGTCTCCAATATCAATCTACAGTGTTCAAAGTGTTTTTATTTTTTTAGCTGCGCTTGCATTACAGGCTGAAATGACGTGAACTGTTTTTGCCCCTTAAATGACTCAGATCTGATTTTTTTGTTTCTTTGTTTATACGGAGGTGTGGACTAAATCAGATTTTTTTTTCTAACCAGATCTCAGACACTTTCTTATGACATTTTGATAGGGATTTGACAGTTGCAGATATGATAGCATTTATGATGTTGCTATACACAGGCGGGTCACATTATAGTTAAATTTGTGCATGCAAAGCTGTTTAGGACTGCAACTTTGTTCACGCCATGGATTTATTAAGGGGACATGATTTACACCAAAACTGGATGCATTTCTTTGTTCCAAACATAAATAAACCATCAACATAAAAAGATCATAAATGACAAAAACATCCAAAGTGCGTGTTAAGGCCTGTAATGTAAATGTAGCATACGAAGGAGCCAGTTGATCTATTCACCTTTCATAATGTCTAATCTACTGCCCTGCAGTGTATTGTTAACATGCCTGATATTACTTGGACTTTGGAGGCAATAGTAATATGAAATTGCATCAACTCAGCAGAATGTTCAAACATAATTAAGGATCTGTTTCAACCTCCTCATGACCCCTCTGTTGGGTCCCTGCCAAATTTGAGAAACCCTGATTGCCACAGCTATAAAGAGTGAATTAGTGTTGAGCTGTTCATCCTGGGATTGATAGAACAGGCTTCGTATTAGACCCTGGACCTGTCATACACTTTATGCCTTTAAGTAATTCTAAGTGCACCCTCTTTGCTGCTGAGCAGGACAAAGTCAAGTCAGTAGTATTAGAACAGAGCCAGTATGACATTGGGTTGTTAAAGTAAGACACTTTTCAGAGGAAAATGTGAAAACTATAGGCTGTACTTTCTCTCTCATTTTCCCACCTTTCACCACAAGTTATTTTACAGTAACTGACAATGACCCATGTTGCCTGTCCTGACACCATTTGTTCCTTGCTGTTTTATTCATGCATTTGGTGATTGGAATACTGTTCTCTTCTTCTCTTAGCTGTATCCGAGGTCCACAGTTCAATGGTGAAAGCTGTGCAGATGTTCTGCTCTGGAGACTGGGACCCCAAACGAGTCCCACAGGGAACAGAACGCCTAGAGCCCCTGCTGGATAGTGCCCCATCTCACCTACCAATACATCCACAACGCTGCTTCACAGGTGATAACATTGTCCCCATCACATCTCTGACTAACTAACCAGACTCAGAGGAGTACCTGCAGGAGTAACTAGTTAAAGGTAGCTTAACTAATTAGGCTATTTAGGTGGTATTTGGAAGTACTTTTAGGTCATATATTTCTGTGTTGTTGTTTTTTTCTCAACATAGAAAACAAGATTTCCCATCAAAATGGTGACAATTGGTGAATAACATGGCATGGCAATGATTGCCATGATGATGAAATCACATCACTTAACCATAATGTAAAGTCAAGAAGTTATTATGAATTTAAATTTCATAAAAATCATCTCTGAATAGAAAGAGTTTTACGGTAAACAGTGTGTGCAAGTAAGACACAAAAGCCTTCTCTACGTAAAGTGAAATGTGTCAGGATTAAATACATTATGTCAGGTCCTATTCAAAGTTCAGAATTGTGTGTGTGTGTGCATGTACATTCAATTGTGTTATGCAAATGTAAATAGGTACTGCATTGAGTGAACTGCTTTATCAACTTTTTACATCAACACGACATTTGCCAACAATTGAGTCAAATTAAGATAGCATAAAACCACCATCTGGTTCTCTAGTTGCATATCAGAGCTACAAAGTGTATTTTTTTTTGTTTAGAACTGGTTGTTTATTACAGATAAAATCAATTAACTGTGAAAGTGAAGTCCAAACACAAGTGACACATTGTGATGCCAGGAATATCTCATTTGCAGCTACAGAGAATTGTTACCGCTAGACTATTTTAATTACACAATGTACTATATTCCAGAGAAAAAAATGGAAATGCACTTAATGGTCACAGTCTTTAAAGCTGTATTCTTTATTTTTCCTCCATCCCTAGTACTGTAATGTCAAAATGAGCTTGCAATCAAAACTGAATAGGGTTGTAATTAAGCCAATAATGTAACCCTCCTGAACAAAAGTGAGCATTGAAAAACACTTCTTTTTTTTTAACAGAGTAATTGAAACTGCAAATTTAAACATAACAGAGGATTACTTTTAATGTGCTTAAGTGCGTGCTAGAACTAGTCATAGTACTTCTCTTTTTGCTTAAAGGTATGTTATCCCTTACTTCCTCTGTTATCTTTTTCAGATCGCCTGTTCTACATCTACACATCAGGAACCACTGGAATGCCTAAAGCTGCTATTGTTGTGCACAGCAGGTAGGAAGGAGCCATGCAGCAAACTAACACACACAGGAATCCCAGCTGCTCTCTTTATTGATACGTGTCGCTTTGATGTGTAGTACAAAAACTGTTGTACTACACACACACAAAGAAATTAATAAAATTGTTTTGAGTTTGAATTTACTTTTAATATTGCTTTTTTTTTCTCCTCCCTTACCTCACCCCACCTTCGTTTTCAGGTACTACCGTATGGCAGCTTTGGTATATTATGGTTTTAGGATGACATCAGATGATGTGTTGTATGATTGCCTTCCACTCTACCACTCAGCAGGTAAAAACATAAGTGTGTGTAAATAAAGTTGAGAGTAAGAGCATTTTCAGACCTGTTTAATTTGTTTGCTCATAAAAGGGAAGTTTTGGGGAAAACAAATCTAAATACATCACCTAAAGCCTGAGTTCTTGATTGATTCTCTGGCAAAATGCTAGCAAATTAACCACAGCTGAAGTTGTTTGTGACCAGACTGAAGAAAATTCCTAACGTCCACGCAAATTCTGAATGCTGGGTTGAGATCTGTCCAAACAAATTGTTCGAACAGGGAAAACCAAGAATGAAAGAATGCTGGTTTTATTATGCCCCAAAAGCATAGCAATTAGCAATTCCCCACCTCCTTTTTTTAATAAATAGATTTTCTGTTATTTCATAATTTGATGTAGGTTCTAAAGTCTGCCAAAAGAAAAGTTTGTAACTAAAATAGTTTGTCATCTTAGTCTGTTTTAACTTGGTGGGCAAAAAATTACTCTGTTAAAAAAAAGAAGTGTTTTTTTTTTTTGTCCCTGAGATGCACATAATGTCAGAGACAAAGACTGTTAAAGTATATGTGCTGTTTATTATTAGTTTAGATGTATTTTAAAGGAAAGTTGTGTGTTGTGAACACAAAGACATACAATGTAATCCTCATGCCCCATATATTTTTATTCACAGGAAACATTGTGGGAGTGGGCCAGAGTATAATACATGGTATGACTGTAGTCATCCGAAAGAAGTTCTCTGCCTCACGTTTCTGGGAAGACTGTGTCAAATATGAATGCACCGTAAGCCTTATTCAGATTACAATCTACTGCCACAGATGTAGTTAATGCGTAGCACACTGCATTTTTCTTGTCACTTTCATTCTGGTGTTAATGTTTTTCCTTGTTCAAGGTTAAGGCCAGTTTTTATTTATATTAATAGTATTTTCTTGTATAGAGACTAAGACCAACAGTTAATTGTCTCCACAAACGGTCTGCTTGAGATCTCAAAGTAAAACAAAGTGGAGATCTTGCTCAACCACAATGGATTTTTGCCTCCTTTAGATCCCGTAGAAACATGTGGCTGTTTGGACCCTTTAGGATAACGTTAAAGACAATATTTGGCTCACATCTTTCATAATGAAGAAATTAGTCACCAAGTGGAGTGTGTATCTCACTTTGTTCTTTTATTTAATATTCAAACAAAAATGGGTATCAATGGCAGAGAGGAATAAGGATTCAGACTGAGGGACATTAAGTGTGAGTAGAGACAATTCATTGTTGGTTTTGGTCTCTGTATGAGGATTGTTGAAAATTCTATTAAATTAGAAAATGACTGGCCTTGTCCTTTAAGTGCTGTTAATTCCATTCTCAACATTGTGAGGCTTTGTGTTGAATGAGTAATTAGTCTGTTGTTCTCTGTTTATTGTCAGCACTTAGCCACTTCTTTCTCACTGCCGTCTTCCAGATTGTGCAGTACATTGGTGAGATTTGTCGGTACTTGCTGAACCAGCCAGTTCGTGACACAGAGCAGCAACATAAGGTGCGCATGGCACTGGGCAACGGCCTGCGTCAGTCCATATGGGAGGAGTTTATGAACCGCTTCAACATCCCACAGATTGCAGAGTTCTACGGTGCTACAGAATGCAACTGCAGCCTTGGCAACTTTGATAACAAGGTGGGAATGTATCCTGCAACTAGATGATGATTGTGCGCTGGCCAAACTTTATCGTGTTTTTTGAGGAAAAAGGAGAAATAGAGCTAGCCCCATCCATTCAAGTCTAGGATATCTTAACAATGGTCCCAAATACTTTCTCTATATTACTGCCTTAAAAACCTCCTCAAGAGTTGTTATTATAAAAATTGGTTGTTTTGGCAACTAAACTCTTAACTCCATACACAACAACACACAGTACTCCAGTTTTGGTGTAACCCTTCATCTTATTCATATTGCAAACTTTATGGTTTTTGTCTGCACTGTAGGTTGGAGCATGTGGCTTCAATAGTCAGATTCTACCCTTCATCTACCCCATCAGACTGGTGAGAGTTGATGAAGAGACAATGGACCTCATTAGAGGACCTGATGGCGTCTGCATTCCCTGTAAACCTGGTATGTTCATGTACAATCACGTATCCACAAATACAAAGTACCTCAGGAGCACATACAATCAGCACACTGGATCTGCATCCTTATAACTGAAGAATATTCTCTGAAAGGAAATCGCCCTGTTGGGTTTTGTAAGGACTGAAGATTTATTATTTGTGTACATACAGCTTTTACACCTAGCAGAAAGTCATCTACATCTAATCTACGCATGCTCCAGTTGTTTTTGTGGAAATGTTAATATCATCATAGCACAGCAATGTGTTTTCTGCACTTTACAAGACACACGCAGACTCTTCTGAAACTACTGATGGAGCACAATAAATCTACATTGTTTTGTGCAAATGATAACTTGAATTCACAAGAATGCTAAAATCACATTCATAAACCTTCTTGTGTTCTACACTTGTCTCTCTTTCTCTTTAGGGGAGCCTGGCCAGCTAGTAGGCAGGATCATTCAGAATGACCCTCTACGAAGGTTTGATGGCTATGTCAACCAATCAGCAACCAACAAAAAGATTGCTCATAGTGTTTTCAAGAAGGGAGACAGCGCTTATCTCTCTGGTTAGTTACTCATGCGCAGACTGAATTTTTCACCTCATTTGCTGCTGGTTGAGTGAAATGAATGTGATTTTTCACCTCTTTCTCACCAGGTGATGTGTTGATTATGGATGAATATGGTCATATGTACTTCAAGGACCGAACAGGAGACACTTTCCGCTGGAAAGGAGAGAACGTTTCAACAACAGAGGTGGAGGGAACTCTCAGCAGGCTGCTACACATGAAAGATGTTGTTGTGTATGGAGTGGAAGTACCAGGTAACACTCTCTAACATACAGGTTTTGGTTTCGAGTTATTTAACTACCCATACAAGCCAACACATATTTGACATATCAACATATATAGAGCTGAGCTGTTGTTGAGACTCTGCAGACTGACACAAAAGACAAGTTACAGACAACACTTTACAGTTGTCGTAACTAGATTAAGTTTAAAATAATGTAATTTGAATAAATTAAGTTGTAGCCAGTCACAGCTCTGATCTCATCGCCATTCAATGACTGTGCCAATCATGGCCTTTTCCAGGAAACCATATTGTTGTGTGGATGGACCTCAAATCTGCAGCCAGAATTGATGTAGTATGGTGTTGTTTTTTACTTTGTTCAGTGAGGATAGAAATCACGTTAAAAAATGGTGATGTTGTTATTTATCTGCATAAGTCTGCATCAGTCAGGATACCGATGTGTATAGTATTGTTTGGGGTTATTCTGTAACAGCCCGTTGTCATTTGCACGTTTGGTAAAAGTAAACACAGCAGACAGGCATGTAACCTATTGCAGTGTTTCCCAAATCAGCGAGAGCGGGCGTATCAGCATGCGTGTCCTGCTTAAATGAAAGGAAGGAGGAACTGTAGAGCACCTGCAGAATGCAAGAATTACTCGTTACTTATAGATAAATGTGGACCGATTGACCAATGTTCCTACTTTAAACACAAACTTTTTTTTAAGTTTTATTTGTTTTTTGCATTATTCAGTCCATTATTTGCCCTTCTTGCTAAATTGGCAAAGTCACATCAGAACAGTGGCACACAGATCATCAACTTGTGCTCTTCTGCAGTCATTTAAATGAACCTCCCACTTATTTGCAATTTTCCTCCCCCATGTGTAGAGTGTGCTCTGCACTTGGTACCAAAGTAGTAAACACACTGCTTTTGCTGTTTGTTATACCACCACAAAATTAGGACCCACTGTGTAATGACAAAAGCAGTGTTCAGTACATCGTGGCCTTATTGCACAAAGCATCTGTGTGTAGAATTAAACACCTGACTTGCCTGTTTCTGTGTGCATAGGAGCCGAAGGAAAAGCTGGAATGGCAGCCATTGCTGATGCGTCTCACTCTACTGACTTGGAGAAATTTGTGAAGGACATGGAGAAGGCTCTCCCTCCATATGCCAGACCCGTTTTCCTCCGCTTTCTTCCGGAGGTCAACAAGACAGGTAAGTTGCTCTTTGTGTAAAATACAAGAACGGCTAATCAACTCTATTCAAAAATATCACATATGCAGACTTTCACATGAGGAAATAGTCACCTGCTTAAGAGAAATTCTATTCTCACCTTAAATTTCATTTAAAGGCATGCCAAATAAACAGTATATTAGGAAACAAGACACCGTCCAAAAACTAGAAACTAGAAACCTCCAGTGCACTTACACTTGGAATGAACTTTGCAGTGAACTCCAAACATTTTTGTAGTAGTTAACATTATAAAAATAAGTAATTGTGAGTGTAAGTGTAATTTTAAGAAAACAAACAAAAAAAACTGTGGAAAAAGTTTATTATTCCAGGCAGAATATTTGTATGTCCTAAAACATGTTTCAATGGGATTTTAAAACTTTTTCTCAACTCATGGCATCAATAATTTATCACATTATACAAAACTGTTCAATATATAGAACAGATGTACAATGTGTTTTCATTTTACATTTTGCTTCATATAACACATATTAGTTGAATTTTTTCATTTTCTGAATAGTTTTGTTCCAATTAGATTTATTGTAAACATTTTCAGAAATCAAATCAGTTTTTTTAAGTATAAGCGTAACTTAAGTTAAACATCATAGATTGTAATTAGAACTTCACTGCATGGCAAGTAACATTTTAATGTGATGTCTTCCCAAAGCAGTAAGAGAGTCAAGACATTAATTCTGGAAAAGCTAACAAGCACTGTAAGATTCTTTGTGTCCTTCTTTCTCAGGAACATTTAAATTTCAGAAGACAGACTTGCGCCGGGAGGGCTTCGACCCCAGCGCGGTGTCAGACAGACTGTACTTCATGGATTCCAGTAGAGGGCGCTATGTACAGCTGAATGAGGAGCTGTACCACTCCATATTGTCAGGGAAACACAAATTGTGATGCCCAGGCTGATCACTACACTTGTACACATAGACACACACAGAGAAAAGAAGATAATTTTGTGTTATTAGGATGGAATACAGGAACTTGCCCCCATTTACATACAAAAACACATACAGTATAAGGTAATAGCCATAAACACATTTACAATCACACGGAAACACACACACATAGGAATGTACTCCAAATCCATATTGCTCTCTGATCCCTAAGACCAGGCTCCTGGACATTACACACACACCATTGTATCCATCTCTTTTAAAATACCCTCTCGCTACCTCAGCATACACAGAGAGAGGCACAAACCCAATTACCAGGTCTATTTGGAAACTTGAAATCACCTTTTACTGCTACACAATTTCAGTACACACAGCAAACAACCCCCACCTGTCCATAATGGTTCATCAGACCAGATGTTTTGCTGGGGGTGGCTACAGGCTGCCTGGCATCCAGAATGCAAAAACTTGAAACTACACATAACCGCAAACATGATGGATGATAAAAAGGAACATGTATTCAGTACATTCATTGTGTGGCACAGTGGAGGGACCTATGAGGACCTAGACACTGTCTCTCTGTTAGTCATAATGTTAGCAAGATTGTTTTGTGAAAGACTGGACTCGACTTCACCTGCACAGTTAGCCAGTAGTGACAAACCTGTGTGATGGCTTTCCTCTGTCTGCGGTTAATTTTACAAAGCTCTCAGGTCTCCACCGCTCTCATTTCCACCCCTGCTCTGCAGAGCTTGCGCTGAGAATAGGACACTGAGGTTGTTTGGACCAGTTGTTGAAGCTGAAAGATTTAGTAAAGTGCAATAGGACTCCAGTGTTCGTAGTTCACTAAACAGCTTCACCACACGGGCTGATATTTGAAGCAAAAAAAAGCTTTGTTTTTAAATATGTCTGCGTCACACCAAATATATTTAAGTTGTTTGTTTACATATTTAAGAAAATATGAAAGTTTTTTTTTTTTTGTAATTTATTTTGTAAAATGTTTCTGGTTTGAGTTCAAATGAATCAGATTTTTGGTTTATGGGTGCTCAGATCTCTGCTTCATTAGCTCATGGAGTCTTCGGAAAAGGAAGCTGCAGAGTGGTTTTAGCTGCTGGATTACAAACGGAATTTTTCTGAGCCATTCATCTTTGGGTTAAGTACACTGGGCTATTTCCACATACAGAACTGTTCACTTACTGAGCTGACACCACAGCGTGGTTCCATGGCTGTACTGTGCAGGTTGTGTCGTGAAAGGTAGATTTTGCCTATTGTAGGATGTGTGTATATTCTTCTAACATGTATGAAGAGGACCTGACTGAAGAAAAACAAGCACCAAATCGCCTGACTCCCGAGGACCTGAACAATATTCTGTGACTAAAGAGGGATGCTCTGCCCGATTCAGGAGAGCCAAACGATCCAAAGAATCAAAGACGGGAAGAAGGAGAATTTCCATGGAAGTAATGCATTAATATAGAACAGTAAAAGAGAAAATGCGCTTTGTTATTGATGTCTATGGTTCGCAGTAGGTGTCATCTGAACTTGTAGTAGCATGAATGAGTATCAACCACAAGCAGAGCACTGTGCCTTACTGAGTTCACCCCTCAGATTCACAGGCCCTGGCCCACACATAGCATCAAATGTGGTTTCTTTACCTTTACTCATCTCATCTGAGCTGTTGTCTGCTGTGATGTCATTTGTCTTATAGCCTCACAGAGCTGGCCTAAATCTTAGGAGTATAGATTTTGAAAATCTATAAAACAAACTTATAGTGTGTTTAGTTTTTGTTTCTGTTGTAATGGGCAAGAGTCCAGATGATGCAAGGCTGCTGTTATAGCATTTGCAACCCTTTTCCCAACCCTTTTTAATTTTTTGTTTGTGTTTGTTGGTTTTTCTTATAGACGCCATACAACCATGTTTCCTTTTCTTCCATTACAATATTTTAATCCTTTATTGTCTTTATGCCAACTACCCTGTTCCTTTCAAATAAGCAAAATCTACCATCTTTTCTCCTTCTCTTTCTTACCATGGCTCGCCATCCATTTGAGCAGGCACCTCATTTAGATCCTTGCTGTCTCTGTACTGAGCTTCATTATCCGCCAGGTGTGATTTATCTTCATGTACATTGAATCAGAAAGTGGTAAAAGAAAATAGTGAGTACATTTCAGATATTTCCTAGTTGGAGTTCGTGTTGTATTTGTTGGAGGGATTTAGTATCAACCTATAAGATTGTTCAGGAGGTCAAGTAACATGAAGTCCCAGGTACACACAACTGTTGTTTGTATCTTTTGTCAGTGTGTACTGTGTGTAGTCTGCCATAACCCTGTAACTTACCGTTGCAAATAACCACATCACACATCTTTTACAGTACAACCAGGCAGGCTGTCTGAGGGGTGGTTGTAATGCAGAAGACTTGATTTTTCCATGAGTTTAATTGTAACAACACTTAGGCTGCTTTGTTTTGTACTGACTGAATCTCAAAATATGTTAATAGCTTTTCTTTGTACTTTGCACTGGCTGACAGTTGACCTTGACTCATGACGTCTGCTGACGGTAACGGTCAGGGTTGCTCTCACCTATCATTTCCCTGCTTCTGGAAAAAGTCCGACAATGGCGTTTGAAAAAAATGTTGAGATTCATCCCCGCGTCCTATGTGATCCTAGTTCAAAGAGTCTATATTGTTTAATGATGAGTGCGATATGTTCTTATGAATGTCTCAAAAGCAAATGAGTAACCAATGATGATAATAATGATGGTGATGGTGTAAAGTGTGAATATATGTACCTAAGGGAACACAGATTGGCTGTTATGATGCTTCTGACAGAGGGTTGCATGTATCAACCCTGATCGATAGGGGGCGCGTGACTAAACAGTCTCAAAGCAAAGCACTCTGACTAAGATGTTTTCATGTTCATGTATTTGTTTCTTTTAATGAGTTTAAGTTATTATTTTTGAAAAACTTAATTCTACTTTGAATGTTTCACTGCTAAATGTGTTTGCTTTTGTTTTCTTTGTGTGGATATTTACCCTTGATGGTGATTTGCAGCATAAAAATGGAATCCATACGTGAATGGAAGACAATCAAAATGATAGTTATAAAGGGTTTTGTTTTTTTTGTTTTCCATTTTCAGCACTGGGAACCAGACATGTATCTAATGTTAATGTCTTGATTAAATTGGTTGTAAATGATTACCAGGAGGCAATTTTCTGTTTCCTGGTTAATAAATCCTGTTTTCAAAACAAGCTGTTAGTACATGTGATAGTTCTGTAGGACAAGGTGTTTTGAGGTTTTAAGAGTCAGAGAAATGACATTGAGTTATGTTTAATGACTAATGAAAGGACATAATACCTACAACTACTGTAGATGGAAATGAAAACTTGCATAATATATATGTGGCGGACCAAGTACTGTTTCCAACGTCTACAGTGCATATTGTGACATGAGTTGACAGATTGTAAAACAAGACCCTCATACATTAAAAATAAGTCAGTGGTTATGGATGTATATTATATATTATTCAGCTGAACTATAAAGTAAACAGGTCTGGGAGAAACCCTCACAAGCTGCTCTTACCAGTCTTCCCAGCTCATACTCTCACACATCACAAACAATTTTAGATTGAAGATCAAGTCGACTCCAAGGGCATAGTAATGTCCATGTTGTTATTTTTTTGTGGCCTTGCTCTTCCTTTCCTCTGATGTCTCTGATCCACATTTCTCATCCTGCTTTTTGCACTTTGTTTCTTTTCCCCCTGTGATGGTCCTCAGGAACATCAAACAGTGCTAGAGAAGGACTTCGTCTCCATGTGAAAGTTTTTTAAATTATTATTTTTGTTTCATTGCACAGGCAGCAGCTCTCAGCCTGTGCAGAGTGTTTAGGAGAGGTATGTGAGGTGTGCTGTGTGTGAGGCACACACACTGATGTCCTCTTGTCCACTGAAGAAGGCTGTGCACATCATGCATTTCAGTAAAATGCTACAATATAGGAAATCCTTAATAAAGACAATTTCAATTGTTTATCTGGGCTCTGGTTGTTTTACCTCTTTCTTTTATAGTGTGGTTGATGCCAGGGTGAGTTCGAAAAGTAAAAACCTGAAACATGTTGGCAGCATCTGAACTGTTCCTGCATTAACCTCGTGGCCACTTACCTTAATGCAGCTTTGTAATCATTCTTCCAAACATTAGGTTAACCAGTTTACTTTTCACTGTTCTTCTCGTAAGAGATCTTTTATGTAAAATGTAAGTCATTATTTTCAGAATTGGGTTTTGTTTGTTTGTTTTACTTTAAGGATTAAAACAAAACTTGATTCATGCCACTGTGAATGGCTCCCAACTTAACTCTGTAACCTGCACTATATTCTCTTACCTCGCTATTTTTTACATTCACACAAGCTGCACCATCTACAACTACTGTCTTAATTTTAGCAATGTAAATCTAAAGCTCAGCAAGGCTCAGAAATACCAATTAAATGATGAGCTGCTTTTTTGTTCTCTTTTACTTCAAGTTATGAGTAGTTTCTCTTGTGACACCAGTGACTCATAAGAAAAAAATATTTAGAAAGTTGATGATATGAAGGCCTTGGTTGTCATCAGATATCTACCAGAGCCATACATGTTACTGATCCTTCTTTCCTTCTGCTTTCAGTGTGGTTTGAGTTCTTGTGAAACCAGCGTGCCTGACTTGTGAGGACACCACATGCGCTTCAGCTGATGCTAATAAACCATAAACATGAGATATTCCTGTATGGATGGGAAGTGAAGTATGAAATCTGAGTTGTTTTTCAACTGCACATCTTCAACACTTGGCCACTGTTCCCTGATCTTTAGCAATGATTGGCTGTAAACCAGGTGGGTGGATCAGGAGTAAAACAAATATTGCCCCACTTGACTCTCTGTACCTGTTTGTTGGCTGCATACAGTTCACTTAGGCTCGGGTCACATACGCTGCTGCAGCCTTTCAGCCCATCTGCCTATCTGCCTTGCAACTTTTCTTTCTCCCCACAGCCATGAGGACCACTGCAGTTACTGTTGTCATGGTGATGCTGTGCGGGGTCATGGTGCGCGCAGACGTGAAGCCGCAGAAAGATTTCAACCTGCAGAGGGTAAGACAGAAAGATACATGTTCAAGCTCTGTTTGGAAGCAGAAGTGAAGGGAGCTCAGATTTTCCACTGTTGTGCTCCCGTTACTTGTTGTTTATTTTGTGTCTCTGTGAGAGATGGGACTCTGTGTTCTGGTTTTTTGTAGTCAAAGTTAAAGAAGAGCTACTCAGTCGGTGACCCATGACACGCCGTTATGGGTCAGCGCTGACAGTCACGTCACAAATTGTTATGATTAATAGAGTCGTGAATCCTTATTTTCTTGGTTTTGTCACACTAAGGTTGAGAGAGGTCATTTTGACATTTCCCATCATAACTATGCCATGAGAAACATGAGATCTTCATTTGTTTCCTGTGGCTGATTTGGAAACTTGATTTATCCCAGAAGAATTTTAAAGATATGCCCCTATGGTTGGACTGTGGGACACTTATAGTCACTTATAGTCACTTATTTGCTAAACTGGGGTGATTCAATTTAAACATTGCATAACACCCAGGCGGAAACTTTTAGCTGAGCTTTTTGTTTTTTTTTTTTTTACCTTGAAATGAGTGTGTCTTTTTTTTTTAATCACCAAAACCTAAAGCAACTCAAAGAATATTCAGCAGCACCTAAATGGAGTTTATTTACTACACAAACAACGCACGGACTCTGCCTTGGTAAAGTTATTAGCTTCAGTTGCCCCATCCAGTCTGTGTTTTAAGATGTCTATATGTGAAGACATGCTGTGATTGGCCCCAACGTGATACAAATACAGCTGTTGTTCTTTTGATTTCTCACTGGCGGCTAGGAATGCTAAAAATGTTAAGGCTAAAAATACATGTGTACTAAACAACCACCACAGACAGGCGGATGTTCCATTGAGGGCTTTGCTTCTGCATATTAAAGGATCAGTAGGTTGATATTCTGTATTCGTCTCACCACAAAATCGGACACGATGCCTAAAATCAACTGCAAATTGTTTATTTTATTCCAAGCTAACATGCAAAGCCTGACATGCATTATCCCTGTTTGTTTAGTTTGCAGGGAAATGGTTCCGTGTGGGCTTGGCCTATGACTCTCCACGTATTGTGCCCTACAGAGACATGCTGAGGGCCTCAATGGGCATCATCACACCACTGCCAAATGGCGACGTTAACCTCACAATGTGGGACGCCACGTGAGTCTGTGTGTTTGTGTGTGGTATAAAGACAGTAATGTGAGCAGCACAGCACAACTCATGTTAGTGATGTTAACAGGTGCCCATAAGAGTAACTTCTATGCACCCGTAAAAGAAGAGAAAAACATGGTGGCAGAAAAAAGCCAGATGAATGAGTTAAGAGAAGTTAAATATACATTGTGTTTTCTCGGTGCATTTTAGAACTCTGAGTTGTCAGACTAAGCTCTACCAGTATGAGAAGACCAACGTATCGGGGCAGTTCACCTACTTCAGCACAAGTAAGTCTCATTTCTCATTTTACTTATCACCTTTTCAAGAGATTAACTTTCTGAAGTTACAATACCAAAGCAAGAGAGTAAAGATGACAGCAGACAGAAGTATATTGTTTCTGTGATTTTAAAAAAAAAATTTGTATCATGTAAATAATTACTAGGCTATTTTTGCGTCTCTTTTTTAACATGTCCTACCAACCAATTTTATACAACCTTAAACATTAACATGCTTTTAAAACAACTACTCAGTCAAATAAAAGCTTCTTAATATTTACATGTTTTAATTTACATTTACAATTAATATAACTTGTCATTTCTTGTCACTTTTTTTGGTTCATTTTTTTGTTCTTTTTTTATCCTCTTTAGCCCACAACATGATAAAGGACATCACGGTAGTGGAGACAAACTACACTGACTACGCTTTGGTTCTCAAACACAAGGAGTTTAACAGAGAATACACACAGGTGGCACTCTACGGTGAGACACTCACACATGCACACACTCATGCAGTTTCAGTTTTCACCAATACTGTTCAACCCTTTTTTCTGCCCCTCTACATGTGTCACTGTAATTACTTGCAGGTCGTACTCAAAAAGTCAGGAATTATGTGATTCAAAAGTTTAAGGAATTTGCTGTGTCCCAGGGTCTTTCCAGAGAATCTATTCTGACTCCCCCACCAGCAGGTAAACTGGGCAGGGAAAAAAAGCATACAGTATCCAAAAATATTCCTACACCACACAGAAAATACACATGCACCCACAGATCATAGAAGAATTCAGTTTTTTCTAATTCTTGTCTAAATGTTTATCTTGCTGCAGAAAATTGCCCACCAGCAGAATCTGAACATTAGGTGAGTTTATTTCTATTGCAGTTAATTGTAGTTTTGTAAGTTTGGTGTTAATCAGTTTTTGTTCCTCCCCCTAGATTGCCAGATGCATCTGACATACGAGTGTGTTCTGATCCAAGAATTTACTGTGAAGTCCTGAAACGAACCCCATTCCCATGTTTATTATCATTCTGCATACAAACCATGATGAATTGAAAACACTGTTGATGAAAAGTATTAAGCTTCCTCTATTACGTAGTATTACTTTATTTTTGTAGTTCTGCTCTCTTGATAGAGTGAAATAAACGGTATTAACCTCTAGGTCAAGTGTCAGTGTGTGTGTGCGTGTGTGGGGGTGTGTGTGTGTAAGTGTGCATTCCCGTTTATGAGATCCTTACATCCATCCATCCATTATCTGTCACCGCTTATCCTATTTGGGTCACGGGGGGGGTAGGGGGGGTGGAGCCTATCCCAGCTGTCACAGGCGAGAGCTGGTGTTTACCCTGGACAGGTTACCAGTCTCTGTCAGGGCCACAGATAGACATGCACACACAGACAACCATTTGCACTCACAGTCACACCTACAGGTAATTATAGATTCACCAATTAACCTACCATGCATGTTTTTGGACTGGGAGCAAACATGAGAACCAGAATGAAACCCACCCAAGCACAACGAGAAAATGCAAACTCCGGCTGGGGCACGAACCCGCAACCTTCTGAGATCCTTACATATACACTAAACATTTTATTATATTGTTTTTGTGCTTAAAGTTACAATATGTAACTATCAAATATTTTTAGTAGAGACATGCTACAAAACTTATCTTAACGTGGAGAGACAGCTTATTGTCAACACAGACACAGGACAGCACTGGCAGCAGTGTCTTTGGGATTTGGAGCAGGCTTACCCTTGCTACCAATCAGAGAAGGTTTGGTGCTACAGTGACCACAAGTGTTTTATGTAAAGGCATTTTTTTTCCAAACAGGTAATTTCATGAATAGTTTGAGTTTTAAATGTTCACTTAGTGGGGATCACTGTGTTTAAGTAACACTGTATGCATTAATGCATCAGTAATCATATTCTAATAACATATCGCTATACTATACTATATTACTCTGAAATGGTCCTTTCTGAATAACTACTTTGACATATTCATCTGCCAAATTTTGACATAAAAATATACTTATACTACACTTTATATAAATATACATTATAGTATTTGTTACTTTCAGTTATCAGTTTTTCTGATTTCACAATTTTTACTTTTCAGTATTTGCTCTTTTAATTAAAGCTTCTGTGATTCTATATCCCAGGAGGTGTCCACAAGACCTCCCCACATCCCCAAAAGTTACCTGTTGAACATCAATTACTTAGCACATCTCCACTAAAACAATATTTGAAAATGTTTAAATATAATACCTGAACACCTCTTCCATGTTTACCACCTGAATATAAACTACTCTCCTGTTTCACTGTGTTGACATAGTTCTGCAAACTTTGGCGGCTGGAGATTTGGATAACTACATACATATGTATGCTTGTTTGGACTGAATACTTAAATCTGTCGCTGTAGTGGGAACCAGTGGGCAGTTTTTACTACACGTGTGTTTGTGCTGTGAGCCAAACCTCATAGCTGTAATGGACTGCACACAGTATAACAAATTTGCTTGAAGCCACTATATTGTATTCAGAATTAGGATTAATTTTGTTCTAGACTTTTACAATAGGGAAAATAACATACAACCATGTAATAAAAAACCTGCAATATATGATCTTGGAGCATGCCTAATGTTTCCCAGCCTCATTAAATACTCTTCAACTATAGTGTCTCACTGTGGCAGATCTGAATTCAGCTCATTTCCTACTAATTGCTAGTGCATGAATTCTGATTTGTATTGATCAGTTGTGTGTTTTATCCACAAATTCTAAAGTCCAGTGATTCATTGCTGATTAACTAAACCAACAAACAGCCCAGACATACAACTAAAGATCTAATCAGAACTTTGCCCTTTAAGTTTTTGGATCTTTGTAGTGTTGTGGGAGAGAATTAGCGAAACTCACACTGATAGTATGTCACTTTAACCCTGTGCTGGGGGGTCTGTATGGTAAGGAAACACACAGCTTACAGAATGAAGAGAGCACTGAGTCTGGTGTCTCTGCTGGTCCTGGGTTTGGCCTGGACCCTCCAGGGGATCCACATAAGCTCAGAAACCCTCACCCTCACACAGGATGGCTTTGATCTGGGCCGGGTAAATTCCTCGCTTATACATTTTATAATTTTATTTAATTATTCTTAAAATCCATGGTGTTATAATTGTTTCCTTATATTTCAGTTAATTTGTTGCACTTGACTGTGTTTTTTGTCATTCTTTCCTAAATTATTTCGGGCCATTTTCTTTCTTCTGCTGCTCCTTATTAGCCAAATTAAAGTTATTAAGCTAGTCAAACTGATTCCAATAGTAACATACAGTGCATGTATTTTGTACAGTTCATGGGGCAGTGGTATGAGGTGGCAGTGGTTTCTACCTGTCCCCACTACATGCAGAACAAGAGGAGAAACCCCGTCATTGTTGCACTGGAGCTGCAACATGTTGCATCTGAGCACAACTTCACAATGACAGCCACAACGTACAGGTCAGGCTCACACTGATGCTAGTACACACATTTGAAATGTGGTTAACCAAGTGTAACCTGTCTTGTGTGTTTGTGTGTGGGCACCTGCATAAAGGAATGGCTCATGTAAGCAGACGTTCACAGTTTATAGTTTGACTGATCATCCAGGACGCTTTTTCCACCATGTGGACAGTAAGTTTCTTAACTTCCTTCCTCTTTCCATTGTTTTCATTCAAACTATTCCTCTGACATAAAATATGCATAAAATGCATCAGACTTGACACATTAAAACATTTGGAAGTATTTTTTGTTGTTAGTTATTGGCTATTTTTTTTTTTTTTTTTGCAGGGCTCGGAGCAGATGTTTATTCCTATGTTGTTCATACCAACTACGATCAGTACGCTATGATGCTACTGCTGAGCACAGAGAAACCAACAGGAAACAAAACCATTATAGTCAGGCTGTACAGTGAGTGAGAAATCTTTCATCTCTAAATAAGTGTAATTTTGTTGAACTTTTTTGATTAATGTTTGCAAATAATGTGGACACGTGTCGTTTTTTCCTACTATTTCAACATTTTTGAGGTCGAACTATGGATGTGAGGCCAGTTGTGTTGGACAACTTTAAAGCATTGGTCAAAGAACACAGAATGAGTGATGACAATATCATCATGAATCAAAACAAAGGTGTGCTGCTGTTGTTGCATTTATGAGTATTAAAATTCTATTCAGTTTGTAACACAAATAATTTTCAGTTCAAACCTCATTGCAATCTTTCTGTCTTCCCAGGTGAGTGTGTGCCCCATCAGCAGGTTACAGGGCCCAATACTCAGGTACATACCTCACACACACACCATGGATCTTTGGCTGTATCCAGACTGACTAATTATCATTTCTGAGTTTTATGTTTAGTATGTTATGTCTGTCTTTCAGATTTCTGTACCCAAGTGATAAAAGGAAATGTGGAACCACCTGTGGACTCTCAACTCATAATACACTATCAGGCTACCACATATAGCATATGGTAGACTATCAGAGCAGTAGTGTATATTGTGAACTATGAAGAGCTGTCAGGGTGTTTCATAAATGTTTTCCTGTGTGCATACAAATTCTAAAGGTAAAACAAATCATATGAACAATTTCTTATGTTTTTGTACTATAAATGATGGCACATCCATGATCTGCGGATTATGTGCAATTGATCGCTGTTTGATACACTATCAACTGCTTATGTCCTGTTGATAAAACTGTATTATACAAAATTTCTGCTGAACAGTCTTATCTCCCAAAACATTTGGTCATTAGTTCAATGCAGAACTCTATAGATGCAAAACCAGTTTTCATAATGTGTAACAGATTTTTATACACTTTGTTCAGACTTTTTTGCAAATGTGTCCTGACTGCTCTTACGTGAATTGCCCTCAGGAGAATCTTGACTATTAGTGCATCTCATGGGTGCATTTCATACACCTTCAATTCACTGTTCCATTTAGGCAGAGCACAACACAGATTGACAATTTCTAACCATGGAAGACCCAAGAAATTAACAGCTTCGACATTTTTTACTTTTTGTTCTATGCAGTGTTGTATAACACTTTCTTTTCTGCAACTCTGTGACAGTAAAAACAGTCAAATTTGAAGTGTGTATCTTGACCGACATATTTCAGCCAATCTCCTGTTTACAGTAATGTGAAACTTTGTACTGTGAAAATTGATATATGCCTTAAATGGTGTGTTTAAAAAGCAATTTTATGCAAAGCGCTTTTCTCATTCACACACAAACATCGAATGTGTCCACTACTATACAAGGTGCTTGTATGAGAGACAAGGCGCCATACGGGGGTTCAGTGTCTTGTCCAAGGACACTTCAACATGGAGCCAAGAGGGACCAGGAGTTGAACCACTGACCCTGTTGTCTGTGGTTGCAGCTTTGCCACTTGCGTAACAGTCACCCTGCTCTCTGTAAAAATGGAACATTCATTCTGGCAAGCGTGTGCAGATAATCTAGTGTGGTGGTGTTTGCTTATAAAACAGAAAAAATAGAGTCCTCATGATTCTAGCAGCTGCCTGAGACTTCATACTTTTTTAGATTTTGTTTTGCAGAAAAGTAATGATTTAAAGGTTGTCTTTGTATCCATGGGTTCATTGAAACCAGGAACCACTAATAGCTATTTCATTTAAAGTGGACAATAAACAAAAGTGGGCTTTACTAAAACAAGCCTCAAGTTGTAGCTATGATTGTAGCCCACAGAAAACATACTGACTCCATGGCAACCTTATGTCGCTTCTTTACATCACCCAAAGCATTATGGGAACTGTAGTTCTAAAACATAGATATGGGTGGGGGCCTGTGCTTCAGAGTTAGAATTTCTCACAAAATGTCCCGACTAACAGAAGACATGGTAACATGTCAAAATCAGTATCCCTCTGTCATTCATAATATCAATGTAGAGACTTCCAGAAAACTGCACATGTACAGTATATAACATGCATTGATGGATAAAATATCATGTAGTTGTTACTCATCAGTCTCACTGATAGTTACATGTATTGGGTGGTGATGGTGATGTTTAACTGGCCAGCTGTCCAGGCAAATAAGAGATCAACATCAACAGGACTTTGCTCTTTTACTTGTTTGTTTTAGTGTACATGCTGGGGCCACAGCACACGGGTTAATGCCCTCTCTCCATTTGAGCTGATAGTGGGGGTGTAAGAAACAGTGAGGCAAAAAGGTGGCACTTTCCTGAGTTTTGGTAACAAAGACTTCAGTCCACTCAGGGACGAATGAACCAACAGGCTTAGAGGATGTTGATTCCAGTTTCTCTGCTAATCCTGGGATGGACCTGGACCCTCCAGGGGCTCCCGGTACTTCCTGAACCTCTCTACACCACACAGGAGAACTTTGATTTGGCCCAGGTAAGTGGGTGAGTTTAATTTCCCAGTTTCATGTGAAATGTTTTTAATTGATAAACTTTTCTACGGAAGGGCGACTTCACCAGTCTTCAACCTGTTCTCGATGGTTTTAGTGTAAATATACATTAATGCTTTAATGTTTAAACTTTCTTATGACTTCCCTATATAAAAATATTTCTCTGCTTCTAGCTGAAAAACCTGAAGGAGTTTTTCATCAATAGGAGTTCAGATGAGGTTATCTGGGGGAGTTCTGGAAAAGCAAATTGACCATGGTTACAAACTGCATAGTGTGAGCAACAAGATGACAGATATTTTGATATAGGGAAGTCAGAGGCACGTTTAATGGTATTTATTCACATGTAGTACGCACACTAGAACCAAAAGCGTCCTTTAAGATAAAATGTGGAGTCATGTTTATGGACTAAGCATTCGATTGTGTGTTTGTACTGGGATCCTATGCCCTGTCTCTATTTTCAGTTTTGTGAAATCCAGTCGCTCTTCCATCGGCATAAATTAAATAGCAGAAGGCAGAGTACAGCACATGTGTAAAGGGTTATGTGTTACAGACTGTATCGGTTTACTAAAAGAGCAGCATAAAATTATTTCAAATTCTGTGGAGCATTTTTGACTCATGTCATTTGTTGCTCCGAATCAGCAATAATTCAATTTAGAAATATCAATATGGTTTCAGTTTGAAAGGCTTCACTCATCCATGTGCATTACTTGTCAAAGCAGTACTTTTATTTTTTATGGGTTTTTAATAAGGTGAGAGGGCATCATTTTTTGTGGTTTAACCAGCAGTAGTGAATCACATTTGTATGTTTATTACATTAGTAAACTGTGTTATAGCATATGTTGTCAACAGTTTCTAGGAATTTGGCATGATGTTGCTGTGGCAACAACATGCTCCCATTTGAAGCGTCAAAGGGGGGATGCAGCCATAGGTAAACTGGTACTGCAGAGAGGCACCACTGAGGACAAGCTCAAGATGACCCGAACTTCACTCAGGTAAAAGGCACAAAATAAATTGTGTTCCTGTCAATCAAACATACATTGCATATATTCTATATCTTTCACAATTTACACGTCTTAATTTTGGAAATGTTCAATTCCTCTCCTACTGAGACTAGGACTCATCTTTTTATACAATATTTGAGTTTACAAACTATTACTGATAGTGCAATCTATTAATGTTATCTCCCCTATAACCTTTGGACTCTTTAGCAGAGTCTAAACTTGTAGTTCTGTGCCAAGAAATATCTTCTTTTCTTTTTAGATACCGTCTGTAGTGGATGGCTTTGTTCAATGTCTTCCACACTGTCTGATCAGTCACTGAACCTTCAGAATCCCCAGAATATGCTTGTGCTAAGTCAAAAGTGCCTGTTAGCAGACACAAGGCTGAGTAAATATCAAATTGTGTGTGGCATCAATTTATTAATAATATTCAACAGCCTTCTTTATCAATTGTTACAGTCTGGTTTCTTACTCTCTAAGGCAATTCCTCACCATGTGGAGCCATTTTAGAGTAGACACAAGCCAAAACTGAGAAAGCTGTGAAGCTCACTCGTTCTTTTATATCAGTGTGCACGCAACGAGCATAGCTGAAATCATTTATAGGAACAAACACAGTTCAAAAACTCAGACTGTGCTAAACCAACAAATTTAAAAAGAGATGTTTGTAAAAAAGGAAATTACCCAAATGATGTTATGTAAAGGATTGTGAACAGACTTAGATAGATCCTCGCAGTGTTTTTTTTAAGAGTACATAAACTCTATTTCAGTGCATTTGCAGTGAAATAGGTACTTGACATCTGATACAATTAGCATAGATGCATTAGACATGTTGTAAAACAGTCACAACCAGTAAAGCATAATCAGTGTTTTGGTCACTACTATTTTATGCATGTGTGTACAGACATGGAACATGTAAGGAGGTCTCTGGGGATTATGAGTTAACCACCACACCAGGACGATTTTTCTACCATATTGCAAGTACATATCTCTCTAGTTTTTTTGGTTTGTTTGTTTGTTTTTTGTATATTCCTGCATAGATGTAAATCTCTTTTTACAGGCAGTATACGCTGATAAGCCACAATATTTTCACCATTGGTCTTAATAATGTCATGGAAAACTAGGGTCAACGTGGCCACTCTGAGCAGTCTGCAGCCACATACACTGAACAATTTAATACACTGTGTGCAGAGGTCATAGAAGTACACAAACTTAGTACTTAGTACTTAGAACACTTAATAGTAAACATGCAGGACTGGCGTAACAAATTCTTCTACATCATTTATTAGTTCATATTATTTTTCCTAATCAAGCCACTAGGTGGTATTAATGTTGTGGCTAATCAGTGTATGTCTCCTGTCCTTTTAACAGAATGGGGGGCAGATGTAGATGCCTACGTGGTTCACACAAACTACAATGAATATGCAATAGTGATATTGAGCAAACAGAAATCCTCAGGGCAGAAGAGCACCTCAGTGAAGCTTTACAGTAAGTGCAACCTTCATTTTAATAGTCTGTAGCCCCTCATCGAGTACAACTGTTCACACACTCTATATAATATAGAAGGATTACGCGTTCACCTTATTGGTGTTTATATAGATACATTCTTACGATATTCAAATCAAATTGATAAATATTTCTAATGGGGAGTTTAACTACCAAATACAATCAGTCACTGTAATAAAAGTAAATGTCTTAATACATTTTAAAATGAACTACTAAGTGAAATCCCTGTGTCGTTAGGTCGAACAATGGCTGTGAGAGACAGTGTGTTGGACGACTTCAAAACACTGGTCAGACAACAGGGATTGAGCGATGACACTATTATCATAAATAAGAACAAAGGTACAAACTTTCACACACGTCAAATAATGAATTTTTCTGATGATATTTAAAAGATGCATACATGAACAAACTACTGTAATGGATGGCTAAAACGATTTAATTGAATCGTTGTGCAGGTGAATGTGTTCCTGGAGAGCAGGTAGCCGAAACAACACCTCAGCCTGAGCCCCAGGTAAAAAAAAATCCATTCAGTTAACTTAACATTTGTGGAATTATAATACATCTTCTGCCTTTGTCGTCATTTTAATGAAATGTAACAACTTTGTAGAGCAACAATTTTATATCTTGTTTTATTCCTTCTGTAAATAAATTTTATGTCAAATAATAAACAAGAAGCAGCTATATGATTATTTCTATATTACTAAAAACTCTACTAAAATTATTAGTAGCAGTAGTTCATTAAAGTGTTGCCTAAAAAGATATTTAACAGATCAGATTTTTCTGACTGTAAAACTGGACAAAAACTGATTTTACCTTCTGTTCAAATTACCAGTTCATTTAAAGGAATAAAACAGAATAAGGAGAGTGTTATGTTATTTTGGGTTCAGCCTGTGTGTCTTTGTTTTTTTTTTTTTTCTGTGCTACAGCGTGTGAGGAGAAATGTGGTGCCATCATTGGCTCCAGCAGATGAGGAAGGATCTGGTGATGAAACACCCCTTTTCAGTGGAAGCGGTGAAAGATCATCTTATTAATTTTCTTGATGACATCCTTAGATAACAGATGCCTACAAATTATTGTACAGCCAGACATTCATGACAATGAATGAGAGCAAAATGAAAATGTAGCAATAAAAATCCTTTTCTTTTTAAATTTGCTGTGTCTGTAGAGGCCTGTAAAGCAGCAGTGGATAGCGGGCCGTGCTTTGGATTATTTCCACGTTACTATTACAACTCTTCCTCAATGAGCTGTGAACTCTTTAACTATGGAGGGTGTTTGGGCAACCAGAATAACTTTGCAACTGAAAGAGAATGTCTGCAGAGATGTCGCACTGAAGGTGAGGAGTGAAATACAAAATGCTAAATCTACATAATACAGTAATATACCACACTACATTTACCATGTGTCTCTTCTGTGTTTTTGTGTTTTTTTCGTTAGCTTTGAATTTGAAAAAGCCATTTTCCTATTTACTACTAACTGCTGTTGGGTTTAGCTGGGGAGGATGTAGCGAACCAAATCAATACTGAAAAAAAAACTTGTGTGGGCAGAAACAAATATAGTGGAAATGCATCACATTTACAAACCCCACTTCCAGAAAAGTTTTTTATATTCAAAATAAACTTATAACTTTCAAACAAAAATCCAATTTTCTGTTTCAACATTTGATATGTTGTCTCTGTACTATTTTCAGATAATTTGTAAATCAATACATTCTCTTTTTATTTTCATTTACTCAGGGTCACAACTTTTCTGGAAATAGGGTTTATATATTGCACTGTTCTGTCTCTGCAGCTGTGTGCCGTCTGCCCATGGTTGCCCAATCCTGCATCGGTCAGCCACCCATCTGGGCTTTTGACTCCAGCGTCGGTCTGTGTGTGCCCTACAAACAAGGCTTCTGCCAGGCCAACGCCAACAAGTTCTACAGCAAGGCTGAGTGCGAGGAGTATTGTGGAGTGGTTAAGGATGGTGAGATGAAAGAAATTTGACTGGGGAACAGAAACGCAAGCAGAATGCAAATAGTCACAGTCACTTGTAGATTTTCCTGGTAGAGAATTCTACAGTGATAATCATGATAAAACTGTCTATGGTATGAATTCATGTAAAGACAATAGTAAAAACCAAATCTCTACCCACAGAAGACAAATGTTTTTGCTGTTTTACAGATGATGAGCTCCTGAAGAAAAACTGATATGAGGAAACATGACCGCTCATCTGAACTTATCATATAGTGATTCAACATGAAAAAGCATCGCATGAAGCACACATTAAAGAAGCATAACTGTGTCTCAGCACTCAAAATGATCTCAAGTTATTACAACAGATCGCCAATAAAGCGTGTTATTAATCTCTTTATATGTGGTAACGTTTATACTGTTCTTGCTGCAATCATTCAAGCTCAAAAGATCCATTTCTAAAAGATCCTTTATAAAATAAAGCTATGTATTAAGGTACATTATATATTGAAAAATGCTTTTATTTGATCTTTTAACAATAAAATTTTTAGTCAAATTGAATCAGTAAAATTTAAGTCGAAGTTGAGTATTTACAACTATTTACAACTATGACAGAAAACAAGAGAGAGGCTTTTTCTTTTTAATGTTCAAATTAGTAAATTGTAGTGTCCTTGTTGCATTTTTCTAAAGAATGTGGGAGGAAACCGGAGCACTCGGAGTAAACCCACACCACCACCAAAGTAGTCAGGGTACAAACTCATCAACAGTCAGAAGGGAGTCAGACCCTTGTCTGCTTGCTGTAAACACTGCTGACCACTAAGGTGGTCCAGAAAAGGACTATGGGCACCTCCTGGCTTATGTCTTGGGAAGTTCATAGATAGAAGTAGGAGGGGACCAGGATTTGAAGCTTTTGTGATTACAAGGAAGAGACTGGGTGTTATTTAGGAGTTTCACCTAAATACCTGAATAACAGGCAGTCTACTTTTTGAAGGGTTTGGAGATGGCTTTATAAAAACTGGAGAACCCGAAGATTCCTTTTTGTGGCCCATTAATAAGGTGGTTTTTGAAAGTGGTGGCAATAGTTTTTGCAATTAGTGGATTATATAAATAAATTGCAGTTATCATTTTTGTTGCACAGGACCAGTTTCTGCAGAGATCTTTGTAAACCACCTCGTAAAGTTGTTCCAATATTTCTTTGGTGAGCTCAAAATGTTCATATTGGACTTCGTCCCATATGCTGTTGGACAGCCAGTTGATGTAGCTGTCCACATCTACCAAACTGGGGCCAATTTGTGTGTTAGTCAGAATCTGTGTGAGCAACTTCTCTACAATTACCCTTATGGTCATCTTTTTTGTTTCCAATTCAACAAGGGCCTGAAAAGATTCGGCTGCTGAAGGATCCTCCACAGTGAGTTTTGTTACCCTCTCACTGAGCGGCCCTTCCTGGTTTTTCAACCACCACTTCATCAGTCCAAAAAAGCACTGCACTTTGTCTCTTATGAATGCATTTATAATGGCATGTGATGGAGTGACAAACACTATGGTTTCACTGAGGGATTTCTCACCTGGTTCTGGGATAAAGCTCAACCCATCTGAATATGTTTGCAGGAAATTAGTGAGGCTTTTAGAGAATATTTTGTAATTACCCATGGGAATGTCCATTACCCAGCTATACTCATCAGCTTTGTCCTGGTCTTCCTTATCCTCTGGTTGAAACACAGAGTCAACAGAAGCCAGGAGGACTTGCACTGATCGACTACTTTTGACCTTGCTGTTGTCAAAGAATTTGGCCTTCAACTGTGTCATCATACGGAAAACCGAAGCTCGAGCAAACTGCTTAGTAAAAAATCTCTTAATCTTGGTGTTCACATTGCTCACGGGGCTTTCAGCTTTGATACTTTCTAAAGTATTGCTGCTTACAATGCACTTTGCCTGATCAGCAAATGTTTCAGCAATGTCATCTGCCACTTCTCTGATTTCAAGAAGTGAACCAGACTCCAGCTGATCAAACTCTTCCTCTGACATATGACTCAACAGAGGTTCAACGATATCACTTACTTCCTTCCTCAGAATTTCCTCCACAGCTTTTGATGTTGTGTCCGCCAGGCTTTCGTCTGGTGACTTTAACGACTCTTCTCCCTGGCTGTCTCCTGGCTGACTCCACGATTTCAATGGTGTCGAGCTGGCATACTGCGTATGTTCATCACTGCTGAGTGGAGCAGGACTCATCGAACTTCTCTTTCTACCTGGTCGAGATTTGTATTGTGTTTTTATTTTATCCACAAAGTCTTTAATCAATTGGCTGGCATGGTGGACCATGGAATCAAGTCTCGATGGACACGCGTTGTCCAAATCTATGAGAGGCTCTGCACTGTCTGCCCTAGCAGACAAAGCAGAGTTGACACTTGTGGCAACCTGTTGACTGATCAGGCTTGTTAAGCTTACTGAGCTGGCACTGTGGACGACATCTGCAGTGTGCAGAGCATCAGCAAAAGTCTGAGGAAGTGTGTCACTCAGAGTGGACTGTACATGCTTCTCAGACACCGCTTTAGTTGTTTTCTTCAGTCTCCCCAAAACTATTTTTGTTAATAGAACTATGAGGTCCAACAGGAATTCTGTCAAAATGGCTTTAGTGGCATCATTTGCTTTATCCAATTTAAAGAATTCCAACTGTTCATGGGTCAAATTTTGAAAAAAAGAATCCACCATGTGGCGAGTCTCCTCCATGTTTAGCTGCATTATCTCGTTTGTCTGTAGAGCGTTGTCCATTTCAGCTGGTGTGTTACGTTTCTTGTGTTTTCTCTGTTCTGTCATCCGTCCTCTGTCTTCCAAAGAGTTCTAGAAACTCACATCTGAGTTAGCGCGTCGCACCTTTCAGAATCACAAATATTTCATTTTACTATCCCTGAGAGGAAATTCAGGTGTAGGTCATCAAAGGCTTCTGGGGTGTGAAGTCATACATCAAAGTACTTACATCATAAATGCTAAATAGTAAATTTACAATTTAGCATTTACGTCATACATCAAAGTACTTACATCATAAATGCTAAATGGTAAATTTACCATTTTACAATTGACCATTCATCAAAGTACTTACATCCTACATTAAAGTAATATCAAACTACATCAAACAAACACACTACTGCATTCAGGGGGCGGCTGTAGTTGGTAAAGGGAGTTGTCTACGGACCACAGGGTCAGTGGTTTGATCCCCGGCCCTGACTATATGTGTCAGAAGAGGCTATATGTGCCCAGAAGAAGTGTCTCTGGGCAAGACACTGAACCCTTAACAGCCCATTCCCCTCCCCACTTGTGCAGTGCCGTTCCAAGCCTGGTAGAAATCGGGTAGGGTTGCATCAGGAAGGGCATCTGGCGTAAAAACTGTGGCAAATCAACATGCGGACAATGATCTGCTGTGGCGACCCTGAATTCATGGGATAAGACAAAAGGACAAAAAGAAAAAGAAAACACCACTGGACTACCGTGGTTACGCTGTAGAGTTTCCACGCATCCAATTTTAATGCCTAATAATAACAATAATAATAACAAAAAGTAATAGTAATGTCGATTTGTTCACTTTTTTTGGCCTTTTTTTATTGTGAAATAAATGTTTAATATTTGTTTTAAATATCAATTTATATGGGCTGATTAGTCACTTTGGTTTGTGTGTGTCCATCATCTTTCGTCTGCCTCTGGTCCTGCGGCTCCACCTACCATGGATCTGCTTCTGTTTTTCTGTTTTGTTTGGGAAAAAGTCCAAAAGATCATATTAAAGAAGTAAGAATATCAAAACATAAGTCTGTGATCACTGTATTTCGGACCAACAGAATTTTATTACAGAAAGGTCCAATGAAGGGAAAAATATATAAATATGCCCGGTGCTGTATTTCTAATATGTTCAGTGCATTTTAAATTCTAATCTCATCTCTATAGCCCAGCATGTAACTACTTACAGCATGCAAAATTATGTGCCTCTCAAACACAAACCAACAGGTCTTTGGGTTCAAAGATGAACCTGGACCTGAGCCTCTAAAAAATATATCAATGTCTGAAAATCCTAAAGGGTTGCACCTGACAGAACAACTTTTCTGACACACAGCAATAAGATGCTTGCATGAAGAGGTGTTTCTAATATTTTGGCCTCCCTGTTAAAATTAAATAAACAAAATATTAGAACTACCTCTTTTCACAAGGCACTCAAGTGGAACTCCACTACCCACTTTGACCTAAATAATAAACACAGAATTATCATCTTTCGACCCAAAAACTTGAGAAATTATAAGCTTATAAAAGTAGAAATTATGGCAGAGCCACTGTAATGTATTGCATTAAATTGCACAGGTGGTCATAATGTTTTGCCTGATCGGTGTATGTTCAACTTGACAACAGTCTGTAACGTCTGACGACATTAAGGGTTTTTATCTTACCTTTTTGTTTTTATTTTCTAATGAAGCAATGATACACAGTTCTGTATGTTCTTACCTAGTTCCATCTTCCCCAAGCATGACCTCCTGGTGCTTCCTATACTGTAGGTACTTTCTGACTAAACAATTCTAGGGACATAGGGCCTGACCTCTGGGGAGCTTCTCCAGATCTGTTCCCCTTCAGGGGTTTTCCATTCTCACTCTAAAGTGAAGCAGGCTGATCAATTGACATACTGCATTTATGTATTTGTGTACTGATTCGTAGTGGCTCTTTCTAATGAGCCAGGATGCAGACTGCAGAGATCACTGCTGTCTCATCCGGTGGAGCAGAGAGATCCACATGTTGAGATCTGGATCAAATCTATAACTCTAAATAAACTAACCCCATTTTCTACATCTAAATGTGGACTCCCTCGCAACCAAAAATATGAAAATACAATAAAGCAGCAGGTTTGAGGCTTGACCCAAAATCTCCACTATCCCTGCTTTTCTGCCCTGGTGGAGGAGACACACAGACACAAACCAGGCATTGCTCATAAAAGAAAAACAATAGGCTCTTAAGTGAGCACTATACTAAAACATTCATGTGATGGTTTTTATAAAAGAAATGTAATGGCTCATAGTTCCTATCGTTGGAACACACAAAGAAAGGGGGAACCTCTGGTTATAGTTCTGAGAAATACAAAAAAGTTCCTCCAGGCCAAAAGGTCCTTTTGGTGTTTTATCTTGAGTTTTTGACAGATAAATATGCTGTATCTTTTTGGACGTAGCTGTCAGAGCATTTAAAACATGAAGATTTCATTATTTGGTACAATAATTATGTCTCATATCGCTCTGTGCTTTATCACTGGCTTTTAGTTCATCTATTGACGACAGTTTTTTTATTTGTGTGGGCAAAGACAGGAGAGGGCGATAATGTTCTATTTACAAACATGCATGCATCTCACACACAAATATATTTCTGTGTCATTCGCTCTTTTTAGCTCGATTTTGTCCATTGTTTCTTTTTCCTCCCTGCTATTCTTGTTTTGTTTTGTTTGTTTGTCTTATTTTACAGCAAATTACACATTCAATTCAGTTCTTGCTGTCTCTCTCTCTCTCTTCCCTCTCCTGCTAAGGAGCCACATTTCCTGCTCGTAGTTCCCAGAGTTGCCATTTGCTGGCAGCAGAATGCTGGGAATATCCGGACAGGAAAGGGAAGTGACATCACAGCAGTGACCTTCCGTACCAGGCCATGTCACCTGGTGCTGCCTGGAGGAGGCTTACTGTACCAAACAAATTCCAACACACACAAACACAAACACACACAGAAAGAGAGAGAGAGGGATAAATAAAAATAGATAGCTAAAATCACATACATATTATTTTCAACACGTTGGCATTTCCAAAAACACAAACTTATTGGGACACTGCTTTCCAGAAAAAAGGCAGAGAACGAGAGAGGAAAGTGTGTTAACAAGTTCCCACGAAGGGACAGAGGAAGCGATAACTTCAGTTGGCCATACAAAAAACATTCCGATACCTTGCATGTACAGGCTGAGCTCACCACATCTCTGACAGGAAAATTCCCAGCACACTTCAGTTGTCTTTCTAGTTGTTTACCTCACTGTATGTTTTTCTTGCTGGCTGTGTTAGTATTACTAATTTTAGAAAAGACAGTCCAGTTTAGTGCTTGGCGCAAGCCTATTAATTCAGATAGCTTTAGAATAAATACAAGTAGTCTACTAATTGATTCATTTTAGCAAGTTTAGGAGATAACGGTTATAAAAATACCTCCTCCACCTCACCCCTGTTTGAAGCAGTTTCTTTATCTATCGGACTGTGCTGAGATTTTATGTCAGTTGCTGTACTGTAGAATCATTTTGAGCCAATGTAATGTTCTGTTTTATAATACTTTACTATGATACTTTGGGCTAATCTAGCTAATTACACAGAAATTAACGTACTTTTTACTCCACCACTATATTGTATATGATCCCATACAAAAACAAAAACCAGTTGAGGTATTATGGGGTATTAAACATATTCAGCAATAAAAACAACTCATAGATAAACACCACAACCCTCCGATTTATATTTAAAGTAATCCATTAGAGGGCGCTAGACTCTTAGCTTGGTGACCGACTGAACTACTTAATAAAATTACTTAAAACTGGCTCCAACTTGACCAGCAACAACATTAAAATGCTTTCCTTCCGGTTTATTAACATCTACTGTATGTCATATAGGTAATTTTCAGAATGAATGCTTACACTTTTATTTAATGTTTCAGTTAATGTGTCAGGGCAACTTTACAAGTATACAGAGGTGTGTTTCTCTGAACAAAGTAAAAGAAATGCCAATAGACACAGGTTGCACACATACTGTACAAACAAAGAGCATGTGGTCCACAGTGGAGACATTTTTGTAATTTGTCTTTGACGTTTTATTTCTTGAGCAAATGGGGAATGTGTTTTTTCCCAAACCACATAGTTGAACAAACACATACACACAAACACACTGCAAAACATTTATAAAAGTAATAGACATTTGACAAAGTAATAGACAAAAAGGGAAAGGTAGGGAGAGAGCTTCATCATTATAACAATATTTACAATATATCATGTATTTTTTCCTCTTATGTTTCATATGTCATGAACTTTTTTGTATTTCATTTTTCAATTATTATTTCATGTTTTATTCTTCATTCTGTCTGCATTGGTCAAATTCGTGTATGTTTTATTATAAGTTTGATGTGTTATTTTCAACTTTACAGTCATCTTTTCAAGCATCTGTCAAGCCACTACGTACCTATGTAACCTATATAAAGTTTGATTAATTGGCTGAGGCTATGAGGAGATGCCGAAGCCAGATTAAGAAGAGGGGGTGGGGGATGAGCAGCAATGGGGTGAACAGGGAGGGAGAGTGAGAGACAGAAAGTGTGTAATGGAGACGTCATTATACAGGACAACAAAAGAAGAAGGGATTCTCTGGTCAGCTGCTGCTGCCACTGACTATTGTCTTCCTGACAGAGTAACCCCCCCCCCAAACACACACACACACACACACTCACACACACACAAGACATACATTAGTCTCTCATCTTGTGTTGGACATCACTTTCTTTCCTTCTTCAAGTTCAACTCTGATTACATGGTCGACCAACTGGCAACCCCCAACATTTAAAGGCCTGGCCAAACCCCCTCCCCTAGAGCCCAGCTGTGTCATCTGAATGTTTTCAATAGGTCTAAGATCTAACTAATGTTTGGTCCAACAACACAGGACTTACAAGTTAGAAAGAAGTTGAAATTTGAAAAGAAAAATGCAGGAACATTATATTCAACTTACTGAAATGTTTCTTGAATGGAAGTAGTTGCACAACAGTAAGAATATTTCCTTTAAAGACTAGTAGATTACTCATATTCTCCAAAGTGGTGAACTGCAGCTTTTCGAAAGATGTGTATAATTTTGGAATCTCCTCCTGGCTGTGTCAAAAAAGCACCTTAGTTACAATATCTAATTAGGAATAAAGCGGTAAATGCTAAAGACATTTCATATCATATTAACGTAAAATAGGTGAAAAACCAAGTAAAATGTAATGAAAAACTGTAAAATTGTCTAATGTAATGCAATAACTTCAGTGATAATGTTTGGCCCACAGAAAATGCAATTACTGACAAAAGTTACTTAACAATTCTTATACATTTCCACAGGCAATGCAGAAGTGTCGTTGTTGGTTTCTTAAAATGTAACAGCGGTAAATGACATAAATGGAAGTGTGGAGAATAGGACAACAGGAGAGGATGAGCAACCATAAAAACAGGTATCACTGAAGTGTCTTCTCTGTGGTGTGAATGTACGCAAGGCTGACTTCTGCTTTATTGTTTGTCTGCCTCCTTAGTCATCTTGAAGGATAATTGAGGATGTCAAATGCATGTATCCATATAATTACTTTGGTCCAAAATGCTATCAACTCTTCATGTGCTCTGGCCAACACAGAACAAATCATTTGAAATTAACTGACCTTAAGAATTTTCAGCCCTCCAATGCCTCTGTGCATGGTTAGTGAATAGTTAGTCTTTCCCATTCTGCTTTTTTTTCCCCCATCTCATTTGACTCGCACACTCACAGACACACATATGCTCACTAAGTGACACTCAAGAGACAGGCAGAGACGATAGGCGACCCAAAGCATTCCTTTCCCCAGGTGGTATAAAAGACATCACCAGATCAATGGCCTAATGGGCTCCAAACCAATGGCTGCTGATCATTAACCCCCTACAAGTGCGAATTCCTCACAACCCTATCCAGACTATTGTGTGACTTCTGTGTGTTTGTACACACTTTTGTGTGAGGGTTTTTTCTGTCGTGTGGAGCTACTTAACTGCTGGATGAGAGGACAAACTCAGGGCACGAGACAGTGACAATTTGCATTCTTGATCTGAGAAAACTATGGTTACATGCCAAAAATGTGTAAAAGTGATAGAGTGGCGTAAATTCTCTGTTAAAAAGGAAATAGTTCAACAACTGATTGTTCATCAGTTGTTCAACATAACACATTTATTAGTCACAGAAGAAGTCAAGGACATTATATCACAGACACTGTTTTAAGTAAAAATTACTTTATTTCCTTAATTCCTTTTGTTAAAGTGTAAGGGACATTACCAACATTTACACTTAAACATTTTGGGTGCATATGCAGAAACATTTTCTTAATAGGTTCAAGCATTGCACAAGATCGACTTTCCAACCTAATTTCCTTGTACCAAATCCCATTCTTCTATCACAGCAACTCACGGCTTCAGTAGGCGCTCCCTTATTCCCCATCCCTCTTTCTTCTCCAGGTCTCCGCTCCAGTCCCACTAAGTCCCTATAGCTCTGTGTGTGTGTGTGTGTGTGTGTGTGTGTGTGTGTGTGTGTGTGTGTGTGTTATATGTGGATGGCTGGTGGTGGGAGGACAATGGGCAGTAGGGAGAGTGGCTGAATAGGACCATTGAGTCTGCTCAGCCAAACAGAAAAGCATCTACCATCTCACTTCAAACCTCACAGTTTCACTCTGTACAACTAGGCCTTTATTCTCCATAATTACTCCTTGACACACATTTATACACACATGCACACCTATGCACGCGTATGTGTGGTGTGTCGCGCTCAGGTCCTCTGAGCCTGGGAGCTTGAGGGTTAGCTGTTCCTAGGAGTGCACTCGTCTGGACAGAGATCTCAGATGTGGGAACTGCTGGAGCCACTTTCCCAATTTGGGGGTCACAGCTCAAAGTGTTCCATTTATCACTTCCACATCTTTTCCAACTTTTCATTCAGCCCTTGGCATTTCTCAAGCTTTTTGTGTTTTTCCTGATGTTGCTATCACTTTGGATAGTTACATCTATCACTACAGCCTTCTTGTTTTTCCACCACTACTGTGTCCATTTCAGTAGCCGTTAGCATTTCATCAGTCTGTAAAGCAGACTAGCATTTTAGTCAAGTAATGGAACCTTTTTTTATTAGATGCAAGGCTGTAAACAACAGGTCACTTTTGTATCTGTTTTCTATGATGTTGTGCATCATATGCGTGCTAACTGCACACTGAAATCAAGTGTTTCTTACTTGCAGGTGCTTCTCGCTTATGTGATGTCTAACTGTGTGTCACACAAATGAAACTCCAGACAATAAAAGGAGAACTCAACCTCGGACAATGTCATATGTGAAACCTTAAGTCTGGCATTTTTTGACATCAACCACTTTTGCTGTCTGTCGGTGGTAAATATCCTGCAGGGGATTGTCCTTCCATGAGGGTTCCTGCTGTTCCTTCTCTTCCTCCCTGGGCTTCTGCTGCCTGAGATATTCACTAAGCATGTTATCACTTGGGGCCATCTTTGATGTATTCATGGATCTTTGTTGTTTCATCCTGGATAGTGGCTTTGAGGCTTATTATGCCTCTGCCTCCTTCCTTCCACTTTGTGTACATTCTCAGAATGCTGGACTAGGGTTAAACCCTCTGTGATCATTGTAATGATCTTCCTTGTTTTGATGTCAGTGGCCTGTATCTTCTCTTTCATTCATCTTATTATGCCAGCGGGGTATCTGATGACCAGCAGAGGTAGCTGAATGGGACTGCTCCCTTGATGGGATCCATCGGGAACAGTACTGCCCAACCTTTGGGTAAACCACGCTGGGTGGTTTCCATTCCAGTTTCTCGAGGATCATAGTTGCTGCGGTGTATATCAGCTTGTTAGTCTCAGTCATGGTCATGGTAGGTATTGTTAATATTTCTATTAGACTGTATTCTATCAGAAGGCAATTCCTTTAGCTGTGGTAATCTGTGATGGAGGTATGTTGTACCTTGTCAGTCTCTAGTTATACTGTATATATATTCACTGGACACTTTCTTAGGTACAGCTGTACAATATGATGCAATCCAACAGACCAGATCTGCCAGGAATTCTCTCTTGTCCTGCTTTTGTCAATATACTCAGGAATGCCAGTGGTTCAGTTTGCAGAGTAATTGTTCACAAATTGCAGCGTCAGTGGTTCAATTCCTGGTTTCTCATGGCCATGTAGCAGCAATTAGCAACAATTTTCCAATGAGAATCAAAATTCATTAACAATACACTGTCCATCAAAAAGGACATTTAAAGGATTGCAGGCTATGCAAAAATCTGAACATTTCCATGTTATGTTGAACTTACAGCAGGAGTGTGTATAACATTTTCCTTTATGAAAAGTACTATTGATTCATGCCTTGCATAAATATGACTGGTGTGCACCCAATCACCAAAGAAAAAAATAGTGTATGTAAAAAATTGCAACAGCTGTGTCACAATATGTCCTAACAACCCAATTCACTGTAAGCCTTTAACAAGAGGTATTATTTCAAGCAGACTGTTGGACAAAAGCACGGACCTTGACAGAGAAAGAGCTATGACAGAGTAAACTATCACCAACAGTTTTGTCATTGTTACACTGGGCTACTTAAACTTGTTAGCCTAGATCCAGCTCTGCAGCCAGCCTGCTCATAGTGCATCCAGCACACTCAATGATTATAAAGGACAATAATCCATGCACGGTGGACCCTATCATGGATGTTAAGTATGATCGAATAGATGACACGAAGACTGTCTGTCTGCCTGTCTGTCTATCTATCTACACTCCTCAATACTCCTTCTCTCTATCGGCTTACAGCAGCTCTCTGTGTTGGAATGGCAACACACACACATACAAACAAAGGGTGCGGGCAGCAGGAGATGTTGTGCTGGAACTGTGCATGTGTGGAAGACTGGTTGGTTGGATGGGGGGGTTGAAGGTCCATATGGGCACCCCGTCCGTAGTATCTTCCCTCCTCCCCTTGCAAACAGGCAGATGTCAAATAGGACGTGCCTCCCTGATGGGGCACAGGGTCACACTGCACAGGGGTAAATAACAGGACAGGAGGGATAGAGAGAAAGACACATTTCTTCCAGCCAACACCCTCCTCCCCCTCCCCTAAACACACCACAAGAGATGTGTACACATGCTGCCAGAAAAAAGCTGCTGACACAAACATGCCAACACGCAGCCACTGGCACAATGCGTAGCATTACAAGCAGTCTGACAAACAAATAGTAGAAGTCGTTTTTTCAAACTACGGACTTCAAATATTGCACACTGAACCAGTGGTTTCATGAGAAAAAAGATAATATGGATCAAATCTATGTTCAACCACTTTTCAGCTAATTAAACCAAAGATTTACTGAAACTTGTAATGTCATTTGCTTGATCATATGTGACAGTAACATGATATTCTTAAGGTTTTAAACAGAAACAGAAACAGAAAAATTAAAAGAAATAAAAGCATTATTGATGTATAGAAGCAACTGACTGACTTTGAAGGGCTGTCCTAAAACCCAAAAATCTCTTAGTATTTTTGCACTTCCTGTACTCTCATCCCAAAGTCTGTAGGTTTTTTGAATAGGTTTTTCAGCAAATTGCTGAAATAAGGTGTGTATTTCACACAACATCAAGAGATGTTTACGTTTTATTCCCCGACATAAAAGTCAGATTTCACATGTCTTAAAAAAGTGGCTAAATGAGACCACAGTCATTGTTGGAGGTAAACACAAAGACTGATCTACTGCACCCTAATAAATTAATTTACAAATTAGTAGTTTAGTACTGGCAGTTGTGGAGTTGTGTGCTCCCCCTTTGCATGTGTGGGTTTCCTTCAGATACTTCAGTTTCCTCCCACATTCCAAAGACATGCGTGATGCATGTTAGGTAAATTGGCCGTAGGTTTGAATGTGAGTGTGAATGGCTGTCTGACTGTGTATGTGTCTACATTAGCCATAAGATAGACCTGTCCAACGTGTACCCCCCCCCCCCCCTCATCCATTAACAGCTTGGCTCCACCCCCCAACTCTGAACAGGATAAGCAGTTACAGATATTGGATGGATAGGTGGAACATTAGTACTGATGAGGTTTAAGTCATGTGACCATGATGTAGTTGCTTCAAAGCCTACCAATAGCATTTTAATTCTTGAAACTGTGTTTAGGCTTCATAAATCGTGTTCATCTGTAAAGATGATCTTGTTGAGAAATGTATCCCTCACTTCTGCTTATTTTCCATAATAATTCAGATACCAATAGAAAAATCTTAGAACCAGGAAAATTCTAATCAGAAAATTATCATCCCACAGCACTGCTAAGACTGAAATACTAAAGTACTTATCAGCTATAGATATGGTTGAGTTTGTAATAATTAAAGAGAACATTTGCATAGGCAGTGAGGATTAGAAAAAATAAACTATTTGCAAGAGTAGTGACACACATTTCCAACTAACAAGAAAGAAGTTGTCATAACTCCCAGATAAATACACCTGGATGACTCAGAACCTATATTGCTGCATTTTTTTAAATTCAAACTACAGCCTCAAAAATGATATTAGCGTTGAATCTCTGGTGTTATAAAATCATTTACTTGCTGGCTGTATGATTGGAAGGGTAGTTTTAGTTAAGTGGGTGTACTTTAATATATCACACATTTCAAAAAACGGTGAGTTGTGTGCTTTTGTGAAGCCTCTGTCTAATGTCTAACGTTTTTATGATGGAGAAAGATGCAACTCGACTCAAGGCCAGGTGTCTTTGTGTGTGTGTGTGTGTGTGTGTGTGTGTGTGTGTGTGTGTGTGTGTGTGTGTGTGTGTGTGTGTGGAGGTATGGGCTGCAGGCCTAAACAAAGCAAGGGAATGGACACACAGATACACACACAGGCTGTTCTCTGTGTGTTGAGCCCTGAATGGTTACGCCCGCAGGGCAGGAGTAAGGTTACTTTACATACTGCACTTACAGCTCCCTTTACCACTGGGGTATAAAATGGATTTGAATGAGAAAGAGGGGAACAGAGGGGTGAAAAGAGGGGGGAGAGGGCTGGGGGACTCCCTTTTGTAACAGGAGGTCTGCTGCTGCTCTGGCATGGCTTTGGAGATGGAGGAGCGGGGTCACTCTCCCTGCTCTCCCTCCCTCTGTCCCTTTACTATAGGATTGCTGCTCTGTCCCTCCTCCACATCCCTCCATCCTTCCCTTCCTCCCTATTAGCATAGCAGCTGCCTGATACAGGGCGTAGGGTGGGGAATGGCCAGGTTGCTGTGTGCATATGTGTATGTGAGGGTGTTTTGTAGAGGGAGGGATGTTGGGGGTGGGAGAGAGGAGGGGTGTCCAGTCAATGGCAGTCCGTCTGGCTGGTGAATAGCAGCTAAAGCAGGCCCCCGCAAACTAGACAAAGGAGCCAGGAGGGAGGGGATAGGGTCGGTGTGTGTGAGGGAAATGGAGGGAGGAGGGAGGGGTGGAAGAATGAGGCAGTGAATGGAGCGCCTTGTCACTAGAGCTATGGAAAGAAGCACAGAATGAACTGGAAGAATGAAAAGTTCAAAAAGGAGCGGAGGGCAAGGAAAAGACCGGCCTGACCACCTGTCTCTCGCTCTCTCTCTCTTTCTCTCTCTGTTTCTCTCTCTCCCTTACTTTATTTCTTTTACTCCCCTTCTTACAGACAGGCAGAGTTGGGAAGGGGGATGTTCATCAGTTGTGTTTAGCGACAGACATGTTTTTATTTTCAGAGACAAAGTGCAGTATCAGCAGAATTTAAAGTTCACTGTCACCCAGCAGCATCACTGATTTAGTGCTGTTTTGTGATTTTGTGCTCAATTCTTTAAAATGACTGCTAACAGAAAAAGATAGTAACATAGTGCAAGACAGTACAAAAAAAAAAGGATCAATGCAAAAAAAAATGTGCTGACAGCTTAAGAAATGAGGCTGTGGGATAGGATTATGGACACCAGGAAGAGAAGCAAACTGGATCCAAATGAAGAATTAAAAGCCTGCTGTCCTGAAAAAGGCCACAAAACTAAACAGCAATTACTTAGAGATACTTGGAGACTAGCAGTTGCTAGAGCAAAGCATTCAGCAGCTACACAGACAGCTATATCCATCAGCACTTGAAGGAGACCAAAACGAAGAAGAATGGATGCTGAATAAAAGTAACTGCTAGCAAAGTCCCTTGTTAAGAGCATAATATGAAATAATGGTCTCACCACTTGATTTGATCTGAAATCAAATGCACAGTATGTGTCATTCCTGATCTCATCAGAGTCAAGCTGAGGTTCTACATGCAGGCCAAAACTGCTGTTCCATAGCCAATACATTATTATAAACACATTTAAAGGCACTGCACAACCTCCCAGGTATTTCTCCATGACTCTAACTGATTAGACATCTAGTCAGATGGAAGGCGGGTGGAACAACAATCAAAAAGACACCACATACAATCCACAATAAGACTGTTAAACTTTCCTCTTTAAGTTCCTCTTTATGTGATGTGTAATTATTTCCCATTTCTGCGGTGATAATGTCCTCATATGTGCTCTAATGCTAAATATAAAACAGATCTTATTCAAACAAGCGGTTAGGACATCATTGCCTAATCAGACAGTAATCATACCAATACTGAAGCACTCTGAGGAAGTCATACACAGGATCTCACAATCAGCTCATATTTTTCTACACAAGTTGAATATGGTCTATTATAAAATAAGGAATTCAGTGATGTGAAACCTACCAAATAGCTATATAACAAAATGTTCTCTTAAGCCTTACAAATTAAGTGCAAACCTTTAAATGAGGGGGGTTAAGATGGAAATTATTTTTCTATGGTTTTTTGAACAGAGATTGACAATAATAACACAGACACACTTAATGGTTGCTGCTTTAAAATGGACCCACCAACATATATAAGTCAGTTTACTGGTGAAATACAAGAAGACACAGTCACCCTTCTGTTAAAGCATATATCTGTCGAAGTGGCCTGTTAACTTTTCTAATAAAGTGATTCTGAGGCTGCTCTCTTAAGTTTTCTGGACTTGATACAATTCCCCAAACAATTTTTCATCTTATTTTCCTCTCTGACTTCTCTGTAAAATTCCTCTCAAAATGCCTCATGTCGTCTGGCTCACTAAAGCAGGCTGAACCGTGCAAAGGCCAGACCAAGACGAGGAAAGCCAAGGCACATGAAGAACCTATTAGGGGGCCTAGCAGCCAGCAGCAACCCTGGGAGGCCAGCCAACTCAGTGTGTGAACAATGGGAACCCAGCTCAACAAAAACATCCTGCAGAAGTGAGAGACTGGGAGCAAGAGAGGGAGGAAAGGACAAGCGAGCAGCAAGCCAGATAGCCTAGCTCAGTCTGCTGGGGTATCAAAACATAGAGAGGATGGTGTTTAAGGAGCTAACGTTCCTGGTGTTGTGTTTGCTTTTGACACAGAAATGCACCAAATCAGTGTGCGTGATGTGGTTAGTGCAGAACATTTGAGCTAAGGTCATAAGTTGAAACAGTTCTCTAACAACAGCATGAACCTTAAACGTGTCCATATTTTCACTTGGCACTTCAATTCAAGATCATGATGAGGAAAAAAAACAAACTCTAAAACCACAACCGTTTGACTATTTCCATCACATTTGCAATTCCCTTTGCTCAAACACTTGCAGTTAACTGCAGGTCGACACCCAGTAAGTGTCGCAACATGAACAGGTCTGGCATGTAGAAAGATGTATTGTCGTGTCGCTTTTCCCACGACCCTCCCACAGATGTGCAATATCAGTTGCAACTCAGCATTTCCATGACATGGGAGAGAACATGATTCAGTTGAAGGTTTCATTTAAGATAAACAGGTGCTGAGACTTAGGAGCAAAACACAACTGGTTAAAATGGACCCGACATTTCTAAGTGTTGTTTTACCAATAAGTGCTCTGCAGTGTAGAAACCCACTGAAAATGCTCATTTCACAGTCATAACTCAAAAGTGACATTTCTGTTACATAATGTACACACACTAACACTGTTTTGTAACCATTTTGGCCGCAAATCAGTGTGCTGCAGAACTGAGCTCCCTTTCAGACTTTTTTGACTAGTGAATGGTTCAAACCATATTAAGGACAATTTCATGCATCATTACAAGAGTCTTTACAGTGAGATATTTCCCATGAAAAACAAGTGTGAATAGATTTGTGCACCTCCATCAAAGCAGTTTGTAATTTGGAGCCCTGTGCAGCTGATTCAGAATTAGTGATTCCCTTAGAATCAAATTATCATGAGGAATTGTTGGTACAGTGAAAGACTTAAATGAGGCAAAAGAGCATGAATGATAATGAGTGCAAGACGTACTCAAGGATATGCAAAAGCAAGGAGCGAGTGGCAAAAACAGGCTGTTAGAGAGTTGAATTGTAGTGCAAAGCTTCAGCCTTAATCATTAGAAAGAGAGCACAAGAGAAGAGTGCGTTGGAAGGTTTTTGAGTGTGTGGGGGTAACATAAAACCAGCTCTCCCACAACACACACAGGGGAGGGGAGCCTTCTTTAAACTGAGCCTTCGCACAATGCACTGGGCTCTTTTATCCCGGCAGTGAAAGGATGAGGCCAGATGAATGACAAAAGGAGAGAATGGGGATCTGGGTTGGCCCCGGCATGGAAGACAGGGAGGGAAAAGAGAGAGAGGAGGGTCGGGGGTGTGTTTCCCAAACCAACCTTTTCTATGAAAATTTCAAGAGGGAGGGAAGAGGCTGAGCCAGAGAAAACACAGCTTTTACTAGTAAGATGAGGAAGAAATGTATGCGTACACAAAGAATTTGAGTTTAATGATTTCTTTACTGGCTTGTACACAAACGTACAAAAATAATACAGCACTCGTCTCCACATGACATCATGTCATCATCACAGTGTTACAAACGTTCAGAAATAAAAGAATACAAACCAAACAAATTCAAAAATCAAACATGATGGAACATCTGCATCACTCAGGAAAATTCAGCTGTTTCCTCCTGCTTGAAATGAAGCAAGACCAGAAACACAACTTGGTCCAAAGAAGTCAGCACTTTTTTCTTAAAAAAAACAAACCCAAAAAACATCTCAACTCATGTACACCAATCTGGTAGCTGGCTCCTTACGTCATAAATGTTATGACCCTGGTAAGCCAAACAACCACACAACCGTGCAATTTTTAACCATGTTACAATGATCTTACCATCAAATGTATTATTCCCCTTTCAAAAAAACAGGAAGACAGCACTTCAGAAAAGAAAGTGCCCCATGATATCATCATCATCATCATCAGAGTCGATATATATATCCATATGTATATATATACATACACCCAATCACAGAGATACACGCATCTTTGTTTTAAAAAAACACAATGTTTTTTTCCACAAAGTAACACACACATTATGAAATCATCACCTGGAGCATATATTTATACAATAGTATTTTGTTGTGTTTGTTTTTCTTTCTATTCAGAAAAATTAAAATGTTGACACATATAAGCCAACTTTTCAACAACAGTCATCAGTGCAATATTCAAATAAAAAAGACAAAAACATCAAGTTTAAGACAAGCGATGCATATTTCATTTGTTGCCTCACATCAATCTATACCTTGATGCAGAGGATCTATCACTTCGGTTACTTGTGGTTGTTCCAGGCTTAAAATGGGAAGTTCTCAGGATGACTGTTTTACCAAGCACCACTGGGCCACAAGAGAAGCACACAAACACACAGACACACTTCAATTATAAAACACACACACACACGCTTTCAAAAACTTCTCATGAGGTAAACCAGTGCAACTGTGAAGATTTTAACTGTTGGCCATTTGAGCAGTAGACTTTAAAAAAAAGTAACATCATCATTAACAAAAAAAAAAAAACAAAAAAAAAAACATACAAGCAGCATTGATACAAATGTTAGGGTGCCATGACTTTCAAAATGCACTAGGCAAGTTTACGAAACCAAATTCTTTTTTTTCTCCTTTCTTCCTTTTCTATAATATCCTGCAATAGTCATGTGTCTTCATCGTCCAACAGTAAGGGTCCTGCTCAGTAGTAGTAACTATTCCAAAGCCTTGGCTCCTGCAGTTACCCCGTACAAACACTGGGGGCGCACAAGGCTCCGCATTTTTTGTGCAATAAAACTCCCTGCATTTATAAGTCATGCGATACAATTCCATTTGTGTATGACCGAAGATAATAGAAAAAAATACGACCATACAGGCAGATGAGAAAAAAAAAAAAAAAACAGAGAGAGAAAGAGAGGAAAACATTGGCTGTGTGTGTGTGTGTGTGAGAGAGAGAGACAGATACTCAGCGAGAGAACCACAGACTCCCCTTGCTGGAAGACAAAATTATGCTTTGCTTGAATTGGTTTGGTTGTAGTGTAAAATAAACTGTCCCGACTGAGGATGCAGGAATTGGTTCATTGCATCTTCCGTATTTAAGTCATTATGTCTGTTAGGCTACAGTGGAAAACATAACATACTGGCATGCAGATGATGAGACAAACTGTGGATCTCTTCAGACTCCAAACAACGTGGCAGAATGGTGAGAGAGAGCTGAACAGCTTGAGAATACTTTATAGTCGAGGTAGCTGGCAAAAGGCAACCAAACAAAGTCCTTTTAATGGGAGGGGGAGACAGTCCTCTTGATGGTCAAAGGGCTTTTACATGGGGAGGCGGTCTGGGATTACTGTGGGTGGGTGTGTCAGGTCTACCTCCACACGGAATAGTTTATACTACGAGTCTGAAGCAGCTTGAGTCACCCTAGATATTCTTACACTTATAGATTTTTTAAGAAGAACCACAACATATTCAAAATGCATCTTCTTAATGTACCTTCATAAATAAAAAAAGAAGAAGCCCAACCTGCTTTCACAGTGACGACTAGGATGTTAATAAAATACTGAAAGGAGATTATAAAGTGAATTCCAAATGCGACTTTTTTTTTGTTTTGATACAAAGCGAAAGCAGCGGTTTTTTTTTTCTTTTAGTAACACAATGACCATTGGCAAAGTGGTCGCACTGGCCTGAAAAGTTGGACACCAGCATAGCAGAGCGCATTCAGCTATTGTCTGTTTTTTCTTTAAAAAACAAACAAACAAACAAACAAAAAAAAACACAGAAACAAGGTAAAGCTATTGTGTACAGTACTTCACAACATTGATGAAGTCAATTGTTGTTACATAAGGATTACACATCTGAAAAGCGTGTTGGGTAGCCATAATGCCGCTCTTTAAGTAAAAAAACTGAATCAATGACTTTCTTTATTGAAGAAAATAGACCTCTGATAGCCAACAGAGGGCAACCCTTCTTCTCTTCTCTTGTTCATGTGTCTTCCCTTTCAGATATTCCAGCATGCAGTCATGTAGCATCAAGTGCCATGTTTCATATTAAATAACTTAAAGGGTTTTACAAGTGAACAATGAGGAGCAACAGGTCAAATCTGAGCCCTCGACAAAGACACTATTCAACTGTACTGCAGATGTGGTGGGTGATGGTGGTGGTGCTGGGGTCATGGATAGAAAAAAAAGAACTGATCCATCTGCACTCTGGAGTGCAAAACACGCACATGCGTTGCACAGACACTGGCATGTTTTGTAGTGGACGACACGACCTACACATTCAAGAGAAAAGCTTTAGTACCAGCAAACTCACCGAAAAGGCGTTTCTTTTGTTAAAGATTCGTGCTGAGGCGCTGTGTGTGAACCATGCCGTGCTTCACTCGCGAGTGCAGAGAGGACCCCGTTTGGTTTACAGAGAGGGGAGATTATCGTGCAGGCCTATTTTGTAATTCCTTTTTATATAATTTGGCACAACTAGGCCTATTTAGAAAATAGCAGTTTTTAAGCTTTTACAAGAGCCTGGCTTTCCCGTGTGTTGCAGTTTTATTTTCCACTTATGTTGTTTTGTCGTTTTTTTATTTTCTTATTTTACCTGACAGCAGAGACAGATCACCTGGCGCCAGAGGAGTACTTGGCCTTGGTGATGAGGTATAGCACAATGTCTTGGTGGCCCCCAAAGGCGGCGATGTGTAAAGCGCTCCACCCTTCCCTGTTGGCCAGCCGGATATCTGCACCAAACTTCACCAGCAATTTGACCAGCTCCAGGTTCCCGTCTATGACGGACTGGTGAAGGGCAGTCTGTCCTTCTGGCCCGAAGGAGTTGACGTTGAACTCGCAGTTTGTCATATTCTGCAGCAACGAGTGCAGCTCCTTAGTGTTGCCTTTCTTCACCGCCTCCTGGAAAACCCTCTGCGGCGCAGAGCAGGTCGACACATCCGCCTGGCTCATGGTTGCAGCTCGCTGGAGGGTGGAGGAACCAGTAATCCTGCCTGGACTCTAAAGCTGATAGTAATCGTCTTCTCCCTGTCGAGCGTCTCTGGTCTGGTGCCACACTTACACTGGATTACAACCAGTTAAGGCACTTAAGAAGAACTAACAGAAGAAAATCACTGCATATATCCCAAAAAGGACAAGAGAGGAAATAACACACCCGGTGTGCAAAAATGTTTATATTGAGAGATCCTAAAATCCCTAAAACATTAAAAGGGTGCTCTCAAGCGATCCAGGGCGGGCGGGGGGGTGGGGTGGTCTAGGTGTAGCAGCGCCTCTGTCGCAGCAGCAGGTAGCCTATAGCAGGGGATGGAGAGGGGAGACACCTCCGACTTCACTTGGGGGAACTTGAAGTATGACCACTATCCCCTCCGCACTGCAGCCTCCTCGTGTGCTGGTTCCCCACAGGTTTGTTTTGAACAGCCCGACCTGTTTACTGGCTATATGTCGCTGTTCATTTGGCCAGGGCGTCTGGGAAAGACAAACATGACAAGAGAAGTCCACATGAATACTCCAATTTCTCACCAACAAAGTGCGGGAGAGACCCCACATTCCGCCACATCCAAGTCTGACTGAAAGTCTTGCGCACACATTACGCATGGGCTTCGTTGTTTTGGTTTTTTTTTGCCATTACATATCTCTCGATATGTAATCCTCTGCAGATTTGTGACTTACCTGTGACAGATGGACGGGTCCGTAGCGACGAAAATGATAGAAATCCACCGCGTGGCCCGGTCTGTGTCCTCCGCGCAGTCCGTGCGAATCTCTGCCCTCCTCTGTGCTCCGGGGGAATATTTTACGCGTCCTTTATTTGCATGACAATACCTTCGCAAAGAATCAACTGTGGTGGAATGGGCGGAAACCCGGGGAGGCTATAGGCTGCCGGCTCGGTTAGGGGGAGGGACTAGGACCCTGTGAATCTGCGGGGAGGGGGCGTGGTCGTTCTAGGGGCAGCAAAATGTAGCTGCAGTAATATAAAAAAGTCGCCCATAGCAATATTACAGTGGGCTCTATATCCGAGCTCTTGCAGCCGACCCCAGGACGCAGAGTGGATTGGCTGCAGAGCTGTAAACTGGACCATCCACTGTGGATTATCATCCGCTGGAACGTGAAGCAAAAGGTCAATCGTGTCTCATTGACAGAGATGTTAATGATCAAGAGCTGTAACGGATTTTACCAATGCAAAGCGAAAAGGCCACTGAAGAACAATACCAATCAGAATTTACCCCACAGACCTCATTTTCAGATAACACACTGACCTTATTACTTTATTTATCATAATGTCTGATCTATTATATTTTAAACCTCAGGTAAATAGTAAGCCTCAGCTTACTTCTGGTTCATGGACTATAGTCAAACTTATTTCACCTATTAAGTCGTCCATGTTAATCAAATGGGTTCTTGGAGTCATTAGCAGTGACACAGGGGGTGAATGGGTGCTGATAATGAAATACTATCCAGCAGAAGGTGTACAGTTCACAGCTCTGTGCTGCCGTTGGACTGAACTCCAGTAAACATCTTATCAAGATCTGAAGAAGAACAAATGTGTGAAACTCTTTAATGTAAATCTGTTTTTAAGAAATATATTTTTATATCTCCATGTATTTATGAACTAAGTTTAATAGTGGCCGTCTCACAATTAAATATGTAAAACCCCCGAGAACCCCCGAGTGTGTTCTCTCAGGACAATAAAAGTCTCTGAACCAAGTGGTAAAATAAAAGCTCCTAACGCTCCATAAAAACACCTCAGAGGAGGAGATTGTAGGTGGCTTCCTAAATCATAAACTGCGGATATATTCCAGTTGTTTTTAAATAACTAGACGGTGAGACCTGAAATAACAAAAGCCCGGCGCTACTTCCTTTTTGCAAGTGAAAAGAGGTGACGCGGTGCGTAGATTGACACAGCGCTCAGCTGCCCCAGCCACCGTGGGAACTGGGCGCCTGTGTACGTGTGTGTGTGTACGTGTGTGTGTGTGTGCGAGCGAGGAAAAAGCGGTGACAGTGCTGATAGATATTGATAGATAGAGACACAGTTACAGAAAAAGAATGCGTGTGAAAGTGAGAGAGATGGATAGATAGATAGATAGAGGGAGGGAACTATAGAAACCACACAAGGTATATCTCAGCTAGACTCGGTCCGTTTGCTTCGTTTGTCGACCCATGCTTCATCTCATCCGTGTAACACTTTGCAACCCGCTCTCTGCTCGGCTGCTTTGGCGGCTTTCACACTGTCCTCTTTTTCCCACACTCTGAACTGTACATTTGGCGCACGTCTGTTGCCGCATCTGCCTGCGTGAAAGTGTGTGAGATTATGTGCGTGCACCACGTCAGTGTGGGGCAGACGGCAACAAACATCCCGCATAGGAAGGTCACAACCTACTCAATTTAATTAAAAAACTATGAACATTTCACAGTGAAGTTCGAATTTGCTGTATAGGCGCAGTAGTAGATTATTTACACTGCAAGTTAAAGTCGATAACGTTGTACATTTTAGAAAAGGATCTAAGCCAGTGCGAAAGTTGGATTTGCAACTTGCAGAAGTCAACCAACTTGAAACTTTCAGTACAGTACGTGTAATATTATTTGTATTTAGTGTTCATTGAGTAAAAGTACTTAAGTCCTTAAAATTGTTCTAGTATAAAAAAACAAACGTGCAACAAAAAAACCCAAGGTTAAACACAAACAAACTCTTGTTTATGCATATAGATCGATCATTTGCAGATTGTAAGTTCTATAGGAAGGGGTCGTTTCAACAGTGTAAACGGGTAAGTAAAGTAATATTGCTGCTGTTATATATAACAATATCACAGTGGTTAGAACAGTGGTTACAGTATCACATGTTTATCACACATTTCTGTTGCTGACCATGTAATTGTGATTCATCTGTTTTTGATACTTCCAGGTGCATCTACAGGTGACCGTGTGTTTGCATGCTGCCTATTTATTTTCTGTTTGTTCCGCTGCAGCAAACGGCCCACAGCTGCATATGCTCCAAAACAAAGGCTGTGGCTCTGACTCACTCATAGAAATGCGGTAAATACCTTTTTGACTTGAACTGCAGTTACACCCGTGTTTCTCAGGGTACAATCGTCACGCAGTATGATACATAGTGGAGGGAATGAAGTTCAGGGAATGCACACAGTTATGACTTATGGTTACCTTTTGAAATCTGAATAGAGTTTCTTGGAGGAGGTAAAAGTTTATATTATATGTTTTTTTAGGTCTACTGAATAGTGCAGAACATCTTCTGGAAAATCAGGAACATCTGTCCGCTATCAGAGCTTTTGGCTGCAGTGCGTCTGCACACTTGGAAAACATTTGCACAGACCGCAGGAGCCAAAAGTTTCTCCGATTGGATGAGTTTCTCCCCCAAACATTTGCTCTCCTCTACCCCCCCCCTCCCCCCAACTCTTTGCTTCTGAGTTTTTCTTGGTCTGAGAGCCAGCCAAGATCAGATACAGCCGTTGATACTGTTGTATAGGATAGGTAGGCCTACACATGTTCAAGCGGAGATAAAATAACGAACATCTCTGTCAGTATATCTCTGATACATAGAAACAGCACTACGTGTGTGAAAAAATATCTGCAACAGAAAATTCTCATAACGAAAAAAATCTCATTCCATGCGTGCGTACAGGCGCATGCCAACAACAATGCGCTCCCAGAAGATGTTTTCGTTATCCTTGACTTAAAGTAATGTTGCGGATTTTGCCTAAATGTGCACCTGGGCACAGGGATTGCGTAAATTCTCTTCAAACTCGCAAATGGAAACTGGTCACACAGAGATAATACATGTCGGTTCTGTTTCTATTGCTTTGTGTTGTGTTGATAAACGTGACCTTTTTTATTCTTTTTCTATTTAAGCGACAGCAAAATAACCCAGGGTCGCGCATGCAGTGTTGTGTTGCTGCCCTGTAAACGGAGCTCGGAGACCCGGGGCAGCCGGTGCCAGACGAGACGGGAGGAGCCTCCTTTAGGCCCGGGTTGGGTGCACATGTATGTGGCTGAGAAGGAATGTCCATGCAGGAAAAGCCGCACTGGGACAGAAGATGTAAAATAAACCAAAAATAAATTTATTGGAAAAAAATATCTGGACGATGTGTGCCATTTATGCCCTAAGTACATTGAACTGAACTGCTGAACTGTGTCTGTGCGTGTGTGTGTGTGAGAGAGAGAGAGAGAGAGAGAGAGAGAGAGAGAGAGAGAGAGAGAGTGGTAGAGAGAGGTGACGTTTACTAGGAGGGAGGGCCTTCTAAATCCAATTCATTCCGACCACCACGTGGCCACCGAGCGTGGGAAAGAGGCGAGCTTTTCTTCCCGGCAAAGAAAGAGCAGGTATCATATAACACAGTGCTCCAGCAGAAACCTCGCGCTCCGCACAGAGACAGGGGCTGCGACCACCCGGACAAAGAGTGGGGCTTATTCCTGTGTGGACTTCATTCACAGCAATAAAAATACGTCAGCGTACTTCAATGTTAGTCTAGTTATTGTACAGTGTGCTTTAAAAACCGCGTGGCAACATGCCAAGATCTTTTATAATTTTGCAATCCTGGATGTTTGGGGGCGGGGGGCATTCATGGTACATCTAACTAGAAGAAAAGAAAAATCTAAGTATTTTCTATGATAACACTTATTAAGACAGCTTGATCTCAGAGGCCATATATTGCTGACAAATTCACCCAGTTTATCACAGACCTTTCTCCACACCTGAGAATCTCAGGTGAAAACAGTATGTAACTGTATGTTTTTCTTACATTAAGAGAAAAAATGAATGGAAAGTAAGATAAGAAAGTTAATTAAATAAGATGCTGATAATTAAAATCAATTGAAAACAACTTGGCTCTTTTAATACACCAGAAGGACCTCATCCAACACTTGTGAATTACTGCCCATATATCAAATTTTTCACATTACCACGTTAACCCCCACCTGCCAAAAAACAAACAAACAACAAAACAACAACATCAAAAAAAGAACTACTTGAAAATCCTAACTACTTGACTTGAACATTTCATAAAGATCAGGATACTCTGCTTGAGTCATTTTCTGGACAGAGTAAATGTAAATAATCTCCTTTGTCCAAGACACTTTCATGTTGAACAGAGAAGGGACCCAAAGTACCACAGCTCATCAGGCTCCTCTGTAACACTATTCTTTACAAGTGGCAACACGTATAATGTCTTTATAGATAACTGCATTATGGATGGTGTAACATTACTTGCTGCAACAAAAACCCTACAACTACATTTTGGAATGCCCTTATACAGGCGATAATACAATACAATATGAGGACTTTCTGACCTGTTGTTCAAAAACACGTGATGCTGAAAAATGGCCCGTTCTTCCAGACGACTATGATTTTACTTCCCCCTAAAACAGATCGTTGAGAGAAGACAGATCTGGGACATTATGTAACTGGAAAGCAGCTCAGTTCTCTGCAAACCAGTAACTGAAGTTAAGTGATCAAAGAGCTTTTCGGGCCTTCCCATTAAACCAATCAATGTCTTAAAAAGTGTTTTTAAAAAGATTCAGGAGTAATTCAAAGGGAATTTCATTGTCTGTTACTGGTGAATTGTCAATGAATTCAAATAAGTTCTTATTTCAGCCATCAAAAATACCAAACCAAAACCAAATAACCAAAGTTATTTCCCATTATGACCTGTCTGTAGAAAATACTTATGCTTAAGTATTCTTATACTTTATTGAGCTTAAAACTATTTTAACTCTGCCTTCTAACATAGTTTCACTGTTCAGAAAATGCAGAAAATTATGAATTAAAGAATTTTCCACAGTGGATCTCCTAAAACCGTTTCAGGCAAACCCATTTTCATGGAATAAAACAAATCTAATGAGTGTGAGCAACAAGAAGAGAGTTAAAAAAAAGGGGTGAGAAAATATAGAGAATGTGGTATATGTGTTGGGTTACTCTGTGACCCATATGCTTGCAAGCCTTGGGGCAGGAAACCCCTGCACTCTCACAACTGACAAACATCAGTGAAGCATAGGCTACGTTAACATTGCTGGCCTTAATGATTAGTTCAGATTTTTCTGGTCAGATTCAATCTTTTTGTGTTGTTGGTTTGTGTTCGCAAGTCAGATGTATCCAGATCTATGTGCAAAAACAGCTAAAGGTCCTTAACTGCCATATGCAGATTTAACTAAATTGTTCAAGTAAAAAATCATATTAAAGTCATGAAAAACACAAAATCAGATTTAAGCTACTTCAATTTGAAATTTGAACATAGTCTTAAATGATCAATCGGAGAACTCTTAATCCTTTACAATCTGCTATGTAAATTCTGAAACACCAGAAAAAATAAAAACACCTGAAACCAGTTCAATCTAATGAATTCCCACAGCCTTATAAATTAAATGAAAAATTTATTACCACACATTCGGCTTGGAACTAAATAATAAAAATTATATACATGTAATCACAGAGGAAACATATAGTATCACAGAATACTGAAAAGCCCAGGGAGCTTTTCGGTCACACCATTACAGTAAAATGTTGTCCCCATGTGGGAACCCACAACGTGTTAAATGGGACAAAACTTAAAATGGATGTATTTCTTCATGCATTTTACCATAGCATGGCATGGCACCATAACTTTTGTCATGGAAAAACAACAAAAAGGTGTGTGTGTTGAACACACTGGAAAACACTGACAAAAAGAGTGAAACTAAAGCCTTAGACTATAATTGCCATCCTACTTTTATTTTTTGGATATGTCTGGGAAATTTTAACTCCAGATGTATGGAGTTAAAATCCCCTCCACCCCCACCCCCACATACTGATCACTGTTATATGCCTGGACAGACAGACAAATATATTCATTAGGATGTGTAATTGAAAATGTGTTAAATGTGTTAAAATGTATATTATATTTCAAGAGATAAATCTGAAGCTACTGTTAAAACTTCTCATTTGTAGAATGCCATGCCAATCTTCACAGTATTATCATTATGTATGATGTAGTTTAACTGGATTTCATGACATCTGTGCACCTTGTATATTAAGTAAACTATAGGCACTACACGAATCAGTGATGTGGGACTGTAATGGGCCCTGCAGCTGATTCGGCATCCTCGTGTGTTATGTTTAAGACTTCCTGAAACATGGAGAGGACACGGCCAAAGTGAGAGCCTTCCCAGAACACCTTGCCACATCTGGTGCAGACGTAGAAAAGTGGTATCCTCGGCAGGAGGGCAGGCGGCACTGTGTGGAGCTGTATGGGTGCCCCCCCAGGAAAGGTCAGAGTGTCTGGGTCCAGCCCTGAAAGGGGGGCCCAGTGACACTGAAGGGCATACCTGGGGAGTTCAGGGGTCACCTTATAGGTCAAGATGTCACCAAGCTTTTCTTCCTCTTGTTGATGCAACCTCTGTGTTGTATGGTCAGTGTTTTCCTGTTTCTGTATAAACCCTACAACCATAACACAAAACAGTCAAAAATAAATTGGGATCAGGTTAAATTTGGTGTAACCGCTTCCAGACAAGTAAAGGCATGTAGGTAGATACACCACATATTCTATTAAGTAAATGCTGTTTAATTCTCATTGAGTATAATAAATAAGTGCAACAAAATAAGTAATAAACTTCTGCCTATGTTTCCACATAGGCAGAGGGGTTTGACTGACCTTTCTGTTTTAGCATCCTGATCATGTCCTCTTTGGGCACTGCCACATACTGATCACTGTTACACGCCTGAACAAAAAGACAAATATATTCATTAGCAGCAAAGATTAAAAAGGAAATGTTTAAGAGCTTTTACTCATCCTCTTGAAAAAATCTTTCGATTGGTCCTTACCAGTTCACTCCATAATTCAGTTATGGGGTTATAATTTCGACAGCTGTGATATTTTAAAGAAGTTTTTTAGCTTATGTATTCTCCTAAAAATAGGTCTAAAGCAAGGCCACTGAGCCTGATAATGTGTGTTGACCTATTCACAGTAATGGCAAACAGAAATTTTTCCCAGGTTGTTGCTTTAGTGTGAAAGGGTCTTAAGTGATAAAGGATCAGATCTGAATGTAGAGACAGCGTTTACACATCAGTAACATTCACATGTTCATGCTGCCCTCTTCTCCATCGTAAAGGTCTCCCTGGTATGACATTAGTGACCTCTTGTCTGCCAGCCCTAACATGCACACACACTCGTCTGTAAGCCATCCTGACAGCACGTCGGTGCTAAAAGCCTTGTCAACACACCTGAGCTCCACCCAGCAAACAGCATTCCACCTAAATGGGCTGTAAATCAAACAGAGATCCTTGACTTGCTCACTTACTGCTAGTTTGTCCCTCTTTACAGAAAAAAATTTGAATGTAAATGGAGAAATCAGGCAAATACATCCATCCAACATAAAAGTACTGTATGTCTTCTCCCCTGTGAGCACAGGCAGAGCTGTGTTTGCCTCTGTGGTAACTGAGGTCAGGACAGGAGAAAGCAGCTAGACAGTGGAGGTGTGGGAATAGAAGGTGTCATCTCCTGTCTTATGTCTGTGGGAATCAAGCCCGTCTCTCACTCGGCAAATTCTGTATTTTCACTTTGTATTCTGCCTTAAACACACACACACAAATTAACCAGACAGACAAAACACTTTACAATTCACACAGACTTCACTACAGTGCACATAAACTGCATGCATTCAAATGCTCTCAGCGCATACACATGGCTCACATACGAGCGTAAAGGCAGCCAGGAAAAAAGACCCAGCTATTTGCTCAGCTCAAAGTTTCCCAGAGTCGAGCAAGCCAGAACCTGCTCTGAACTCTCAAGGCTAATCCATGGACAGGCACGCACACACGCACACCGTCTCTTCCACACGCAACCTGAATGGAAATAATTCTAACTATAATGAATTCAATTAGCTAAAAAAGTAAACATCCTGGAGAGAAAAATAACATAATAAAATATATTTAGAAACCACTATATGAGAAATGTCTGTGATATAACACACATCATAATGATATCAGATAGCACATATTGGTGCATAAAAATTGCTTTAAATCGATATATGATTCATGAAAACAGTCATGAAACTGGAGCTTGGTCAAACTGGTGAGGACTTGTACTTGAATAAATACAGATGGCAGTCCTGTGCCTTCATCTAAGAGTGGAAAATGGGCTGAACCGGATGATTCTGGTGAGCTTTTTTCTGTTTTTGGCCTTGTGTAGGACATGAAGATGTGATTTTTTCCACAGCACCACTAGCGTACCAGAGTTTTATAGCACACAGTTGTCATAGCGAGGAGAGTAAGCACAAATGTATACAGATACCTTAACTGCAGTTCCTGCACATCTAGCGATACACCATAAAGCAGTATGGGCATGTGTTCACAGACAAAACATCATGTTTGTCATCATCAAGAAGCACAGAATGTGGCTTCAGTCACAACAGTCAGTGCAGGCTGGTCAAAAGTGCTATTTAATACTATCGATGCCTGCAATATGTCTAGACTGACAGTGTTTAAACATATCCTTTGGGTGCACGTCTTTTAACCACATCTCATGAGCTTCTCCCTAAAAGGCTGAAAGTACAAATCAATTTTAAAAATTAAATCAGCAAGAATAAATATAACTTTAATTTAATTCAGATTCATGTCTACAAAGAACTGCTACATTATCTTGCTATGTCTGCCCTTTGTTCTTTCTATGCTTTTCAGGGAACCTCCTGCATTCTCACTCTCCGTGTGGCCATGCCAGAGAAAGAATGCTCCTTGCCCTGACAACAAAGGCTATCTAAAGTGTGATACTGTGTTTCAAAGGATGGGAGGTGGTGGAAAAAGAAGAGAGAAAGGGGGATATGGAGAGGAAGTAGAAGGGGAGGGGGGGATTTTGCCCTAAAACGCTCAAACACACTCTCACACTGCACTGGCTCTGCAGGCAGCTCCCATGGGAAAATCTTCGACCAATCTCAAAAGGCGGTGCTTTTAGGGGCGATGTAGGTCACATGGTTTGAGCAACCAATTGTGCGCTGGTGATTTGATTCAAATTGCAGTAAGGCAGGTAAAGGGCAGCATGGGAATTAGGAAAAAACAAGATTAGAGCAAAACCCTTACAACCATTTTCCTTTGAAAATGCTATTTTCATTCAGTGATTTTTAAGTAAGTAAAGGTTAGACATGATTCAATGGTTGCTTCCTTCATCCCGTGTTTGGGATGTTCTGCTATAGTTGCTTCCCTGTCATTCTGCTGAGCAGATATAACATTTCTGTAGTCATCATGCATCTATATATCAAGGATCCACTATAAGTGGGATGGCATACTTAAATGGAAGACACCTTATAGTGTTATAGAAATGATGGAGAAGTTACCAGATCAAAACCGCTATACCTTTTCCTATATTTTCACGAACAGTCCCAATGTCATGGTAGGTGGTTGCTAAATGGATGCAAACTGCAACAAGTCTTTTTTTTGACTACCAGAAAAAAGCACTTCCCAGCAATGCCGCATCAGAAAAAGCTGACATCATTTCAGAGTTAATCATTAGAATAAGGTCGTTATCTGTTCTCAGCCTGCAGTGTCATACCCATAACCAAAAAGCAGAGAGTCACCAAATCAGTGGTGACAGTTTTGATTGAATTACTATTGAGACTACTATAGAGCAGGAACATGAAGGAAATAGTACCATGACCTACTAAATGTACTTTCCCACAGTATCATAAGGGTACCTGGCCAGTGTCTCAGGCCTACATTCTGAGGTAATTGCCAGCTCTGTTAACTAACCACAGTAACCTGACAGCAACATGAACTTGGACCATAGCAGAGCTTGTTGGGGCTTGACATCATGCACACCTTCCTTTGACTCACTTGTACACATGTACAAACATTCACGCTCGCACATACCACACAGGATTGCAAAAGATGTAAAAACACACATGCAAATCTCACACTCGCACACCCATCCCTGACTCATGCTGCACCCACTCATTTCACCTGCATGAAACACAAAATTATAGAAATCATATTACTTCCTGATTTTCCCATGAATCCAAATCATGCAGCTGACAGGGACAGTTTGCTTTTAAGTTTAACTTTGTTTAGAGCAAGCTGTGCATGAAAACAACATGGATGGGGGTATGCAGATTCTGTAAGTCCATCCATTCATTCCTGTTGTTTAATATGTTTAGTTTAAGGATTGAAGGTGTGCAAACCTATTCACCAACATCTATTTCCTTTTTGGCAATAAACTCTCTGAGCTTTATTGTTTCTTCTTTTAACAAGAGAAAAAAATATCAAATATATTTCTTTAACATTGTATACCAAACTTTAGACGACCATTCAACCTTTAATAGCACTTCCCTTGAATAATTTATCTCCAAACAAATAAAGCATCTACATGTTAAATTTGAATAATTATTTAAATGGTATATATTTGTAATAAGAGAAAACAAATAGTGCTGCATTAACTTTTTTCAAATCATGCGCCTCCATCTAACACTATCCTCTGCATCTTCTTCTCTCACACCGACTAACTTAAAGGCTAAAAACATAAGCTATGTTAAATTTGATATAATTAATGATGATGGTTGTGTGTAGTGATTAGAACATGTTTTACATTTATTAGGACATAAATTTATTATAAAAGGAGATGCAACAGATAATACTAATAATGGAACACCATGCCTTTTTGTTGCTTCCTTTCAAAATGTGTTGAAAAAAATTTGCCGATTTCTATATTATTTGTTTACTCTCCCTCAGTCTCTTAAAATTCTTGATCAGTCATTTTGTTTCCTTGTCTTGTCATCATCCACTTTTACAATTTTTCACCCTCCATTCTGTCTCAAGATTTTTGTCTTTTCTTTCCTCCCTCCATTGCTCCCTTTATTAGATCTTTATTAGAGCGCAATAAAGAGGTAATGAAGAAGATAATAGTCTAGAGTCTAGCAGGTCCACATCTTTCTTGAAGCTCTATTTACCTCATTCCAGTGTTCCCTTCAGTCTCCCTCTCTCCTTAGTTCTGGTTGTCTCTCACCTCTAACCTCTTTCTTTCTCTTTTTTTCCAAGTACTCTTTTTTTCCTCACTCTCTTCAAATGCCAGATAACTGGAGCTGTTCTAATCCAAACAGCCCAGGAAAACAACGTCCTGAAAAGGTCTGTTGAGCAATGGCTTTTGAAGAGGGATAAGAACAGCTCATCTCAAAACCATAAAGAGATGGATTAAACTGCCAACCAGCCTCTATTGATATGTTGCTTTTTTCATTATGAGTTAAAATAAAAACAACCAGATGGTAAACAGTTTGCCAGTTTGAAGGGAAATGTGATGAGTGTCAGATTTAACACTTGGTCTACAATGTATTTAAACTGTAGTATTACTCATGTTGGTCTTGGGTTGGCACAACTGAAAGCTGTTCTCAGCTTCAGAAGTTCAGCATCTAAACAACAACTACTACAAACTGGTTTAAAAGAAGCAGATGAGATAAACAAACTTGGCAGTCCAATGATTGAATACTTGACACCTACGGGCAATTTAGAGCCATCAGTTTACTGAACGTTCATGTCTTTGGACTGTGCGAGGAAACCAGAGTACCTGGAGGAAAACCATTCAAATACGAGCAAATCACGGAAACTCCACATAAAAAAGGCTGCAACTGGCAGATAGATTCCAACTGTGGAACTTCTAGGTGTGTGGCGGCAGCACTAACACTCCACCATTGTGATGCCTGAAGTTTGGAACTTATTTCTTCTGAGTAAATATTTTTTTAAGAGTTACATAATGTAGCTTTAAACAGAGACCTATATAAAACCATCATCATTTAAATTTAATTTAAAAGTCACATTTAAGTGTTAACTAATGCAAATTACTGCCAATTCAGCTGCATGCCTTTGCTCAATCAATTACTAAATTTAATTACACACTAAAAAAACCCACATGTATAATGTGTTAGACAGCGAAGATTGGAGCTACATAGATGTTGAAAAGAAAACATTAGAAGAAAATGGGGAAAAGCATTAGCAAATAGCAAATCTGGATTATTATCAATATCTATTTAACTGAAAGAAAACTCCTACTGAACCACATGGAGAGCCTGCCTATGTACTGACGTTTACACTTGCTTACACAAACTGCCTGTCATTTTTCCCAAGCCTTCATTGCACCCATTCAACCCGATGTTGTAACATCTACAGCTTTCCTCGACATGAGCTAACAACTCTCAAACTGTCACTACACCCACACACTCCAAACTGAAATTCCACCCACTCGACCTGAATCCATCAACCTGAACTACATCTGCGCTCATACACACAAACACAGACAGAAAGCGCCGTCATGGGAGAGCCACTGGCAGATTCCTTTGCTCAGTGTTTATCACTGCTAGTGCATATTTCACCCTCCAGCCTCTCTCCTCACCCATTCTCTCACTTTTCCTTTTTTCTCTCTCATGTCTTCCTGGTGTAGAGTCATGCAGGCATGTAGAGAATGTTATTGTAGTGCGGAGTGATTCATCCAGGACTGTAAATATTGACAGTGGTGACTGCTGCTGCTCTAGTATGTTCTCTCCTAATTTTCTGCAAGAGAACAGAGAGGAAGCAACTCTCCCACATGGTTTCTTGACAGGTGAGGTGTCAGCATTGGGCCAGACAATTTACATTTTCTGTCTAGTGGCTTGAAAGCCGAATGCTTTTGTAACCTGATGTGGGAGTAACAAACACATGGCAATGGACAGTATTACCACAGTATTTTAGAAAAGACCAAAGGTAGATGATAATGAAACATTTTCAAGATTTTCTGAGGTTGAGACTAATGCACAGTTATCAGTAATGTTCTAGCACTAAAACTAGTTTGTCAATCCTTATTCGATCCTTCTCCACTTCACTGCACAATACTGCTTTATGAATGCCTTTTTTGTTTTGGTTAAGTTTCTTTTCCACTTGGTCAGTCATAATGTTCTGCTCCTATTTTTGAACAAACACTTTTAGGTTACTACTGACAATTCTGCTGGTTTCGCTGGCCGTGGTGGACATTCTAGCAAATTTGCAGAAATAACACAGACCCAACTGATAAGGCAGTGGGCACCCAAACAGAATGCCAGTGAAACATTTGATGTTTTCATTCAATCAGATCAATTAAGCCCAAAGGTAAGCCCACTAGGTGGTTGATTTTCAGACCCAGCATCAACTGCCTGAATTGCATTACACGCAATTTGTAAAATTGTGCATATGCATGACCATGAGGGTCCATGTGAAATGACATTGGTCAGTTTCCCATGTACTGCACAAGGGTCCATGCATGGAGACACCCACTATAGAAAACACGGAAATGCATATGTGTCTGCTGTCTATGTCCATTTTTGGAATATATCTGCCATCCATATATACATACCAACCTAATTACTAAATGCCCCTTCCCACCTCCAATCTGATGCAGTTCCATACTTTTCCCATGGTAAAAATTAATGAAACCATTATCATGGTGATCAAAACCTTTACCTTAACCTTTTCTCATTATTAAACCTTTTCATTTTTGAAACACCTCTCTCCATTCTACCATGGATCAACAGTTGTTTTAAATAAATCAAACAGCCAACATATTTTTCTGGTACTGCTCACATAGGGACCAAAACAGAACTAAACAACAAAAGTGTTGGTTTTGACTCCTCAGTTTGACCAACTAAGCCACTTTTAATATTTTTTATATATATTTTATTAAATCTCAGGAAAATAAATTAGCAAGCCTTGTTAAAATGTGATTTTACTGACAGCACTAATGGCGGCAGGGGCTCAAGGGGGCGACAGGGGCTCAGTTGGGAAGAGTGGGCGCCTACTGACCATAGGGTCGGAGGTTCACACCCCACACAAACTGTCCCTGAGCAATACACTGAACTCCCAACAGTCCATCTCCATCCCCAGCCGTGCAGTGCCGGTGCCAAGGAAGGCCACTGAGCGTAAAAACGGTGCCAAATCAACATGTGGACAAAATGATCCGCTGTGGTGACACTGAACTCACAGGATAAGCTGAAAGGACAAAAATAAATAAATAAATAAAAAAACCAATGGCCAACTGGTTCATGAGACAATGGAGCGAGATGCTGTGAATGATGGTAACATCATTACTGCTTTAAACTTGCCAAACTCAGAGGCACTTGTGGAGCTACACAGACACACATCTAGGTCTATCTCAGAATCATCACATTTATTATCAGGACAGCCAGCTCACAGTGGATAGGTTATAAGAGGGTGAGATAAAGGCAAATAAAATAGCAAAAGGTCTTAGGGTTAAGTGGCAATAATGGTCCAGGATAAGAAGTGTGTGTGTGTGTGCGTGTGTGTGTCTGTTTCAAAGCATCTCTGGTAGCCTTGTTCATGTCAACAGGAGACACGAAAGAGGGACACACTAAGCGGAGAGGTAGAGGGGAAGGTAAAAAAGGGAGGGTGTGGGTTAAAAGGAAGCAGTACATGATGGTGAACAAAGGCTGAAGGGAATGAGAGGACTGAGGTGGAGGAGGGTAAGGGAGAGTTAAGGAGAAGTGGGTCGGAGGTGAGAGGTTGGGGTATTTGAGCAGGGGAGGGGAGGGGACTTGTGGTAAAGGGGTGCACCTCTAGTGTTAATACAATGAGGTAAAACTCGAAGAAAAGACGATGGAGAGAGTTCCTGTGTCATACACCCTCTTTAATTCCACCCTTCCTTCCCTCTCTCCCCTCCCCTCCCTCTGCTGCTGCTCCCTCGCTGCGACTGGCCCCAGCAAATTCCCTAGGGCCAGGGGCAGTCCCCTTTCAGTCTCTAGTGACAGTAATTAGAAGTGTGGGAACTGAATCTGTCCCTCTTTCTGAGCCCCGCACTCCCACCCATACCCCTCCCTCCCTTGCTCACTCACTTGCTCCCTCATTTGCTTGCCTTCGCCCCTCTCTAAACAAGCTTCCAGCTCTTAGCCTTCCCCTCAACTTCCTTTGACACCTTTTTTTTGCACCCCACCCAAAACTTGATCTCAGAAAGTGGCATCTACCCACAAAAAGAATCTCACATGAGGATATCTAAGATAACCATTTAGTAAAATGAACGTATGTGCAAACCTACATGTCATCAAATAATGAAAACTGAAGTTTTTAACCTGTCAGGTTTAAGGATACTGAAGATATGATGTCACCTACTAGCAGATGCAGTAAAAAAGAATAATTGAACAAAATCCCACTTTGGCTAAATCCTCATAGGCCACCTGTGACGGTCATGGGAGCTTCCCATCACACGCACTCACACACATACACACACTCATCCCTATACCCTTCATTCGCACACCCCCCTTACCCACCACCCCTAACTCCAACGCCGCCCCCTCCACAGCCACAGAGTCCCCCTATCTCTTCGAACAGAGCAACGCTGTCTCTCCCGCTCTCTGTCAAGCCCACCGCCACCACCCCAGCCCCCATTCGCTATCTCCGCGGTGATAACCATGGGAACAGCAGCACTGTGGGAACGGGCCACCAGTTGACCAAAATAGACAGCAGGAAAATGGAGGGAAAGAGAGAAAGAAAGGGCTCCCTGCATCCAAAGACAGTCTGCGTGTATGCATGTGTGTGTATGTGTGTGTGTGTGTGTGTGTGTGTGTGTGTGTGTGTGTAGGATGTCCATGGGATGATCTAGACCGACAGGTACTCAGGCACTCGAGTCACCTTGGGTATCCACCAGTAACAAAGAAGAATGCGGGGTGGCTTAAGTTGCCACACTAATTCAATAATGGATATGCAGCTTTGGTTTGAGTTGGTGGGACCTCACAAAAACATGCACATTTAACCATCTTACCCTTGCAAGATAGCAGTGCCCCATGCAAAAAGGCTACACCCTTGACCATGAACACCCACACCCATACTGCATACTAATACTTCACCATCACACACCCAGTCACACCCGCAACCACACACCTCTAAAAAAGCTCACGTGCAAAGACAAGCACTTAGTCTAAACATTTACATAAGTTCAGGAATGATATGACTGGAATGGCTGGAATGTAGTGGTGCAAAGATTACCTCTTATTAATACAAGTGCTGATCCACTGAAAGGGATGAAGACACCAGTAATTAAGCACTAAGATTCACTTAAAAGATTATAAATCTTAACTGTAAAATGTCATAATATATTGCTTTTTGCTTTTTCTTTTAATTGTTGTCACTTGTTCTTGCTCTTCATCATCATATGTATAATTGCAGTTGATCCAGTATCATTTCTTTTCATTAGGAAGCACATCATGACCCAATTTTATGACTTAAGGTAATATTATTATCACCAAATTATTATCACCAATTTATTGTCTGTGTACCCAGAATCACATTAGAGATATTGGAAACTGAGTAAAAGAAAACTACAATGGTTTAGCCATGTTTCAAAGAAGATTAATAATGTTTGGCATAAATATTTGTGCTATAGCCAAAGGTGGTGTTTTCCAGAGAACACAGTCCAAAATACATACACGTAAACCCACTTGTCAGACTTTATGGCCTTAGTTAAAAGGCTGGGATGGGATTCCTATGAGAAACATAGGACACTGGTTTTCTTTAGCCTGAAAGAGGAGGAGGAAAATGGGGAAAGACGCAAGTTGCGCATCATCATTTTTTTTACCTAGTGTGTGTTTAATTTTCCATTCCATTTATATCCTGCATGCTATCTACATAGCAACTCCTTAGAAAAGTCTTGGGTTGTATTCTTTTTTTTTTTTATCCCCCTTTAGCTCTTCCCCAAACCTATTACAGTATTTCTCTATCATTACGTCTATCTCTGTCAGATTTCTCTTTTTACTTTCCCTTTTTTCAATAAGTTATTATTAATCCCTTGTATCTAACTCCTTTTTCTTTCAGCATAGTTCATTTCTTTTCTTCCTCTCCCTATGTTGCTATTTGTCATACACAGTATCTCTTCATTACACTCTTTCATTGCTCTTCTCGCTTCTGATTTCTATCAATCCATCCATCCTCTCTATCCATTTACACTGCCCCCTTTGCTCTTTCAGGCCTTTCCCAGGCCAAGCTGCCTGACCTCTTCAGCCACCTTTTTGCTCCCTGGGGGCAAAGAGGGGGGTGTCTTCCCACCCTGCAATGACTTTCACTTTAATCTGACTATGAGTATGGCCTTAGTTAACAGGCTGTGATGGGACAGAAGAAAAAGAAGGAGAAAAACAGAGAAAATGTGTGTGATTGTGTGTGTGTGTCTGCCAAGTCTGGAGCTCCCAAAGCAAACACACATCTAACCTCCTGATAGCATCGCATCACGAAAACTACAGGCCTTGGGAAGAAGTGGTCCAAGACATAGTTTTAGGTCTTAAGGCTGGGTTAGTCTCACATTCCCAAGATCTTCACATGCACTTACAAACAGCACATACAAACACAGGTCAGAGATTATAAGAATGTAGAGGCTCTTGCTTATGACACAAACACAGTCAGAATATTCATCAGTAGTAATAGTTTCACACAAAGGATTAGCAATATATCACTGAATCATCAACTTCCAAACACACACAAACACAAAGGTGGAGTTTGCAAACCGCAAACTGAGTGTGTGTGTGTGTGTGTGTGTGTGTGTGTGTGTGTGTGTGTGTGTGTGTGTGTGGTGGTGTTGGTGGGGTGGGGGGGTGGGGGGTGTGTTACATTCTATTATCTCTGTCTCCATGAGGTATAAATTGAACTGTTGAAACAACTCAATTTCAAAAACAGCACACAAACACGCACACACATACACACAAACACACTTGCATTAAAATATGGTGAGTACATATACAGGGGTAAATGTTTTTTTTTTTTAATGAGCGTTCTTTTAAAATACATGTTGTTGAAATATTAAGCACATTTAAAAATCCTAAGCAAGACTTTATAGTAATTTATATTTCCCTAAATTGGGAATCATACAACATCCACCTTTTTAAAACTCCAACAGAGTCATGTCAGGGATTGTCTTTCATCTTTTCATCTTAGCAGTCCTGAAACTCTATAAACAGGAGACAGGAAGACACATGCAACCACAAAATTTCAATACCCCTACTCTTGTGTGACTCTAAGCATAAACAATAGACCACACACATTCATCATGCAGACAGACAGCAATCATGAGCTAGAAGGTAGCTAAAATTATGTAGTTAGGAACCCAACATTAGCACTTTGTAGCAGGGGAGCTATGACATGATTTGCTTCCTAGAACTTCTTATGCCCCTGGGGATGTTGTTGTAAACCCAAATCTGCCTAATCTTTTTCTTCTCTGTCAAATGTCTACCAGAGCTTGTACCAGTGCCCTAAACATGCCAAAAACTTCACGCCATCTTGTATATGATCATAAACATTAAGCTTATAATTTTCTGCAGTCATGATGCGGCTGATACAATGCAGTATGTATTTTAGCTAGAATAAAAGCCTACAGAGAAATTAAAACAACAAGGTAATAAGCAGCCTTCAATCAATCAGCAAATAGAAGACTGGCTCCATGTCAGCTTATTAAGTTGTTTGCCTCAACAAAATCTGACGTAACCCCCATATTCGTGGCTTAAACCTACAATGAACTTATTCTACCTCCTGGAAGCCAGACCAATTAAACCATAGTATGAAAAAAAAAACACCTTCAAATAGAACATAAAAAAACGTGTTGTTGCCAAAGTGGCTCATTTGTAATTTCACACGTGAGAAAGAATGGTTGCCTCAAATGCGTGACTGCATGTGGAGAGGTTACCTGATCTACTAAAGTGGGCCCATGTGCCAGAGAGTTGTTATAATAACCCTAAACCTCACAGCAATTTCACACTGGCGGCTATAAGCAAGTTCTTTATCATCCTACTTGTATGCAGCACAGACAGAATGAGCTTGGATGGTTTGCTATGTTGCACTGCGTGTTAACTGTGGGAGAATGATCTATGATTCACTAAGCTGCAGAGACCAAAGATCACATTTCACTATCGCAAGGGAAACCATTATACCATGACCACAGACACAAAGACAGTCATACCAGCAGTATCTGGGAGAGGAAAACACAGTTGTCAGGGCTAGTTCTCACAATATTTTTGTAACGTTACCTATTTGGTTTCTGTTTTAGAAGATTTTTACCCAGTTTTCTAGTTGGTTTCATGCACCGTAGTTATGGCCTCGGCATACCCAAATTATGTGCTAAATATGCAGACAAAACAAAGGAGTGAACAATATTGCATTTTTATGCTTTGTGTGTGGTACTGTTGCCATTAGCTGACCCAGGCTTTGTTATTATATTGCAAAGAATTCTGCCTCCCTTAGGAGACTATTTAGAAGCAGAGGGCAATCACTCACAGCAGCAGTCTGGCTGTGCAGCTACTGTGTTCTGCAAAACATGAGAAACTTCCTCTTTCTGTGTGCATGTTCGAAAGGAAGGCATCAGTAAGAGGTTCCCTCTCCCTGAGCGGCCGGGGAAAGTAGACCCTCTTGAGTGCCTCTTGGCTTCCCCACCTCCCTTGTGAGCCAATAACACAGTCAGACAGAGGGAGACAAACACAAACATTCATGCTCACACACACACACACACACACACACACACACACGCTCAGACACACAGTGAGGTTTCTCCTCTGGAGGGGAACATAAACAGGGTTGTCTGTCTGCAAGCGGAGAGCTAGTTCTCATGACATCACCACCCAGCAGGAATGCTCTGCTCTGCCCTGTCAAAACCCCTCCACTGGCCAGCAACTTGCGAACGCACATACGCAAAAACACATGTTGAATTATTTATGCACGTCCACATTTTCACAGGGAAATGTACAAGATACACAACAAGCAACTAAATGGCATTTTGAGCTATTTTCTCTCCACTGCCTTTTTTATTTATTTGCGGTTGTTTTTCCTTTCTTACTTCTTACAGACACCTTCTTCCACTTCATTTCATCCCTTATCTTTATCACACTGTTTTTGCTCTTTCCTCCCGATAATTTCTCTGCCTTGTATCTGTATTGCCAGAGCTATCTGTATGAGAGAAATAAGAGAGAAATAAGAGAAATAAGAAAGAAGCAATTATTACAACCTGCAAAAAGAGAACAAACTATATCACCTAAAAAAAACTTTTTTTTGTGTGTGTGTGTGTGTGTGTGTGTGTGTGTGTGTGTATGGGTGGGGGAGACATGGGAAATTACGCACTAGTTCATTGTATTGGTGTTTGGAGGAAAAGCCCTATTGAAGCTTTCCCTCCTTCCTTCTCACCTCTCTTCCTCCCCATGTAACTCCTCCCTTTTCCATCCCTCCATCACTTCCTGCCTCATTTTTCCCTTTCTAGTCATTCCTTCCCCATCTCCCCCTTCTACTGTCCCTTTCTTACTCCACCTCCTTGCTTCCCTTTTTGCCTCACAACCTGTCACTGTCACTTTTTTCTTGCAGTTTCTCCCGCTTTGCTTTTTTCTCCACCAGTTTCTCTCAGGCTTTTGGGGAAAGCAGGGACAGGAAGCAGCTTGGCTCTCAGACAATGGAACACATCAAAAAGCAGCACCAGCCTCACCAACTTCTCTCTCTCTCACACACACACACACACACACACACACACACACACACACACAGCAGGACAAACAGGACATTCCAGCTGCCGGCTGCACCGGATTCCTAATCTGAAACGGAGAGGGAGACTGGGAGTGGAGCGGAGCAGGGAGGCCGGGTGAGAACCAAGGGTGAGAGAGAGCAGGGGAGATGGAGAGTGAGACGGTCAGGCAAAGGACAAGAAAGAGAAATAGATACAAATACAGTGAGGGAGTAACATTATATTTTACATACATTTTCAGAAGCAAAACATAAAAAAGAAACCTAAGAAGATAAAGCCCAACTAAGAATTTTGTGTATAAAATTACTAAAGTGTCACTTTAACATCCATATTCACATACAACTGTATCATTGTATGTGAAACAGGGCATTTATGTAGTATACAAAAAGTAGGATAAGCAGATTATGTGATATGGAGAACTTATCATGGTATATCAGATATCAGTGTTTGGTAGTTTAAGCTCATTGTTTTGTTTGACATTTTTGGTTGATTTAAAAAAAGTATTTTTAAATAATCTCTCTGTGTTAAAGGGCATTGTTGTATTGATGTGTTTTCAACAATCCCCATATAGGCACCAAAAACCAACAATGAACTGCATCTACATATGGATATTGTCTGTATACCTTCCTCATGCGTTTGTATTTAATATTGTCCTATATAATAAATAGGGATGAGAAACATGGGAAAATACTGCCATAGACAGAACTTGTATCATATGATTGACTATACACACACACAAAAAGAGCCACAAATAAGCAAGACAACAACCAATACACAAAAGCACTTACTCTGCTTTTGCAGAGCCAAGAGAAACCTCAGCAGAATTTGTCTGGTGACTGTGTGAATTTAAAGTTGCTCACACCCATACAGACACATATTAAGCATGTACCCGCACACACAGGTGTCATCAGAATGCTATGCTATCCTGGGGCCAACTTGACTGTGGGAAAAGCGAGCAGGCATGATTTCTTAGAGACCAGATGCTTGGTGAGTGATGGTTCATCTCCTTCCTTATCTAGCTGTGTGTGAGCTTGTATCTGCTATTGTGTCTGCTCAGACAGACATGAGAATCAACTTCAAAATGAGTCAGGGACACTAAAGACACGTTTCACAGGTTGAAAGCTGCAGATTTTTATGTGACCCCTTGTCTCTCTCTCTCTCTCTCTCTCTCTCTCTCTCTCTCTTACACACTCACACACACACACATATACAAAAGGCAGTATATTTAAGTTCAATAGGCAATCACAGCTGTGCTATTACAGAGACTGAGCAGTGTAAAAGTCATGCAGCTCAAATATGAATCTCATTACCTGAAAAATTACATTTTGTAAACACAGGGAGTCTTAAACAGAAAAAAGTGTAATGTCCTGTATTTTGTATTCCAACTTAAAGCTACAGGGTGCAACTTGACCTAATGCTAAATTGGTACTTGAAATCAGTCCTCTCTGCTCTGCCCAGCTCTCCCTCTCACTAGTCTGATCTCAGCTTTGCTTTGCTCTTTACACTCCGCTACTCTCTGCACACCCCTTCACGCTAGAAATCATTGCTTTTCTTTTATTGGTCAGTAGGGTAACAGCCTTTCTCAAACCAAATATCTCTACATTGCTGCCAGTGCTGCTTAGCGAGTCTGTTCCATGGAAGGGTTTACATATGCTTATTATACATATATAATATGGCTCTTTTAATGACATCATTTAACAACTGCCCAGGTTAAACTTTCTGATCAAGCTGTCATAATTTATATACAACAAATCAAAATACTGTTATGATTACTAACTTTAAGCATAGTGCCCAACTCCAATAATGCATTAACAATAAATCTAAACCCTAAGCATCATATCAAAAGTAAAAGAGATGTAACTTTGCACAAGATTCTGAACCTCTGTTTCCTTTATCAGTGATTCTTTAATGAATCTAGTGTGTTCTAGGGGAAGCACACAAGAATTATTACACAAATAATGACTCAGTGCATTAAAATCTCATTCCACCGAAGAAGTCATCTCTACAGTAAACCCTACCCTGTGAGCAGTTAAGTGGAACTCTAATATTTGCGGTCATGTCTTGCTCAGTCATTCATAAATTCACACACTGCCGTGTCAGAACCATTGTCACAGCTTTTCCTGAGGTTCCTGAGACTGACAGAAAGACACACAGCATGTAGTCCTTCAGACAAAAAAACTAATTCACACAAACGGACTGCTCATAAGTTACAAAACTGCACACATTAACAATGTGAAAGAGTAAACGTAGGTAAACTGTGAGCAACGCATTCTCTCACTGAGCGTTTGTGTGTTCACATTTAGCACTTTTTCAAACTATATGTGTGTGTGTCTGTGTGTACAAGTAACAGGAGACACAGAGCCCTCGCCACACACAGTGGGAAATATTTGGGATGGTTTCCCTTGGAATGTCTTGGCGTGCCTATGGAATGCCCCCCTACCCACCACCTCCTCCTCGCCTCTCTTGCTGTAGCTCCCCTCTTGTCTCTGTTGAGGGGAGCGAATGGGAAAATGGCAGGACACACAAATTTGACCCCTGGTTTACTACCACAAAAAACACTTTATGCACAGGTGAGGCCACAATGATCACGCACAATTAAAAACACATTCCTGCAGGTAAAATTGTGATAGTGTATGATTGGATTCCTTCACTGATGTAGGACACTGTGTATATTTTTGGTTATCAATAAAAGCAATGTGCATGTGTGTTTGAAAATGACCGGTGGGCAAAAATAAGATGCAATGATATAATAACTCTTAAGGTGTGCTATGTTTAACCCATGTACATCCTGACAGTGATATTCATCAGTCTATATTCATCCATACACTAAAGCATGCACAGGTACACACATACACACGCAGCCAGTGAAGGGTAACTTTTAACATGCCTAAACCTCTCACATTCCTCTTATTCTCAGCCCACGGCTCTCTTTGTAGATCAAAGGGTAGACAACAAGTCCGTCTATCTTCTTGCCCTCCTCCTCCATTTCCTTTAATTTCTCCTTTCTCATGCACTCTCTTCCTCTCACTATTTCTCAGTTTGCACACAAACCAATTATTTCAGATTTTTATCTTACACAACCTTCTAACATGACATCAACAACCCTGTTGCTTTGTTTCTCATCATCTCAGATTTATGAACTCATTCCCATTTTCTTTTTTTACCTCACCGCCATCACTTCTGTTCTCACTTCTCTCTCTCCCTCACTCCCCTTTTCCTCTCCCTAACCCTTCTTGTCTACCCACCCCTCCCTCTCATGGTGTGGCAGTTCCTGTTGCTCTTGTTTTCACTTCCCCAGTAGTCTGGTGCGTGGGAACCAGCGTTTCGGCTGCAACAGTATCTCTGACTCAGTTTAAGTGTGTATCTGAATCTGTAATAATAGAGTCTTTTTGCTCTCAAGTGCTATTTCTGTTTGTAAAAGGACCTGAGGTGACTGTGTGCATGTGTCAAAATGTGTATGTGTATCTATGTATCTATCTTTATATGTGTGAGTGTGTGTGTTTGGTTGGTTTCATGTCTAACTCTCAGGTAATCTCTGCTATCTCTACATGACTATAAAAGGCTGATATGGGGCATCTGATTGGACAGCACAAGCTAACGGAAATTTGTGTTAATGTATGTTTGTGTGTAGAAAGTAGAACCAAAGCAAGCATTAGTGGTTGGGATAGGATATAACTGAGTAAACCAATAGACCAATTGGACCGGCCCCACCGTCCTATCCCATCTCTTGCAATAATCCACAGAGGAGAAAATCTAGCACAGGATGTACTTCCTACATCAGCAGGGGCTACAATTGACCATCAGGATGGCAGAAAAGATCGATGGTGCTGATCTGCCAATTATCCAGGACCTGTTCAACTCCAGCATGAGTTGAACAGGATTTTAGAGGCATAGGATTATGCCTCTATCACTTAGGCCTATTGATACAAAGAGACAAACCTTAACCTTTTCCATGTTAAATTTTCACTCAAATGTATACAAGCCTTTGGTTAATATTTTTTCGTTTTCTTTGTCTTCTTTACTTCTTTTGCCTCATGACATTCAAGATTGGTGTAATTGCAGGAGGGAGAAATACAGACAAAGACAGAGAATCTAACCCATCCATTGCTAATCAGAAAGCTTTACAATCAGATAACAAAGGGTTCATTTCTCCTGGGTGGGCTGTTGAGCAGCCTCCAGGGTGAAGCTTCCTCTCGTACTCACTTACATGTATAAAAGTATACACCTCTAAACATAAATCATGTTCCTCTTATCTGGTATTAACTATTCTACTTTAACCATGTCACTATTTAAACAAAAAATGATATGATTGATTGAAAAAGTAAGCTGTTTGTCATTTACATTCATTCTTACAGTAACAGATGGTTGCATCCTGGTTGAAATTGTAAAATAATCACCTACATACGGGGGCAAATGTTTAGGCATATATACAACCCCAGTTCAAAAAAATCCGGGACGATGTGTAAAACGTAAATAAAAACACAATGCAAAGATTTGCAAATCTCATCAACCCATATTTTGTTCACAATAGAAAATAAACAACAAATTGGATGTTGAAACTGAGCCATTTTACCATTTCATGGAAAATATTAGCTCATTTTGAATTTGATGGCAGCGATACATTTAAAAAACTTTTAACAACTACCTATAAATGTCTGGGAAGTGAGGAGACCAGTTGCTGAGTTTTAGGAGAGGAGAACGGGGGCAACAAAATGCTAGAAAAGCAATTGCTCCAAATAAAAAAGCAAAAGGACAGGATTTGACAACTAATTAGGGTAATTGGCAACAGGTCACTAACATGACTGGGAATAAAAGGAGCATTTTAGAGAGAACCTCTCGAATGTAAAGATTGACAGAGGTTCAATCTGCGACAAACTGCATCTAACAATAGCTAAACAATTTCAAATGTTCCTCATTATAAAATTGCAAAGATTTTGAAGATCCCACCATCTACAGTATATAATATCATAATATCATAATCATCATCATAATATCATAATAAAAATTCAGAATCGGGAGGAATCTATGTGCGCAAGGGACAAGGCCGTAGGTCAAAACCGGAAGTGAATGATCTCTGCCTTCAGGCAGCACTGCATTTAAAACAGGCAGGATTCTCAACTAGACTGAATGGGCTCAGGAACACTTCCAGAAATCAGTTTCTGTAAGCACAGTTCACTGTGGAATCCACAAATGTGATTTAAAGCTGTATAATGCAAAGAAGAAGCAATATGTGAACATAGTCCAGATTTAGAATCGTCTTAGGCAAAATGGAAAACTGTTCTGTGGTCAAATGAATAAAATTTTGAAATTCTTTTCAGAAAGCATGGATGTCGTGTGCTGTGGACTAAAGAGAACTGGGACCATCCAGCTTGTTATCAGTGGACAGTTCAAAAGCCTGCATCTCTGATAGTATGGGGGTGCATTATTTACTATGACGTGGGCAGTTTACACATCTGGAAAGACACCATCAAGGCTGAAAAGTACATAGAGGGTTTAGAGCAATATATGCTCCAATCCAGACAAAGTCTCTTTCAGGGAAGGCCTTACTTATTTCAGCAAGACAATGCTAAGCCACATACTGCATCCATTACAACAGTATGGCTTTGCAGGAGAAGAGTCTGGGAGCTGAACTGCCCTGCCTGCAGTCCAGACCTTTCACGATTAGAAAACATTTGACACATCATAAAACAAAAAATCCAGCAACAAAGGACCAGGAGTGTTGAGCAGTTAGAATCATGCATTAGAACAAGAAACTCCAGCAAGTGTTTTCCTTACTTCCCAGAAAATAACAGACAGTTGTTAAAGGTTTTTTGACATGTGTTGCTGCCATCAAAGTAAAAATGAGCTAATATTTTACATGAAATGGTAAAATGTATCAGTTTCAACTGATATGTTGTTTATTCTTTACTGTGAATAAAATACAGATTGATGAGAATTGCAAATCATTGCATTCTATTTTTATTTACATTTCACACATCATCCCAACTTGTTTTGAATTTGGGTTGTAAAATGCTGGGAAACATCTAAGGCTGAGCTGTTACCAGTGATGTAACACACTAAATTATTTTAGCGATTACATTTGGTCTCTTTATGACCATAATATATTAAAGTCACTTCAGCAGTGCCCAATAAACAAGGAAGGCAGGTGGAAAAATATTTGACCACTGGTCATTATAGAAATCCTTGGTGTGTTTCAGTGTGACATCATTAAATCAACATGACTGAAGACAGCATTAAAGTGGTCATGATTTTAAAACATTTTAGCAAACAAATGCACCCACAAACACAGTCATTATAGCTAAGGCAAGTTTTCCCAAACAGTCTTCTAAAGGCCAGGTTCGGTAAATGCAACAGTGAATGATAGCAACTGCCTAACAAACACTGTTATGGTTCACAAGTTTCCTAGTAGTTAAACTACCGTTGAATTGCTTGCAATGTAATGCATGATGATTTTTTTTAATTTCTACTTCCTCACTTTCAACTGCTTTTCTCATTCATCTGTCTATGTATCCCACCACATGTAAAAGTCCAGGTTGTGGTAGCAGCAATCTAAGCAATGTAATCCAGACAACCTTATTTCTAGCTGATGATTTTGCTGAGGGGCCCTAAGGCATTCCCTGGCCAGAGAGGACATGTAGTCCCTCTAGCATCTCCAAGTTCTGACTCCAAGGTTTCCTCCCAGTTAAATAAGACCAGACTATCTTTACAACGAGGCACCCAGGATGTTTACTAATAGATAAACGGCTTTCGGCTTGTCCCTTAAGGGTTCACCACATCGGAACGTTTTTCCGCATGTTAATTATTCATGACTTTTTACGCCGGATGCCCTTCCTGCCACAACCCTCCCATTTTTTTTATCCTGGCTCAAGACCGTCACCAAGGCTGCCCCTGGTGGGTGGGTAGGGCCACACCTGGTGGGATGGGATTTGAACCCGCTGCCTTCAGCATCCAACCACTGAGCCAGCAGGCCCCCTTCAGAATGCATACTAATTAGATACCAAAAATGCATTAACTGGCTGGTTACCTTCACTTTGAACAGCAGTTGAGCAGTTCGGTCTTGATCTCTTTCCAGCTGTCTGAGTTTCTCATCATTTAAATAAAGGGGACCCTATTTGAAACTCTGGCCTCTTTTTTGGGCATTATCACAAATAACAACACTCGGAACTGCTAATGCGTTAATCTCATGTGTAAACAAAAGCCCAAAACTTGATAACAAAGAGGTTAAACTTCTTTCTCTTCTTACCTGTGCTGCACCATTGACAACACACTAAATATTATATATCCTCTGAAGTACTGTAAAGAGGTTTTAAACCCTCTTTCTTTGTTTTCCCTTATCATATATTTATGTCTTTATGTCTTAGGAATGCAACCAGTTCAGTAGTATTTCAAAATGACATACATTTGCTGGAATATACTTGTTGCTTTTACGTCTTACTGACATAGACATGCTTTTTCCACATTAGCCAATAAAATCCCTGTGCATACGAACATCAACTATCCATACACCATAAATGTAGTCAGTGGTGGGTAAAATGTTCAAATTACTGTGCTTATCGTATTTATGCAATTTACTTCTGTCACATCAGCTGTCTTTCATCTTAATCCTTTCTCAGTTTTAATTGATTTTGTCATTTGCTCTGGACATATCATCACCTACCTATCATCTCTGTCCTGACTATCTATATGTGTATGCCATTGAAAGACACACAGAACTCAGCCAGCCTGCTCTCCTACCTGGCAGCGGCTGAATATATCGCTGGGAGTGGCCTGGACATTGAAGTATCTGAGGACTCGAACAGCCTGGTCTCTGGCCTTTTCTGAACAGTCTAGAGACAGACAGCGACCCTCACCCACCTGAGACCGCAACTATAAAAGTGGAAAGACAAAGGCATGAAATGCAAATAAGCAAACAAGAACTTGTGCAAAATCATCAAAAAATTTTAGCTTTGAACTTTGCATTAGCTAGCACTTACACTTTGGTATGGTTGCCCACATGTGAGTATGACACGGCCTTCAGCTTGTGCTAACTGACAAAGCAACACATAAAACAAAAGAACACTTGATGTAAATTCACTGCATTAGTAGTACTCTTCTTTTTGGAATTTCTATATATTCTCACTCCATACAAACCCACCTTTGCCGCTACTCTGTGATCATCAGTGTTCTCCAACATGACCACATCGACTCCTAAACAGCGCAGGTACCTCCCGAGTCCCTGCAGCATGTTGTCACATACCACCCGCAACTGCTGGGGGGGCAGAGGGGGGTAGTCTTCTATGGGCTTCTCATCACACAGAAGGCCCTTCTGTGTGTATGAGTGAGGGGGACTGAGCCTTTGAGCTCCCTGACATTCCTAAACGGACAGAGATGATAATGTGATACTTAACCGATCCCCACAGGGGGATTTTCTTTTCACTTGCACCACAGTGGAGGGAGGTCAAAGCAAAGGGTGAGCTATACAACTGCTCCCCTGGAGCTAACAGGAGCTGCTGAAGAGTCCTAGTCAAACACGCATTGTCCCACCATGCATGGTGGATGCTTGGGCTATTTGGTTAAAAGTATTCCTGTGGAATCTAAAAAATAATTACAACACACTTCATTCTTGTTAGTAATAGATAATAAACCAATAAACTTACCACTGTTGCAAATGAAACATGTCTGGTCAGTTCAATAATAAGGCAAGCAGAAAATAAATTCTGGATTGTACTTTTTCTTATCTATCAATAATATTGCCCATTTTTGATTATAAGCTGTCTGACATATTTCTAAAAAAGAAAAATGACATGTAAATTTATAACGTCAATAATGTCAACTGCAAAAAAATACATCAATTGACCCCTGACCTCTTTGCTAAAGGCCTGTTTCCCTTTGTTGGCTTGGCTTGGTTTGTCCTTCTTGTGTCCGCTCTTTTCTGACTGACCTGAGGAGATGCTGCACAGGTCAGCGGGTAGGCCAAAGTATGCTGGGTTGCTGGAGAGGATTGAGTAAACATCCAGCAAACAGTATGCATCTGCCACTAGAATGTATTTAAGTAACAAGACAGAAAAATTGAGAGGAAAAAGGAGGTGAAGTTACTTGTTTGCAGTTAGTCAGAAGATAACAAAATAATCTTTGATATTCTATAGAGAAAATTACAGAGACCATCTGTTTCCTTTTCATTGTTTTTCTGTGCATGCACAATAGCTTTACCTGCATATCTAATTTGGCTGATGCGCAGTGGACGTTTCTCCCAGTTGGACATCTGCTCTGTCTTGTCCAGGGGCCTTCCCAAGACCTGTTGTACCAGCAGACTGAGGCCTTTCTCTGTAGAGTCATCTCTAACCAGCACTTCTTTTGGGACATTGTAAGTCTTGCTGACTTTGCTACGCTGGATCTAGATGTAATAGTACAGGCCATGATGTTAAAAGTGCTGAATGTTTCTCCACTAAACACCTGCTTCCATAGTTGCAATTACAGCAACTTTATGAACTTCAAATTATTTAGATTCTAACAGTGCAAGGATCCAGACAATACATTGCTGAACGTTAAAACAGTCCTTCTGATCTTATGCCTTGGCACAACATCCTGAACTGGATATTCCTTGGGATTTAAAAAAAAAAAAAATGTCTTGAATTCCTCAGAACCTGCAACATTAAGCATACTCCAGCAGATGGTGGACATTATAAGTTACTGGCACATGGTGCCATTTTCACATTCCTATCCCTCCTAAAGAAAGTGAGTTTAGTGAGCTGAACCAATATTATACATTTCCAAACATTAACCTGATGAATGAAAATATGTGTAAAATGAGAAACAAAGCTATTGCCAAGCAATGTGTTTGTTTTTTGCATTAACTTTTTTATTACAAGGCACCACTTTAAATCAGAACCTGAATTTTGTCAGACATCCCTACTAATAAAGAAAGTAAAACATTACACACCTACCTATTAAAAAAAGAATAAGTTATAAGTATTCTTGCTATGAGACCAACTGTCGAATTCAATTTAGATCCCATACATGTAAAGTAATTTATAGATAATGCTACCTTTTGGTGTATACTAAGAAGATCAAGCACCCCCTCCATCTTCAATGGCTCCTCTAAAAACTGATGCCAAGTGGCCGAGAGACACTTGAGATCCCCTGCCATACCATAACCTGAACAGTAATAAAATGAGAACAGTGAGGGACACAGGTGCCAACAGAAACACCACAAAATAAATTAATTTAACCTTTATCAAGACTGCTGCCTACCAATTTTTAGGACATTTCTTTCAGAAAACAGGCTCCGGATGAAATTGATAGTATCTGGGTGTTGACAGAACCTGTTCACGCTGAGGTCCAATAAGAAAACTTCATCAAAAACTGCAAGCTGTATCAGGGCAACTTGCTGAGTAGAATTACAGCCAAAAGTAGGCTGCCACTCCATGTCAAATCCTACTATACCACCTTCCTAAAAAAGTAATAGGAGAGAAATCGATAAGATAACAACAACTCGTAAATTATTTTAACTAATAAAATGATAAACTATAGATGCTTCCATTAGAAACCTCTGTGCCTGCCATCCACTATAAAGATTAGTGACACAAATGCTTTTGTCAAACTTTTTTCCTTTTGTTAACCTTTACATTTCTGTACCTTGAGGACAATGTTTCTACATTTCTGGAGAGCTTCTGGCGTGTCCACAAAGTGGACCTTGTCTTTGGTCAGTGGCACCTGATAGAACTTCTGACAATGAGAATGAGATGGGATCCACTCATCAGTTTGTGCTGAATCGCTCAGGTCTATCTGTCTGAGCAGAGATGAGATTTGTGTGTGTTTGGGCCCATTAAATGATGACATGGGCAGATAAAAAAATACATTTAAAAAAATCACAAAATAAGTAACACAATGAGAATGGATACAACAGTGCATTAATGTTGGCAGAAAAATCACAATCAGAGGACCCAAGCGGTAATCAGTGTCATTAAGTTTCAAATTGGTAACAGCTTTAACTGACAGAGTTAGCCTAATGTTTTAGATGACACAATCAATGAAGGTAGTTGATTTATACCCAGAACAAAATATCTGTTTTGTAACACAGTGTTGTTATTTTAAACAAAAATGGATCTCCTTGTTGCACTTAAAGAGATAAAAGTGAGGGTGCAAGTAGTCTACTTCCTAAAAAATAAGTATGGCTTGTACATACAATAAGTTTTGTATGTAATGTAAATGTAAATTTTTGCCCAACTCACTGTAGATGAAGGGGTAGAGTTTGCTGCGTTTCCCATACACCAAAGGGTAGTCGATGTCTGGGGATTTTGTATCTCACTGACCACTGAGAGACTTTCCGAAGATTACAGTACTTCACCAACATCTCCACCAACTGGATTTGCAGCTCAAGGTCATCTGCCACCACATACTATGGACAAATAACAAACACACACTAGTTTTGTTACACTTGTTGTATATCTTCTTTATGTAATATACATATGTATGAGCAGACAAAGTACAATGTATCTCTACATGTTGTTATAAGCATCTAAGACTCATAACATACCTGTACGTGGTCAATCCAATTCTCCTCTGTCATGCTTTTCTGAAAGAAAAAAAAAGAACTACAGGTAGAAAAATAGAAACAAAATTTATAAAGCATTTTTAAAATTTTTGTCCTTTCAGGTTATACTGCGAGTTCAGGGTCACCATAGCGAATCATTTATATATAATTGTATATAATTACTAGTATTGATTCCTAGAAGCTCAGTCATCAGTGGTAAAATGTCCTTCCAGAGATGCCAGCCAGAGATGCTTGTTTAAACCATTAGAGAGCTCTTTGTATTTCTTTTTCTATGTACATCCCACTAACGCTGTAAGATAAGTCTGCTCTCCTCTTTTACCTACATTGTGTAATATCCATTAAACTCATAAGGCCTACTGTAAATCAGAAATCAGTTAAGCTAAAGTTAAGAGTAAAATATATAAATTAAAAAGGCAACCATATTGGTCAGTATAGGAATAACCAATACATTAGTTTGCAAACTTTCTTTGACTGAAGAAACTAAAACTGAACTAATGAATTTACTAAAGAAATCTGTCAAGAATCTCCAATTTGCCTAACAAATGTGTTGAAATTATCTCAAGCATCAAATTATAAAAACAATTATGTCATAAAAATAGGGTAAAATGAAGGAGTATCGTTGTAGAAAAACAATGTCACTGATAAATAGCCTACTACTTTACCTGGTATATTTATATAAAATAATCTTTACTAAAATTTGAAAGTCCCTTCACTTACTTCCACAAACCTCTTGTACATAAGGAAACGTAAAGAGTCCAACCTCCTCTTGTGCATAGCATTGGGACACAGTGCTGTGTAAAAAGATGAGATCACAATTATTTCTCAAGAGAGAGAGGCCAGTACTTACACATGCGCAGTAACACACCTTGATTAATTTTAAATTTCTCCACAAGTCGTAGGATATGTTTGGTGAGGATTTTGGGCTGTATCTGGGCCATGCAGTGTTTGGACAGAGAGAGGTAAGGAAACCTCCTGTGAAAAAAAAAACATACAACCATATGGTTTATCAAACAAATGCATCAAATAGGTGCCATAGGTTGCAACACATTCACACATGCTACATACTTGCTTATCTCTTCCACACGGAAGCTGGGGTGGCACCAGGAGTCTAGCAGTGTAACCAGTTGTTGTTCTAGGTGACTGTGGCCTGTAACAAAGGATTCTGCAAGAGAAAGCTTACCCTGCAAGATTAGTGGTACACACACCTAAAGAAAAAAAATAAAAATAATAATTTGGTTAAGTTTTTTAGAAAGTAAAACAAGACAATTTAATATCTAACGTACACAAAAAGATGTAGAGACAAATATGTTAATAAATATGTCTTACCTCCTCCATATTTAGTTCTTTCTGTAACTTCAGCTTCATGCTGATTATTGCTGCCTGTGGAAGGAAGATTTCACTTTTTTAAACATTATCAAAAATCTATCAGCAACTACTAAATTGTTAATATAAAAAGACATTCACTTCTTTGTAGCACTTGAGGGCCTGCAACTTCAAAATGTGCAGTCGGAGTATGGCTGGATCTAGGGAAGTGAGTTGGTAGATGTTTATAAGGCTCTCTACAAAGCTAGACTGGGTATCTGTTAGCAAGCTTAGAGCCCGACGCTGAAGTGCCACTGCTTGCTGCTCTGAGAGTGAGCTTAGGTTCACCTGATGGAGAAACATAAGTGATGGGAGAGGGGAAATTTTTATATATTTGGAAAATAACATATATGGTAGCTTCAAAACAAGAACAACTATGAAAATAGAAATAAACAATTTTCAGATTAGTGGAACTCTACTCTGGCTGTTATACTAATTGCATAAAAGGAAAATTACTGGGAGGTCAGTGTTAGAGCTATCCATGTGTTTTAGTATTTTTAACACCTGATCATCAAAATCACTTTCACATTCATATTGGAGGTTATTTATTAACAAAACATACCTGTAACATACCTGTTATTACAAATATAGAAAGTGTGAGGATTGCTATGCATGTGACACTGCTAAAGGTGAATCTGGCTGGACTATTAAAGTAGAAGTGTAAGTCTAAGACAGCTGTGCTTTTGAACCACTATTGCATTTTTTTTACTTGCCTCTTGGATGAATCTCTCATACCTGTGGATGTTCTTTCAACCATATCTGGTAATCCATAAGAACATTATGGCCAAGGGTGTGACTCCTACCCTTCTGTTTGCCAGGACAGCTCTCCAGGATTGTTAGCAATCCCTCCAGAGGCATAGACAGCTTTGAAAATCCCTGGAGGGATGCCAGATGTAGCTGTAATGGGACAGAAATTATAATGTGAAAGATTTATTATCGTTTTCTCTTGTTTTTTAAGGTAGCTTAATTTAAATTTAAATCTGCTGTTAGTGCAGAAATCAAATTACAACTACATAGCCATTGTATAGCAGCAAAAATACACACAATCTTTGCAGCATGTAGGTAATGTAAAAAGGAAACCTTTTTTGTTGAGAGTAAGACACTGTAGTTGTAGTTGGAAACACTGACAGCACTTTTGCCTACCATCACTTATATTTGTAAATTGAATGTAAATTATTACTTTCTCAATATTTTTGACATTTAATGTCTTAGTGATTGAAGAGAGACCTACCTTTTTGAGAAAAAAATACTTTAATGCAACACTGAACCAGCTGCAGAATTTACAATAACATCATGTTTTTCACTTTTCTATCTAGTCATTTATCATCAAAAAATGAGGTAAAATCTTGATAAAATGATGTCAGTCTTTAAATCCGATAGACATGTTTGTGATGCATTTTGGGTCACAGATTAAGAGTGCAAACTTTGGCATTAAGGACTCCCTACACAAGAAAATTGCTTTAATGTAACAATGACCCACACTATGTCTTAATTTTGAAAACAGATGTCATCCACTCAATATCCTCCTCATACAGATCTCAAGTTTATTCTGTGCAAGGCAAATTCCTTTCTTCCTACTGACAGACACTCTGGTTTCCTCATTAACCCACACAGAGACGACAGACACACATACACAACCTTAATTTAAACATACTGGCATCCAAGCATTTTCTCTAATGTTCCTTCGTGTGCAACCTTGCATCTCTCTATCTCTGTTAGTACACATGTACACATGCACAGCCACAATATATTGTTGTGGATTTGACAAATGCAGTGGAAGCGACTCTCACCGTCTGCAGATCCTTCCGGTTCCATAGCTCAAAGAGCTGGTCTCTCAGCATGATAGGGTCAAGACCTAAGAAGGATCATATACACAGATAGATAAGGTGGGATTTCACTCTGACCTTTGACCTCTTTGAAAATGTCAAAGATTCAAACCTACTGGCTTTTAACTATTTCAGTTTTTGACTGTTTGAGACATTTGGAAACAATTTGTTTAAGGAAACAAACAAGTCGTATATCCTCCAGATCTAAACTTCTGTAAAGAAGTGCTTAGGTTACCTACAACTAGCATATCACAATTAATATTGCTTATCCCCCAATGACTTCTCCCATGCTGCAATGAGCTTTACCTCTCTCTGTTTAAATACAAATTTGGTGCAGGAAATATATCTCCATTGTTCAATTGCAATTACTCTTAAAATTTGGCCATGTCATGTTAATTAACTGTAAATTTGTGGCCAAACTGTAAAACACCTTGTTTGTATCCAAACAATTGTAGATAGTTAGCCATAGAGTTAAATATTATTTCTTTTACAAGCATAGCAGAGCAGCCATGACATGGGATTAACAGCTGAGGCGAGTTGGACCGTCAAGGAACCTGGCTTTATCTCTGCATTCCAGCTAAAACTGCAGCCACAATACTCAACAAATGTAAAGCCCATGGTGGGTCAAAAGTATTCATACATTTGTTTCATCTTTTCTATCTGTCTGTGCATGTGTTTCACTGTGCTGTCCCAAACTCTTCAGCTTCTTACTCTTTTGCTATTCTGTAAGGGCTCCCCCATACCTGCCCCCTTCCTCCCTCCCTCCCTCCCTCCCAGGGCTAGTTTTCCTGTTCTCCTCTCACTCCCTGCAGCAGCCTCTTTCGATTTTGTCTCGGATTTCCCCAGGAAAAGGCTATGCTGTGGTCATGGTGTAAAAAAACTCTGCCTTCCTGATGCATAGCCTGGGAAAGGAGACCAAAACGTCTTCCCCTTACTCTATGTTAGCCTATTTCTTAACTCTCTCTCCTGGCCTAAAACTTTCTTTCATGTTGCCTCGAAAGCATTAGCTTTAGTTGTCTGTATTTTTGTGTATTTATCTCCTAGATGCACTGTCACAACACAGAGCTTGTTTTTTTTCAGTCACTCTGCCTCTCTTTAAATCGTTATCCTACCGAATTTCCCAAAATTCCTATTTAAAGTGACACACAAAACTATTGTTCATTTTCATTTTATTTTTGTATTCCAAGTTTCTAAGTTCCCCTTCCTTCCCTGCATTTTTCTTTAGTCTCAGGAACTTCTAAACATAACCTAATAATTCTGCTAAAAAGCGACACAATTATGTCAACTGTGACTCAGTTCAGTCACTTTATTTTAAAAATAATATAAAAATTTTTTTATACGTTTTATACGTTTTTTTAATATGTTTTTTACAAATACACTGGCCAAAAAAATAAAATAAAAAAAGCTTGGAAACACCCACACACTTTTTATACTTTTATTATGTTTTGTTGGTGTTATTCAATTAAATGATGGATCACAAAACACAAAGAATGAACAACAAATACATTTTTAAACATATTTGACCACAAAATAATCGTCAAATAAAATTTGCACGATAAACACTGCATTTAGCTATAGACACAGTGTTTGTGCACACTGGTTTCTCTATTGTTGAATTCAATAATGGGGGCAATTCAGAAGTAGTAAGGCTTTTTTCATGGAAGACACTATAAGTGCGGATCTTCTTGATGCGCACTAGGGCCTTCCACTGCATGTTCTCTCCTGATTGGATCCAGTTACAGCATATCTCTGGAGACTACAGTGTGCACCCTTAAAGGAAATCTTTAATTCTTTGACTAAATCTACTAAATCTTGTGGAGAATAACCTTTCTTTTTAGGGCAAGCAGAGACTGATGAGTCACTAACTATAAGTGAAGGGCCAACTATAAGGTCATATTATTGGTTTACTGGACACTAACATATTTAAAAGATATTTCAACACCTGGGAAGGACATGCACGATCAATTTAGGAACATCTACATTTGAAATTCTGGAAAACTGATCAGCCATGGATTGTCATTAACGAAAGTAAAGTTTAACATGCTAATTTGATTTGACTATTATTCTGTGCTCAAATATGCTTAAAAATGAATTTATTTTTTGTGTGTGATCAATTTACAAGAATTTGATTGAATCAAACCAACAAAAGATATTACAAATACATATGTGTGTAGGTGTTTCCAAAATGTTTTTTTTTTTGCCAGTGCATATGTTCATGCCTGAGTCACTTTCAAATGTATACAATACATGCAGATTCTGTTGCAGACAATACGTAAGTTTAAATCGAAACTGCTTATAAAACCATGTAAGATAAAGTACTCAAAAACTGTACTTATGTAAAAGTACAAATAAACAAACAAAATTTACTCAACTCAAAGTATAAGTACCCACCGACATACATAAATTAAATTTTACTTAAAGGAATAAAAGTAAAAGCACTTGACTATTGTCTCTTTTGTGGACCAATGCTGCTTTACGTTTTGTAGTTTTTTTTGGCAAGGGGGCTCATTATCTAATTAAGGGTAAGAGACATCAATGATGGATTGAAGCTGTTTTAGCTATTTTCTGATTGTTTTTTCAGTTTTATTTCTAAACTGCTCATGTTGTAACATAACATAGCGACAGTAACAGCCTAATAGCTCTGAGATTTCAAGAAGAGAACACTGGTACAACTACTTAAAAAATGCCAAGAGATCTGGAAATAAGCTCAGAATGCAAAGAACAAAAAGCCACAGAAATTCATTGCCAAAACAAAATATGAGAGTAAATGCATGTGGTTCTCTTGTGGCAATATTTTGTTCTTTGCAACTGATTTACTCCAAGTAAACACAGTGGATGGTTGTAACCCAACTGCGCACTAGTGCATGCAGCTTCTTCCTTCAGAAGTAGAAGAGAACAGAAATATTGCTTTGGCAAAATCAATCATATGAATGTGTGAATCAGCAGGGACCAGCTTTGCCCCAGTTCTCAGTACAGTAACACCAAGAACTCACATAGCTCTTTACAGCTGCCCCTTTCTGTGGCATGACACCAAGAAGGAGAGGGAAGCAACGCCAAGTTCAGTTAGGAAAACGTTTGGAGCGCTGGTAGTTATATTGTTTGTTCGACTTTTAAACCACATTCAATGATTACATTTGAGGCACATTTTACAATGGAATCAGCAGCTTTATGTCTGGAAATACACCATTAGTCCGGGGGTCTTCGCTTGTCTGGGCCAAACTCAGCACAACATGCCAAAGAATTAAATTACTGAGTTTACTGAGCTAACTTTAATTACTGCTAATATGTCCAATAAGTCTTAAATTAATTAATTAATGGAATTAACTATGTTAATGGAATTAACTATGTTACCTACCTGCACCTGGATTAATGAAGTGATTCCTGTGTAGCTTGTGATTTGTTTTTAACAAACAAACAAAATGGTTAATTATAACGTGATTGTAACGTGTAATGCAACTTTTGATTAGAATTGTAGTGGAGTAAAAAATAAAAAGAAATATTTGCTCTCAGATGTAGTGGAGTAAAAGTCAAAGCAGGCATAATTAAATATACATACGTAAAGTAGAGATACAGGAAAATTTTACTTAAGTACACTAACAAAGTACTTGTACTACCAACTGGCTTTGAAGTTCGCCTAGACAGTATATAAGGAAGCGACATTTCGTTTTAGCTAGTCTGATTAATGAGGTTAACCCCATTAATAGATACAAATACACAAACAGACATAAAGTGCATGCACTTATTCACCTCAGGGAAGGCATTTTTGTTTTTGTTTTATATCATTGTGAGCATTTGAAATAAGAGAAAATAATATTTTCCTTAAGTGGATTTTAAAGTAATCGTACACTATTTCATTGTCCCACTCTTACAAAACAATAAAAGCCACACTTAAATTTCAGTAAAATTAAACAGAGATTTGATCTACAGCCAGGTCTAACAGTCTGTTGCCAGGCAGCTGCCAAAATAAAGGAAACACAAAGATCAAGTGTCTAAATGGAGCATTTGGTGTCACTACAGCCACCAGAACTACATCAGTGTGACTTGGCAGAGGTTGTGCAAGTGGCTCAACTCCATTGGAAGTATGCCACAAAATTCTTCCACAAGTACTTGTCTTCTTTTCTATTTTATTGTAGGTGCTGGAAACATCCATCAACAGGTGACATTACAGAATCTTTAAAGTGAGGAGAGTACTAGCACTTAGAGATCTGTATTCTCAAAAAAACAAAAAGGTGTTTGAATAGTAAATTACCTCTCCAGAAGTGAACCAGTACATTTCTACACCAGTGTGGTCTAACACACACCTACAGGCTCTGCGGTGTAAAAAAAGATGCAGATGTTTTTTTAAAACCTCATGAGCAAACTGGTGATTCCAAAAAAACATGTACACCATTGATGTCTGTGTGCCAATCATCACACTGGACTAGACCATAATCAATTATGCTTCTATACTAGAAATTTATAGATAATTTGGTATTTAAAGTGTCATACAAACCCATTGCCTCTGGAGTAGAATGGTTCATCTCTGTCCACAGATAGTTGTCTTGTTGTCACTCTATGGATGAAGACCCACAGTGCTACAATTAATAAGTCACCGCAGTAGCTATTGCTATATTATAACATATTTCTATCACAAACTATGGTAGCAGAGTTTCTTTGTAAACATGTTTAACTATTTACCTCATACAGGATCAGTTTTTGCTTCTAATATCATTCAGGCACGCAAGCACAACCAAATACACACACACGCACACGCACACACACGCACACACACACAAACACACACAGAGAAACCTGTGGGAACAACTGCCTGAGAAAGGGCAAGAAGCCAGCTGGCGAGAAAACTTGATTTCAGGCAGAGGATGTTTTTCTAGGCCCAAAGTCTGGTTATATCTCCCTGTCTAAATGTCTGGAGAGGGAGACTTTGGCTTTCAGCACTTTTTCTGGCAACAGCACAGTTTCAGGGGATGGGAATTATAAAAAAAAAATGTATGGCACCTGCAGCCATTTTTCATTTTCCTTTACCTCCATCTAGTGGTTAAAAAGACACAACGAACTTCCCCCTTGGTTTACTTCATGCTGTGTTAGCAAACACTAACGTTAGCTCGTCTGGCCCTGCCAAGTCAAACATCTGTAAACACATTAGTCCGGTTTTATTTTCTCTAGTTTTTTCTATTTTGTGAGCCAACTTAAGGACACAACAGTGTTTGGGGTTTTGCTAATTTAACGTCCCAGCTAGGTAGGGACATACTTAAGCTAGCTAACATACATCAATAAAGCCTAGGTTGTCATGTTGCGCCCTAATTATACAGCGCTACACAGGGAAATGTATTATGTTACAATGCAAATATTGTTTAATTACACTACTATAACCTTGTGTCATGGATACAAATGAACTCACCGTGTGCTACGTTCTTCCAATAAACTACCGTCTAAAAGGCACCTAGCTACTTGTATACTTCTGGTTAGTTTGTGTGGTTCTGTAACGTTAACAGTACGGTGGACCAAATAGTCAAGGAGAACAAGTTTGCCCTGTAACATGCCTCTCAGGCATGTGTGCGTCCACCCTGTAACCCGTAAATCCGGCTTTATTTACCCTAACTTACACGCCATAGGTCCTGAACTATGTTATTCTTGGCGGCAAACAAAAAATGTCTTCAACGCCAGACAGTGGACAGATGGAGCTTTATAAACAGCGGTACACTCACAGTAATAGATGCCTTTAATTCTTAGACTAGGGCAGGCAAAACCCATTTCGCACTATTTGTTTTGAGGGGGAGGCTATCAGATTAGTTCAAAGTGCACTGCCGCCATCTTCTGGTCGAATGACGCAGAATTATGGATTCAACATGAGAGTTCTCCCACTGTTTTATTTCCACGAAAGTCAAGGCTATATGTTACCGTTCCCCTTATGGAAGTAGAATAGTAGTAAAATGACTAGACTAATACCCCAAACTAATTTTACCACTTAAATGCGCAAGAAATATAAAAAAGTATCCAAAAAGGCTTTTATTTTTAAAAGTGTGTTTCCTATGCTACACATCACCCTCTTCCAACTTTTTTGATATGTGCTGCTGCCATCCTATTCAAAATGAACTAATATTTTCTATGAAATGGTAATATGTCACAGTTTTAACATATGTTGATGAGATTTGGAATTGGGGTTGTATTACAGGTTATCATGTTTCATCTACGCGAGGCAAAACAGTCAACATTCAATTTTACTTATTTTCTATTCTTATCAAATTGCTTTAGATTATTATAGTAATTATTTCAACTATTTCAGCAAAAGCAAACCTTTCAGCAAAAACTTTTCAGTTTTTCTTAGCTTTGCTTGGAAAATCCTTTCAGTGCTGAAACATTCACACAGCATTTTCTTTTTGGAAATGTTTATTTTAAATTACGAGATATGTTTCTCGTAAATACGTAATTACGTAATTAAGCCTTACAGACCTCATAAATATGAGGACGTTTCAGAACGTGCCTTAGAATGATCAGGTTTTTAATATGTGTTCAGAATTACAAAACTATATTGGGAAACGATAGATAATTCGGTGGACTTCCCGAAATGTCAATAAATAGACTATAAACTGAGCCTCGCATTATGCTTTAAAGGCTGTATAAGGCTACAATAATAATAAGATAGGAACAAACTAGAAGTCAGTAGAACTCACGAAACGCTTGAGATTAGTGTCACGTGGTCAATGTTGTTTACCACGTGTTGTGCGTGTCACCTCTTAAATATACGGAAGCGGGTCACTGAACAGTCAGCGGATGTTGTTAGCTGGTGCTGTTGTTAACGGTGGCAGCAAACGTCACCCCTTCCATTATACCAAAATCAGTTCTGGCTGAGTTTTTGTTTGGCATTTATGTTATCCATATCTCTGGCAGAGAGCTTTTTAAGATATAGCTAGCATTAGCTAGTGGGTACTACAACAGAGCTAACAGCTAACGTTGGTTGCTTAGCAGTGATGGAGTGGCTGGATAAAGGAGCTCAAGTTTATCCAAATGAAGAATCGAGCAGTGATCCAGGTGCCACGCCCACGGAATACAGAGGTGTTTATCCTCAGTTGCAGGTAAATAACAAGCCAGTTGTTCGGTGATTGGCGGATGACTTCTACATTGTTTGGCAGCTCAAATGTAACTTAACAGCTTCAGCGCATGCTAGCTAGCTAAGGGAGTTTGAGGATCATTGAAGTGAGTTCATGCCAAGTGACGTAACATGCTAGTTAGTAACGTATGGGCTAACTGTGAACTGTTATTGTTAAAGCATAACATTTGTATACTTTTACCGAGTAACCTCTACAGCAAATCATCAGTGCCAGGCTGCACACTACACCTACATTTATGTTCAGTTAATGTTAGACTAGAAATACTCCATTTTATTGTGTAGCGAATGTGCCGATCGCTGCGATTGTGAGTTAATCGTCTTTTCGGCAAACTGCTAAAATCAGAGTCGGAAAGATTGCAACGACACGTGGGATAGGTGGTGACATCAGATACTACAACAGGACATGAAGCAGCAGCAGCAGCTTACTTTCCTATTAACCTAGCACTTCGGTAATATCCCACACTGACGACTGTGTGGCTGTTGGAATGAGAAAGGGCATGTGGTTGTTTGAGTGGCCATAGATAAATGGAAACACGGATATATTTATTTTTAGACCTGTTGCCCACCCTCTACCTAATACAAGCATGGTTGTGGTCATCAAGGCTTAAAAGCCTTTGGCCTAGATTTCATTGGAGATTCAGAGTGAGTGGGTAGATTGTAGCTGTCAGCATTAACGCCTTCAAGAGACAAGAACTTAATCTTGTGTCTTGTGACTATATAAACACAGGTTTAAAGGATTAAGATTATAAATTAAAAGCAAAGCTTCCTTATAACAAAACCGAATATAATCCCTTATTTACTTTTTTCTCAGCAGCATGATGTGATCTTGGATCTTTTGCCTGTTTCATCAGAACCCAGTGTAGATGGATAATTTTTAAATAAATTAATGCATCACCACAACATCTACAAATTCATGCTCTTATATTCACATCTTAAAAATATTGATGCACCATATATTGCTTTCATGTACTCGTACAGAGTATGGAAAGGCAGTTTAACTTGAGTCACAGACAGCATGTTCATTTCTCTAGTAATACAATGTTTTCCTCTCTATTTACCTTATACCAGTCACCATCATCACAGCTTTGTGATTGTGCCATGTCATCACTGTGCCAGAGTCAGCAGCGGTGTGTAAAGGCCTCTATCGTCTCCAGTTGGAGACTGGCTGAGGCACAGGACCAGCTGTGTTCACTAGGGGTCCACAGCTCAGAGTCACTGGAGCAGGAACGTGCTCGGAGTCAGGCCTGTCCCACAGAACTTACACACAATGAGGAGGAGTGGCGCCGCAAGGAGAGCATACTAGGGGGTCATGAACCCAGTCGCAGTCCCCTGCTCGAAGCTGTCGGAAGTTGGGATGTTTTTGATAAGGTAGCAGATATCCTGTCATTGTCAGAAGATTAAGAGAATACAGTGTGTTTTTTTGTTTTTTAATCAACACAATATTTCATTCTCATTGAGCTAGTACAAATTCTTCATGAGAAGTAAACTGGTCAACTGTATACAACCCAAATTCCCAAAAAGTTGGGAAGATGTATAAAACACAAATAAAAACAGAATGCAATGATTTGCAAATCTTATCAACTGATCTTTTATTCACAATAGAACATAAACCACTTATCAGGGGTTGAAACTGAGACATTGAAACATTTCATGGAAAATATTAGCTCATTTTGAATTTGATGGCTCCAACACATCTCAAAAGTTGGAACAGGGTGATGTTTACCGTTGTGTAGCATCCCATTTTCTTTTAACAACTGTCTGGGAAAAGAGGAAGAGAAATGTCCCATCTTTGTCTGATGCAGGATTCTACCTGCTCAACACTCCTGGGCCTTTGTTGCTGGATTTTTTTTGTTTTATGATGCACCAAATGTTTTCTATTGGTGAAAGGTCTGGACTGCAGGCAGGCCAGTCCAGCAAATGGACTTTTCTGCTGTTGTGATGGCTGCAGTATGTGATTTAGCATTGTCTTAATGAAATATGCAAGGCCATCCCTGAAAGAGATTTTGTCTGGATTGGAGCATATGTTGCTCTAAAACCTCTGTACTTTTAAATATAGATGGTGTCTTTCCAGATGTGTAAGCCGTCCACGCCATAGTCACTAATGCAACCCAATACCATCAGAGATGAAGGCTTTTGAACTATCTGCTGATAACAAGCTGGATAGTGCCTCTCCGTTTTAGTCCAGTGGACATGGCGTCCATGGTTTCCAAAAAGATTTTCAAATTTGGATCCATCTGACCACAGAACGGTTTTCCATTTTCCTCAGACCATTTTAAATGAGCTTTGACCCAGAGAGCACGCCAGTGTTTGTGGATTGTGTTCACATATGGCTTCTTTTTTGCATCGTACAGCAACAACTTACATTTGGGAATTGCAATTTCTGGAAGTGTTCCTGAGCCCATGCAGTGATTCCCGGTAGAGGATCGTGCCTGTTTTTAATGCAGTGCCACCCGAGGGGCCAAAGATCACATGCATCCAGTTTTCACCTTCGGCCTTGTCTCTTGCACACATACATTCCTCATGATCCTCTGAATCTTTTGATGTTATTATATACTGTAGTCAGTAGGGTCTTCAAAGTCTTCACAATTTTATGTTTAACATTTTTCTGAAGCTGTTCCACAATTTCTATACCCAGTCATGTTACTGACCTGTTGCCAATTAACCTACTTACTTGTCAAATGTTCCTACCATTTCTTTTGCTATTGGCAGCAATTACTTTTCCAGCTTTTTGTTGCCACTGTTCCAACTTTTTTGAGATGTGCTGCTGCCATCAAATTCCAAATGAGCTAATATTTTCCACGAAACTGTAAATTGTCTGTTTCAACATCTGATATGATTATGTTCTATTGTGAATAAATATGAGTTGATGAAAATTGCAAATCATTGCTTTGTGATTTTTATTTACATTTTCACATCTTCCCATAGTTTCAAGTAGGTAGATATCCGGGGGGGGGGGGGTGGAAATGTGGCCACAATAAGACTCTTCTAAGAAAAGTAACAGAAAAGTGCTGGTGATGGTTTGGGGGTGTGTGTCTCCATCAGGCACTTCCTTCTATAAAGTGGAAGGAAGAATGAATATAATCTAACACAGAAGATTTTAAAGCAAACGTTCCTACCATCAGTCAAAAACACTGCCAATGAAGAGGCAGTGGATTCCCTAGGTAAAGGGTGATCTAAAGTACAACGGAAAGTTGACTTTGGTATGATTTTTAAAAGAATAAGGTACAGTGCATTCAGAAAGTTTTAAGACCCCCTTCACTTTTGTAAATTTTATGTTGTAGTCTGACACAGTTATTTTTTTTCCTCATTGATCTACACTCAGTACCCCATCATTACAAAGTGAACACTGATGGCATTAGCCTAAGTATTCAAACCCTTTGCAACAACACTACACTTCAACTAAAGTTCTCTTGATTGTGACTGAGCTGTTTCTACCTTGACTGGAATCTGTCTGTGGTAAATTAAATTGATTGGACAGGATTTGGAAAGGCACACACCTCTATACAAGGCCTCGCGGCTGACAATGCAGACTATATCGGAACAAGAACCATGAGGTCAAAGGGACTGCCTGCAGAGTGCAGAAACATCAAAATTATGTTGCACTGCAGGTTCCCAGGAGCACAGTGGCGTCGATATTTCTCAAATGGAAGAAGTCTGGCAAGATTCAGGCAAGGTTCTCTGGTCTGATAAAACCAAGATTGAACTGTTTGGCCTCAATTCTAAATATTAAGTCTGGAAGAAACCCTAATGAACATCTCTGGAGAGACCTGAAAATGGCACAGACGGTCCCAATCCAACCTGACACAGATTGACAGGATTTGGACAGAAGAATGGCAGAAAATTCCCCAATCCAGATGTGCAAATAAATGTTTTAAATACATTTACAGACATCTGTTTTCAGGGTGCTGAGTATGAAATGATACTGATACTGATACTATAGTATCAGGCTGGAATATAACAAAATTGGTAGACAAAAATGATGAGGGTCTAATTATTTGCTGAAGGCCCCATTTGTTTTACCATGGCCTTTTCCTATATCCAGACTTAAATATCATTGAGAACCTGTAAATAGATTTGAAGATGCTGTACAGGGCAGAAACCCAAGCAATCAGACAGACCTGGAAAAGTTATGCCCTGAAAAATAGACTAAAATTACAATCTGAAACATTTCATAAAGGGGGATGCAACTTTTGAAATTAGATTTTATATTTTTAATTGTTTTGTAATGCTCTCCTTAACCAGTTTTGTTATTTCTGATGACTAGCTGAATGTGTTAAATGTTATGTTGATTTAAAATAAGTCTTTGCTTTACTCTTTGCAACTTTAAAATAAAGGGATGTAAAGTCTTGCACTCACCTGTAGTTACATTGTATTATCTTTTATTGTCACAGTTTGAATATACTGTCCCATGTGGTTGCATCATAAACACTCTTCAGTAATGTCTTCTCCCTCCTACAGAGTATCATTAATGTCCAAAATCAACCTGTCGAAATGGATCAGGACAAGTGCAATTCATTCCTCCAAATGTACGAGCAACAGCTCAGACATTTTGGTAAGTAAAGTCCGAATTGTTTGATCCTTAAAAAAAACATTTGGCTGTGATTTTAAGAAATTCAGCCAACTCCCTTTTGATTGTTAAATGGTTTGGTGACCTATCACATTGTTCATTATGAACTTGTCCCACATTGTTTAGCTTTCACAAACATAACAGAGAGGTAAGAGGTACTGGGATGATTACTGAAAATTTTCAAATCATAAAAACATACAAGATGCTCTAGAAATTGGTGTGAAGAATATGTCTGAATGTGGAGAAGTGATGACAGAAGTGTGGGTAGTTAAAAAGTTAAATTTAGTTTTTGTGATTTCACCCTTGTCCACAGACCAAGTTCAAATGCATAACACTAAAAATGAATTAGTTGTGCCATTTGTCAAATTTTAGGCTGCTATTTTGGTCTGCTGTGCATGAATAAGTGAATTGGTGAGAAACTATGTAGTCAGTGTGTATGATGAGCAGCATGCTCACTAATTACTAGCTAAACATGCAAATACTCCATCTTTAAGATAACATTTCACACTTTTGGCCTAGAGTTAATGACTACTTCTAATCTGATCAACAGATAAGCATTTTAAACACAAATTATTAGTCTGTCTTTGGCTACTGTTTTTATAGTTAATTTTTAACAATACAAACTAATATCTTCTGGGTTTTTTATTTGTCAGGTATGTTGCGACGGTGGGATGACAGTCAGCGTTTCCTTGCAGATATGCCTCAGCTCATCTGTGAGGAAACGGCAAACTACTTAATTCTATGGTGTATAAGACTACAGCAAGAAGGGGTAATGTTAAAAGTATCCTCCTTATTGAATTCCATTGTTTAGTTTTTTTTATTCGTAGTAGAGATTTTGACTCATTTATGTAGGTGAATCAGAGTTGTTATTAATGACAAAAATGGCTCTTTTCTTATTGCCCCACTAAGTTGTGACAGTAAAGTGCAGTCAGGGCTAAGGTTTAGTTAAGGTTATCACTTTATTATTTTAAAAATAGGGCAGGCAAAATGAATGCAAGGCACATCATTCAAAATAGAGCAGCTACTCTGTCTTTTAAAAATGTGGCCCTCATAGTCCCCTATACTCCATTTACCTTATTCTTTTGTTCGAATATCTGTAAATACCATACATATGCAACAGCATGAATGATAGGGACTCAGTCATTTTAAGCCAGGTGATATAACTCACAACTTAAAGGCTTAACATCAGGAGTGAACTGCTTAAGAGGGGTGACTCAAACACCTTCTGTTTAATTTCTTCATTTATTTTTGTATTGCGTCCTTCAGAAAGAAGCACTGATGGAGCAGGTGGCACATCAAGCTGTGGTGATGCAGTTCATCCTGGAGATGGCGTCCAACTCTCAGCAGGATCCAAGAGGCTGCTTCAGACAGTTCTTTCACAAAGCCAAAGTGAGTTGCTCACAAGTGTTCACCATCCTGTGTACCCCATATATTTAGGTCACCATTTCAAATAATTTTTAGAGTTCATAGCTCCATCACTAAGTAATCTCAATACATTCCATCAGAAGCATTGTAAATATGTGTGTAGGGACAAAAAAGTACTTTTAAAATTGTCTGGTAATGTTTGGCAATGTGGCAATGTTGCTTCTCATTCACTTATTCACACACACCAATGGCAGTGGCTACCATGCAAGGTGCTCACCAGACTCACCGGGAGCAACTTTGGGTTGAGTGTCTTACCAAGGTCACTTAGACACATAGCAAGCAGGTACCGGGAATCGAACCACTGACCCTGTTGTACGTGGATGACTGCCTTACCAGCTGAGCTTTAGCCGCCTTTATATACCTGTGTATACATGAATTTTTTTTTTAAAGCATTATAGGACATTTCAGACAGATATTGTTTGCTTCAAGCAAATGCAGCATGCATCAAGTTTTCTTACTTGTGTTGTCTTTTCTTTTTTATAGGAAGGACAAGAGGTCTACTTAGAAGTTTTCCATACAGAACTGGAGGCCTTCAAACATAGAGTTAGAGAATATACAGTCAAGTGTAGAGGTGATATCAACAATGTTGAACAACTGAACACTTACACAAAGTGCAGGCTCAACCCCAAAGATTCTCTGGGCTCTTTACATCCAGTAAGTGTTCATCTCTTCTCTTGCAGCTGAGACGTATAGGCTGCAGCAGTTAACCTGCACAGCTGCCACATGGCATAATAGAGGTAGTGTTTATTAGTCATCTGACTTTGAACTGGTAAAGGTGTCATCTCAATTTTAAAGCCCAGTTTCTCCAAGTGAGTAGCTCCCAATGCACAAAAATGCCCCATTTGCATCTTTTTGTTCCTTGTTGCATGACCAAAGCTTTACACACTGCCATTTTGAGGCTGGAATTCACCAGTGTGTCTCAATGTTCAATCCTGAGAAAAAACACCTTCTGTATGTAACATTGTAAACTAATTACAGACATGTAGGAAAGAAATTCAATATTCAGATGAAGTGGGGTGTGAAAGTGGGGTGTGGCATATTCCACAACCTTTTTCACTAAAACTTGATCTTTTAGTATGAAAGCCTTTTGTAAGTGAGGAAGAATGAAGGGCTCTCTTCCCGTTAGTTGGCCCCACAACTTGGCTAGCTGCCAAACATCGACTCACAGAAGTGAGGGGATAAACACCCTCCTCCTCCTTAGGAATGTCATTGGGCCTGTTGAAACTGAAAATGTTGTGCTCTTTTTTTATGTACCACCTCTCATCTCGTAGCATCTCTCTTCAACTCACATCCAGTCTCTGAGGAGTGACTGGAGGTGCATGCATAGAGGATGAGCTGTATTTCTCAAAGAAAAGATTTGTTTTACGTCTTAAGAGGAAGGAGATATTGTGAATGCAAAATTTGTATTTTAGTAGTAGCTCTGATTTGAGCTCAAAAAATGCTGAGGAGGCAGAGTATTGTTGCGTAACCATTATAATGCTCTAACTAGGCAGCAGTAGGCAAATTCCTAAGCACATGTCTCTCTGGCTTGATTTTTTAAAAACTATTTTGGATTTTTATGTGTGGATTGCAATACTCACTTGTGATCGTTTCTGATCCTGTTTTTATCTTGCACCAGGTGTCAGAATACCCAATGATTCGTTGTTTGGAGGCTGGATTTTGGACAAGCACAAAGAGTTGGGCAAAAGAGGACAAGACAGAAACAGACGATATACGGATGATGGAGACTTCTTAGAAAATGCTGGACTTTTCTTCTTTAATCTCCACTGTCTTTCCATTTAGGAACAACCTACGTTTTAAGCCCTCTTTACGCAGCAGACCAGCCTGTTAAACGCCAGTTTAGAGCAGGAATAAACTGATCGTGATCAGTCTTTGTATGTCACTGTAGTTGGCCTCTGGTGAGTTGTTTCTTGCAGTGCCTTTCGCCAGCAAAAAGCGACTAGTTTTGCATATCTGAAGTCATGCTTTAAGTCTATTTTTTATTTCTTCTGGAAAAAAAGACATCCTCACTGAAAAGCAATGACAATGGACAAAAAATTAAATTCCAGACAAGACAAAGGAAACTAAACAAAACAAGTCTCTGCAAAAACAGTTGAAGCCAATGGCAGGAACAGAACTTAAGCTAGAGGACATGAGAATTTTTAATGGTGCTTAAATTGAATTATGTTAATTTTTAACGACGTAATACCGACAGACCATTGGCATCCTGTGTATATTTCAGAGTAATGCTGAAAATTTTACATGTGCAATATTTGAAAGTTAGTATTCAAAGGTAAAATTTATCATGTCTGTAGGTACAGTAACAATTTCAAATGTAGAAGGTGAGGTGAAAGGTCAGCAGGTGTGTTAAATCATTTCTAAATCATGAGGAAGAAAAGATGTTTAGTTTATCTAAAGTCTGTGTTTGAAGTTTTCTGGTTGGTCATGTCATGCATTTTGATTAAAGACTGAGCCTTGCATCTTTTAAACATCTCTTACTTAGGCCTTCTTTTTTCCATTACGGGTGAACTTGCAGGCTCTATACAAATCTGCAAAGAGCACTTTGAATCTGTTCAATAGCACAATTTCAGAAATTGTATCCTAAAAAAAAGCAAGAGGATGTCAGTTGTGTGACCCAAATTTGTGTCCATTCAGCCAAGAATTTCAAAGGTCTGGATAAAATTGCAATAGAGATTTAAAAGCTCCTTTTAGTTGGGTCAGATTCACCCCTCAGGCTTCGGCTCTTTCAGCTTTCAGGCTTACAACTGATCTGCTTGTATAGAAATACATGCAGATCTCACAGGTTATTTTGGGCTGATTATCAGGAGAAAATAATGTGTGTGTGTGGGTGTGTTTTTTTTTTTTTTCCGCTGACACAGGTGCATTTTTTTCTGTCAGAAACACCATGAAGAGCACCAGCCTTGTTGCTTAGAGTGAGATGTTGTAATGTTTGATAAAATATACTACAAACCCAGTGTTTACAGATGCAAAATGGGAATTGAAAGCATGAAAAAGTGCAATAGCTCAGAGGATGTTATACCTTCAAGTTGGAGTAGTTAAAGTATATCATGAAAGGCAACAGGAGTGATTTAAGATTGCAAGAAAATATACCTTTTGTTGTGAGGTGCGGCTTAATAAATCACAGAAGTTTTTAACATTTTGCTAGATGCGTTCACATCTGCATATAGTTTTGTCTGTGCATAAAAATGTGTCTAAATTGACTTCATACATAATGCCTACAGCGATTGCTTCAAAAAAAGCTTCAGTTTCAAATTAAAACGGAAGATAAGTATATTCCATTGTATTATCTGAAGTGAATGTTGTTGCACACTTGGTTATATTGGCTCGTGTTGTCTCTGATTTCTGAAAAATAGTTGATTTCTTAAAAATGCTTGATAAAAGGCAGAGACAAATATTGCATGCTTCTTAATAATTGTCTGCAGGATTATGTTTGAGGGAGTATATATAACTGCATGACAAAGCACTCAGCTTCTGATTCACATACATGTGGTTAAAAGGATAGGATCAGACCAACTTTTACCAAGACATTTCAGGAAATTTTTACTTTACAGTCAGAATGTGAATTAGCCAAATTGAGTGGCATTTGTCACTTTAGTTGGTTATTATTCATCAACTGAATTATGCTTCTTTGGAGTTTATTTTAGGAGTTATTCGAATTTCAAGGGGTTCACAAGTGCAATGGTTTCACCCTGAAAACAAGTGGTCATATGGTTTACTAGGTCTGCATAGGTCTGTCCATTTTATTTCTGTCTGGTTATGGGAGTTGCCAGGCCATCTTTTACCCATTATCCTAAACTTGGTCAGAACTACTAGTTTAAGTGGTGGTGTGGACTGTTGTCAGCGGGGTCAGGGTGTGTAGTTAAACGTCTCAGTTCTGTGTTCTAAGCCAGAGTACGTGACAACAAGCAGCAGTGAGGAGGAAAAGAAGAAGGGCTGAGGTTTTTACGATGTATCTCCATGCAGAACGGAGCTCTTTGCATCCGAATGTGTCCGGCACTTTATATTTCTCTTTAAAACAGAACCATTTAAAACCAAACAAAGTACAACGTTTTAAACACGACTTAATGCCGTTTTATTTTTCGGTTTTTTTTTTTTGCTCCCAGTCATCCACAGTTTAATTTCAAATATTTTCAGTTTACACTCAGCCTTAGTTAAGTTTATGGGTAGAACTGTGTGATATTTTGTTTTGTGAGTTCTGTTGTGTTCTGGCCTTTTTGTGTGTGTCTTCAAAAGCATTGACAGATTTATTAGGATTTCAATTACTTGTCCCTCTTATTTTAACAAAGCAACAAAAACCTGTATTAAAAATTGCAGCGTGACACAAGGGTTTTACAGCAGACTGTGGAATTAAATATACTATATAATGCAATAAAGTACAGGTCATGTGTCTGTATCTTTAAAACTGCTGTGTGCTGTGATCATTTCACCTTTCTGTCATTTCAGACTTACATTTGCTCTGCACAGTACTGGAAATGGTCAGATCATATAAGAAGCATCATAAATACTGTTAAATAGTGGATGTGTAAGCAGTAAAGGCAAAATGTGTTGTAGTGCACTTGATGTCTTTATGGTTTGCCTACAAAGACAACTATGCAAACCTATTTGGGCTTAAACTAATGTAAACCTGTGGCCAATGTCTCTGGCATCCTGACTTCCTGTTATAAATGTTTCTGAAGCGAACCACAACATTCAATACTGCAATACTCTGTTGTCATTTGCTGCTGTATGAAACTTAAGACACAAACTTTTAGCACTAGTTTAATATTTAACGATTACAGTACTTTGTAGACCTAAAGAAATTCTACCACTAGCCCAACTTTTATTATTAAGTTGCAAGAACACTGTGTACAACTTTGGAAAAGGTTCTATGGTACATTGCAAGTCAAGTTAGCATTTGTGGAGTGCAACACAAGACCAAAATGCAAGAACATGGAACTGCAAATTAACATTTAATAAATGCTTCTAACAAGCTGATAACCATGTACACACAAGACTTTAAATGTTTTAAGTTCATATATTTATAACCAAGTATTCAGTTGTCAAATCACATTAAATGGCAACTATATGCAGTATGTTTACAGGCGTTGACAGAATACCTGGTTAAAATGGAAACAATTTTGTATATTGAAGAAGCAAAACTTTTAAGACTTCAGGTGTTTAGTAGAAGCTGTTATGTGATGGTTTAATTAAGATTAAGACATGTAGTCACTTCATACAATATTCAGTCAGTGGTCTATATTCATAAAACCTATTTAAACACGACATTCTCTGAGCTATGGTGTGTGTTATTTCAAAAGCAGTAAAAAGGCACTTGAATGCAAAAGCAAAATTACAGTAGTTAATTATGGCAAATTATGGCACATTTAACATTTGTGCAGTTATCCACTACACAGATGCCCGTCCCAATAACTAAGAACGTGGGAATAACTCATGATTACAATTAAATTTTTTAAAAACAAAAGTTAAAATGTGTGGATAACTCTACTTCTTAAGGTTTGCTGGATTCACCAGAGTGGACATAGCTATAACTATTTTCATATTACAATATCTTGCAGGAATGTAAGCTAGATTTTTCTACTGTTAAAAATCTTAAAATTTAAATCAGTGGTATCTCCTGGTTTTTTAAAGGCACGCTATAAAAGAGAGCCTTTGTGTGTTCAAACAACATGCTGATTGAAGGTCCTGAGAGTTTTCCAAAGTTTTCCACAAACTTTTACGCAATCAGCAGTCCAAAAGTGGGGTTTTTCTCAACATCTATAGTCCTGCTGTTGCCACCCCACACAAACTGTGTGAGCCTGTTCCTCACTTTGAACATTTAGAATTAATGCTAACACAGATGGCTCTCCTCTTGTTTCACTGACATCTGCATTAGACAATATGTACAGAATGATTTCTGCTGGTAAAATCAAATCCTTCCTTTGCCTTTCTGTGGAGTCTTTCTATGCAACCTTCTGGTTGACAGAGGTGAGTTTTCTGGAGAGGAAAGTCTCAACATGTGGCCAGATCTTGTTGGTTTCTGTCCCAGAGAATGTCTCTAGTACACCTTTACTCCTGGAGGGGCAAAGAAATGCAAAAATGGTTTTTCACAGTTACTATTCAAATTTTCTATCAGAAAAATGGGCAAAATCTAATGCTTAAGATTTTTACTTTCAGTATAAGGACAAGCAAATAAAACACAAAGAGAAATCAACAAATAAAGTAATTCATTGTCCTTTATTCTAAGTCTGTAGATGTAGATGTATTCAAATGATGAACGGTCTCCCAAATATTGTAGGCCACTAGCTAAGCAAATCCCTTTGATTTAAGGGAGCACATCATAATACGTTTCCCTAAAGTGTCTCTGGGCGAGACACTGAACCCCCAACAGCCAATTCCCATTTCATTATAGCCATTAACACTTCTGTCACTTCATTAAATATTCAGACCCATTAATTTCTTTGTACACTTTTCCTTTCAGTCTGATAATGACAGGACAAAACAATTAATTTTTTCTAGTCTAATCTAATAACTGAAGTGAAACACAAAGTAAACAGCATTCATAGCTGTGGCACTGCAGGATTTTTAGACGATGTAGACATATGCATCCTATTGTTCTTGAAATGTTTCTGATAGTATAAGGTTATCTGTGGGACGTTTAAACGATGGAGAAAGTATAAAATGACACACACCTATGTGTACAGGGTCCCAAAATTCACAATACATGTGAGGACAAAAAACAAACCATTAGGACTGCCACAATAGAACTGTGAGGTAAGTAATCTGGTTGAGAGTATTTTAAACACCGTTTGTAAAGCTTTTTGCACAATTGTGAACTGTAAGAAATTTCGAACCACCAGGACCCACCCTGAAACTTCCTGAGTGAGACGTTGTTTGTCCAGACAATACCAGGCCTTGTTTAGGTAGATGGCAAGAACCCAACACTCACTCTGGCATCTTCACAAGTCCCCTTTAAAGATGGGAATACTTGCTGCAATGATGACAATCTCAGCATGTTATAAAATAGTTTTTCATGGTGACATGGAGGATTTACTTAAAGGTTAGACTGCTTTCTTCTGTGTCAGAGAAGTAGGCTGGATTCTTCTTTACTCCTTTGTACTACTTGTTTTGCCTCTTAATTTACATTTCTTCAACTCTGTGTTTCAAGGGGCCAGAGACTCAGAGCCGACAACCTACTGATATTATTTGTATTGTATAGGGTGTTAAGTACAAGGAAACAAGGCTATAAATAGATCTTTCCTAATAATAAAATAAACAATGTATCTGAATTTAAGACTTTTGAATCATGACTCGGGCAGTACAATTGTTAAACTCAAATCACTCTTTAGTCAAAGGCATGAGACAGCACGCATAGAGTCTGCCAAATGGCAATAATAGTTCTCTGAAAGCATGTGGGAAAAGATTCTCTGATATGATCATGAACATTTGTTTTACTCTTTTTGTAGAACCCCAAGCACTATGCCTGGCCAACACTGGTCATTTTCAGCCAATAAAGGGAAGGATGAATGCAGCCAATACACATCCTTGAAGACAACCTGCTCCAGAGTGCAAGAATCAAGTTTCGCAAATCCAAATATCCAAAACATGTAGAGAAGACTCAAAGCTGGAATAAGTAGTGAAGTACTGAATCAAGGGTTGGAATGTTTTTTAAAAGATTATTGAGTGTCGATCTACAAAACCATAAGTGTGCAAAAAAAATGAAGGGTTCTGAGTATTCTTTGAAGCCGCTAGATATTAAAGCATCTGTGTGGACTTCACTGCGGTGAGATTTGATGCTGGAATGCATTCTAACATCTGCTAATTTCGGCCTCTTTAATTTATCTGTGCACCCATACTAAATAAATAATTGTAAAATACTGTGAGATGAGTTTAGAAGGTGTGATAGAGGGACAGATATGTAAGCAGGTTGGTGCATATTGAAATTTATTTGTGTTGTTCTACCTGTAATACTCTAAGACAGGCTCTGTCTGGGTTTTGTAGGCTTTCAGTCTCCGTGTAACTGTCTCAGGTGTGTCATCAGCCCTCTGCACCAGAGGCTCCCCTGTCGCATCATCAAAACCCTTGAGAAAACACACAATCAAATGTTGAACAAACTACTGACTGAATAATTAAAAACAACAAACTGTACAGCTATCACAATACTGTGTATACTGTATGACATTGCAGAGATTTGTTGATGCAGTCTGTGTTCTATTTTTAGTTGTGGGGCTCGGAAGACGTTTTACATATTATTGTGCTCACAGTGAAAATACTAACGTGCTTGTAGTGAGCCCAGCAAAGTCGCTACTATAGTTTAGCATGTTAGCATACTGTGATTTGCTTAAATGGCATAAAGCACAAAGTACAGCTAAAGCTGATAAGAATGCACTGCTTTTGCAGACATTTAATCTTTAAGTATTTGAAATAAAAGACATTTTTTATGGGACCCTCATAATAGATTATATGCTTTTCTAAATGTCTAAGTTTTAACACATCTAGACCAAATCTAAAGCCACACAAATAGAAATGTGCACCATATGGCACAAATTAGGGGTACTAATAATGGTGTGAGGTGCATTGACATTGTGATCCTAACACCAAAAATTCACTATCTGATCCAAATTAACCAACTGCACCCTCATAGAGGAATGTGTGCATATATATTTATATATTTCATGATAATGTGTTGTGACTTAAATAAACATGCATACAAGGTTACAAGAATGTGACATTATCCTCAGCTTACTCAGGGAGAATACACAGTCCATTAAGAGCACTGTGCTGAGCATGAACATGAACAGCATTTTATGAACAGCTTTTATAATAATAATAATAATAATAATCTTCATTAATGATTCACATGAAGAAAGAAGGATGTTTGTAAAACCTTCAATTTCTACTTCAAACAATGGCTCAAAGCTCATGTCAGATCTCTGTTACTAAGAAGATATAAACTACCTGTAACAGTCTTCAATGTTACTTTTTGAAGGGCAGATAATAACTTAAATAACAAGAAAATTTTAAATGCTTGGACTTTAAGCATTAACCTGATTAATGTTACAGGAGATTTATGTCTGTTTTGTCATACTATCCTGTTTCAAACAGAAGAACAGCAAGAAGCCAATGATTAACAGTAAATGTGCTGTTATTCCCCAGGGCTGTGGAGGAATGTGCTGCAAATCACATCCTCAGAAAAAACAAACACCTGACCACAAGTACTGTGAATCATCTATTGTTTACCCGGAAACAGTTTCAGAAATTGTGCTTAAAACCTTTTTGATGACCTGCAATTCTATGATGTAATTCATGACAAAAGCCAGTGAATGTGGGAAATTTCATGTTTCATTTGCATTTATTATAAAACTATAATATCAACATAAGGACAATTTTAAGTTACTTTTTGTCTTTTTAGTGGGTTCTTTACTTTATATTCCTCTTAGGCTTTCTGTTTCACTTTGGAAAATATACAAATGTGATAAAATTAACCACTGTAAAAAAAAATAAAATTAAAAAAACTGTCAGAAAGAGAAACAGCAAGTAGTAAGTATGGAAGGGTGTATATTTACAGAGACTTTAGGTGGGTTGAAATCTATGTTGTAGACTCTGCCACTGGGAAGGTGAATCCAGCGAGATGTCAGTCTCTGTTTGATGATCTCAAAGGGTACATTGAGGTTGATGACGGTATCTACACTGTAGGCATCATCCAGAGCCTCTGCCTGGTATATTGTACGAGGAAAACCTGGTTGGGGCAAAGAGGTGAAGAAACCTGAGGTGAACGGACCACAGAACAAGGAATTTCATGAATAGCCAGCTTATTGTTTAAATCAAAACCTAAAGGGGTTTATGTACTCATGGTTAAGTTTATATGAAGCCATAAGTGTAACACAATGACTGGTATGTCCAGAAAGATACCGTGAATAATCTGTTTAACAAGTGGTAACTGCTCCTATCTAATAACATTAAAATATCACAGTAGGATAAAAGCACTACATAGGCAGAGCCTTAACAATTTAAATATCAGTGAAGGATCATTGATCAAACAAACAGTGCTGAAAAACCTGGAATGGGTAGAGATACAAACTTGTCTGTTCCTACCATCAAGCAACCAGCTGCTCTGGTCCACTGCTCTTAGGTCACTTAGGATAAGACGGGACATGACGTCATCCGGTACCAGCTGACCCTGATCAATACAAGCTTTCATCAATAGACCAAGCTCTAACACACACACACACACAGAAAAACAAAGACAAAGAGAGGTGATACTAATCAATCAATTTCCTGATCAGACTTTTAAATTTCCTAAAGGCTAATTTAATCACAAAATGAAAGATAAGCTGCACCTACTTGTTAAAGCATCTTCCTCTAAATACATATTTGGTTTTGTATTGTTTAGCTGCTTCAGCACTGGAACTTGTGTCCATCATTGTAAAAACATTCTGTACAGCCAAGCATTTTATTTTAACACTGCAGCTGTTAAGCTCAATATAACACGATGCCTGTGTGATCTACAATAGGGGGTGAGTGTGACACAAAGTTCAGTGTTTTATTTTTTTTACTCTAAAGCTACAGCATCTTCTTCCTATGAGGTTGAGATGAAGAAAGTGATTCCCCAACAAGCCTCACAGAGATAACTCCATGGTGCTAATATACTGCTCTAATGTCACTATGAAAGTTTGTATAAACCTTGAGTATAAAATCAGATTGGCAAACCAGGGAATAACCAACTGTGGTCCTCTGACAAGATGTTTCCTGTGTTGAACACATGATGATTTCACTTTTGTAGATTTGTGGCTACACACTGATCCCATGGTGTTATGGCTTTAGTGAGTAAAGTATTGGCTAAAAGACAAAAGTAGCAGGATTTGCCTATTGACAAACACTGACTCTGTGGTATAGTTAATAACGCTCACACCCAATTGCTTTTCTATTGCTCAGCAGGTCAGTTGCAGGAAGTCAAAGGTCATGAGTTCACACCCAAAGACTGTTTGAGAAAAAGCCCACAGGGAAAGTCAATAAGAAGAACTGTTTTAACTGCCAGCTAGTTCAGAGGAGATGCTAAGCTGCCAAAAGCTTAGTTAAACAGGGCAACGTGGAACATGTATGCACGTGTACCTTTAGAAGCTATAACAGCGGGAAGAGAAAGAAATGTGCATAAATGATGGTTACAGCTTGGCTTTTCGGGAGTAACCACGGCAGATGACTCCACGCCTGACTCTGCACTGCTGCTGTGTAAGTGTCCAATCTTGGTCATACAGCTGTAAAAACCCTTCTTCTTCTGTAATCCCTCCTCCCAAGGGACAAAGGTGGCTTTAACACTACCTCCTTGTCTTCATTCAAGGTGATATTGAGGAATGCTGGTTTCCTTCCAAAGATCAGATAAAGTTGGTTCAAGTATTTCCAGTATCAACATCAAAGAATAGACTCTATAACCTTGGGGGACCACCTTGTTCCCTGCTAACACAAACTCTTTACCATTCTGTCATTTTACCCCGGAGAGGCATGTGACAGCAAGATAAGAAAATAAACATGCAGTTATAGCAGGGGTTTTATCGCAGTGGGGCAAAAACTAACTTCAGTGGCAGCGTATTTGTTTTTCACACTGTAGTGATCGTTGAATTTGGGGTTTTGTCGATATGTCTACCAGTGTAAATACTGCAGGCCTGCTGCCCAGAACAACAATGCTGAATGATGACTAGAGCATAAAAGTTTGTATTTTAACACGTCTGAGCATAGCTGGGATGGCCTTATGTTGCAGCCTACTTAGTTTTAAAAACACGTTGACTTAGACTGAGAAGGTTTTCGAGATAAGACACAACGGTCTTACCGGTTCTAGCGTTGATGTTGGCTCTCAAAATGTCCCCACTTGAAATGTGTTTCAGTCCAAAAGTTTTGACTATGCGCCCTGACACCGTTCCTTTGCCCGAACCCGGAGGTCCCATAATGACAGCACGTACAATCCGTTGGAGAACCATCTCTGGATGAATATTGGTGAAACTGAGTTCCTAGGAGCAGAGCTGTCCTTTCCTTCCCATGAAAGCCCCTCTAGATGCTCAATCCGAGCTGGATCGGAGCAGGTAGCTACTTTCTTTCCCAAGAAGTGCAGCGTAATCAAGAGTAGGCGCGTCTTTCACAGCTATTCTCGACTCTGACTGGACCTTGAGTTTTAATGTTCCCGATCATCACAGAAAACAGAAGGAAGAGGAGGAGACGAAGGAGGGGGAACAAGAGGAAGATAAGGAACGCGACCGCTGCCGTGCCTGTAGGGGCACGTAAGGATACGACGCACAGTGAGGAAAATGAGCTCCTCATCTGTGCAGTATGTCGGGAAACTTCTTCGTTTAGGTCACAGATTACGGTCTAGGGGAGATATATTTCTTGTATAACATTGTTATGTAATTGGCGGAAAAAGCTTGCGGTCTAGCTTGTGGCGATTAATCCCTTCCTATCCTCGACTCCTTTCAGCTGACAGACCTGCAGACTGATACGCATTAGGAAATGTGCGACCATCAATCTGTTCTGAAACAATTTTATGTGCAATTACATGTTTTCACAGATGCTTTTAAGGCTCTTAATATACGTTGTTCTACACATCTTCTTTTTTAAATAAAGACATAAATGAAACTTTGGTGGCTGCCAAACTGTTTACAATTGGAACACGTTTAAAACACAACGGTATTTTTCAACCACTCCCATGACGTTTCAGTTAATGGTATTTTGGTGGCATCTAGTGGCCCATTGCTGCGACGTGCGCATTTATGAAGGCATTTTGGACCCTCCTGGCTTGCCGTAACCTCACCTCACACCAACGTCTTCCTGGACAAACACACGTGGACTTCTACTGACGCCAGGCAGAAACAACAATAACATGGCAAGCCAGGGGCTCGTATACGACGGTTGCAATTTCTTCAGACAGCGGCTGGTCTTGTCTACACTAAGCGGGAAGCGTGTTAAAATAAAAAACATACGGTCCAAAGATGACAACCCAGGACTCCGCGGTGAGTTGCAGCTTTACTCTGCATGTGGCGTCGCAGCTAGCTTGGCGGGTAACAGGCTAGCTGTTACGCAGTTGGGTGTCGGGTCAGTCACTGGGTGTGAGAGATGGGGAATCGATGAGAGATTAATGTAAATGTAGGATAAATGCTGTCTTACTTTATTGCACGAAGTTGCGTCGGTTCTTTGACTACAAAAATAGAAAAGTGTTGAGGGAAACTTTGTCTAAACCTCACGTTGTTTAAGTGACTCATTGGCATATGTGACATCAGAACTTTGTTCAGTAGTCAAGGTTAGAGGCCTTACTCTACTTGTGTATTTTAGAAGGTTTTGATACTGTATAAGAAGTTTAAATATATACAACCAATCCAATTTATTACTTTAACCTACTTGTTGACCTCTAAAGTGGTGGCAGAATTGGCCTTAATCAGTATAAAGCCTGTCGTCTTTTCAGTATTTTTTTGTTTTCTGTTTGTCTTCTCCAGATTTTGAAGCCAGCTTCATCAGGCTGTTAGACAAAGTGACCAATGGTTCCAGGATAGAGATTAACCAAACAGGTGAGTCTTATATTAAGTATATGACTGCAGAGTTGGCTTTGTCACAGACTGTAGTTTAACTAATAACCGTTTACTGGCAGAATGTAATTGTGTTGATATTTCAGTATTGTGAATCTGATTATTAAAATTTTAGAACATATGCAGTCTATTGCACATTATTTTTGCTGTAATTCTTATGTATGGCTTTTTCCTCATATGTTAAAGTAGCTTTGGGCTGTTATTATATTTTATTCTATTTTGGCCAAATCTGATTACTGTAAACTTCTGTATGTGTGTGTATATATATATATATATATATATATATATAGAGAGAGAGAGAGAGAGAGAGAGAGAGAGAGAGAGAGAGAGAGAGAATAAAGTTACAGCTAAAAATTTAACTGTGTCAACGTCTTGCTGGGTTAAATGCCGAAAATAAATTTCATTTTACATGTAATACTCAATGAGAGTAAAAGAGAACATCTTCTTTTAATGTTTCTGTCTTCACAAGGTACTGTGTTATTCTACCAGCCTGGCTTATTGTATGGAGGCTTGGTAGAACATGACTGCAATGAGCAGCGTTCGATTGGATATTACCTCGAGGCCCTGCTCATGTTGGCACCATTCATGAAGTCATCTCTAAAAGCCACACTTAGGGGAGTCACAAACGACCCAATAGACCCTACGGTGAGGGACACGCACGTATCAGATTATTCTCTTAACTCATAGCTTTTGTTTTATTAGTCCCTTTAGCCTAAAACCTCCAAGTCATGAATGCACTGGGTGGAGCTGAAACATGCTTGTCCAAAGAAATATGTAAACTATGTTTTGTGGTTAAGTGCACAAACAGGCACTGCCCTCTAGTGCAGACATCTTTGCATGCACTTATATTTCAGCATGGATATTGTTGCATAGAAAAGCTAGTGTCTGTACAGGTTTTTACCAACCTAATGCGTGACATAATTTAACTGGATCCTAGTCATGTGTTTATAATAATTAAAAAGGGATTTCAACAAAGTGTAGAAGCATCTGCAGCTTCTGGTCCAGGAAATGAGCAATTATCTGTGAGCTTCCCCTCAGTTTTGCCTCAGTTTGTTTTTTGCACGTTTGAACGTTGTTATAGCAGCCAGTCACAAACACTGCGTCATTAATTATTTTCACTCTAAAGTGTTCTGCATTGTTTCAAAGTGTATAATGTTATGTCAAGAGACCACAGACTAGGAAATGGGGAGGAATGTGAACTGGGGACGTTGTAGAGAGGGGTTGTCATGGAAACTGAGCAGCGTCTGCGCTTGTTGTTGTGATGTGTAATGGTTCATTGTGGACTGTTGCCATGGCATTGTTTTAAAAGCCAGTGGCTGTTCATCAGAACACACAAGCAATTTTCAAAACTTAACCTCTGTTTCCTGCAGGTCGACCTGCTAAAGTCCACAGCCCTTCCACTGATGAAGAAGTTTGGTATGGATGGAGAGGGCTGTGATCTCAAGGTGAGGAAACATTGGTGGCCCATTGAAAATCATAGTATAATGTTTTAAAGTGGGTATAAAAAGTCCCCCCCCCCCTCCTAATGTAATACACCTAAAAAAAAATTGGTTTTTAATGTCACAAAATTAGTTACATAGAGATCCCCTGAGAGCCATAAATGTGTTTAAGGGATTGTAGTATAACCAAACCTTCATCTAGAAGGTCCAGTCCAGGTGAATCAGTATCCTGGAGCCAGCCACACTATAAAGACAAAAGTACACTCTGATTACTTGAAGAGCCTTATGACATCCCCATATCACAAGGCACATGGGGATTTTGAAGCCAAGTGAGAGAAGTTTTTATTATTATTATGATTGAACTATAATTGAGTTTTTGGCAGTCATACTAGATGCTACGATTGTTGAACAACCTGGGCTGTAGCTGCTGTAAAACATCTAAATGGTGGTGGCTAAACCCTATTTCCACTGTATATTCTGGGTGGGATGGGGCGGCTCCTAATATATACTGCTGCTTTTAGAAAGTAAAGCAGTATGACTTTGCTCTACCCATTTGCTCTATCAGTTTTCTGCTGTGCCCTCAGGTGGTTAAGAGAGGAATGGCACCTGGTGGGGGTGGAGAGGTAGTCTTCACGTGTCCTGTCCGCAGGACCATAAAGCCAGTGCAGCTGACTGACCCAGGAAAGATCAAGAGGATCAGAGGAGTGGCGTATCCTTGTCAGGCTTACATTTCTCACCTTTTTTCACACAAAAATTGTTCACTTTAGTCCTGCAGATTACTTGCATTGCTCTATTGAAAAGCTCAACTTTACAGCTTCACATCACTTGTTTTATTTTGTTTGGACTTGGCACCTGGTATTACAGATTGCCAATGAATTGAAAATTTGTTTATTGCTGTATTAAAAAACCTTTTATTGGTTTCAGATGTTTGTTTCATATGGTTGTTGTTGTTTAGTAAGTTAATATTCTTTACATCCTAATTTAAGCTAATATGTTCATTGGTTTGTTTGCACTACACAATAAAACCACAAACTCACACCATCAAACGTTCTTGACAGTTTAAACTCAGTTATTCGGTGCGAGTTTCTCCTCAGATGGCCAACAGGATAGTGGAGTCAGCCAGGGGCATTCTAAATAAGTTTATTCCAGACATCTACATCTACACTGACCATATGAAAGGGGCTAACTCAGGCAAGTGAGTATCTCAACAATCATTTATTTGGTATGTTTGTATGTTTTGTATGTATGTGCATCGATGCTGGGTCATACAGAAAGGCTTTATAATTCATGGTTCTTGACTACAGGTCTCCGGGTTTTGGTCTCACACTAGTGGCTGAGACGCTGAATGGCTGCTTCCTCAGTGCTGAGATGTCATCCACACCGATAGGGCAGGGAGATCCTGTATTGCCAGAGGATCTCGGTAGGAAGTGTGCCAAACAGCTTTTGGATGAGATACACCGGGTAAGCACTGCAAAGGGCCCACATAAAAAGAACATGCGCATTTCATGTACACATACCTTTTTGAAGTTAGGGTCAGATGCATTTTAGTTCTTTATATTTAGTAATTGGTTAGATGCTTTTTCTCAAAGTGACTTGCAAGTAAGGTACAAGGGATGCAACAGTCTAAGTCACTGAGAAAAAATTAAAGCAAAGTGATATAAGAAGAAGTGTTTCCATTTCAGGAGCTACTGCAAGTGCAAAAAACAAAATCACAAACACAAATCTTTTTTTCAGATTTAGGTGCATAGGAAGTTGCAGAAGAGTTCAGTTTTCAGCATTTTTTTCGATAGTTTGGAAGCTCGTTACACAGTCATGGGACCACTCAGCTAAAGAATTTTGCTGGGGATGTTTTGTGTGGTGATGGGACCACCAGACACCGTTCGTAGGCAGAGGGGGGAGGGGTTGTAGAACTGAATGAGGGAATTGAGGTGGGGCAGGTGCTGTTGAGTTGAATACTCAACAGCACCTGTCTACAGAGCTGGGAAACTAATGCGTGCAGATACAGGATGTAAAAAAATCTAAAGAGTGGTATGATGTCCTTTTTAGCTGAGTAAAAATGAGACTATCCTGGTGCCTTTTGTGTAATCTGGAGGGGTTTGTTTGTGGATGCCAGTAACCCCTGACAACAGGGGATTGCAGTAATCGAGATGTGATATGACCAGTGCCTGCACAATCAGTTAAATTGCATATACGAAAGGTAGGGTCTGATCTTTTGACGTTGTTGTAGAGGGCAAATCTGCATGCCCTAGAGAAAGACTAGAGATGTTGTCAGCAAAAGCTGAATTACATGCATTAATGTAGTGTTTCGACAGCAGTTGTGCAGGTTCTCTAAAGGTAACTCTGCAGGCAGCTGAAGGTTTATCCAGCACCTAACTGATCTAGAAAGCAACTGCCATCCAAAATATCAAGCCTGTCTTGCTATATTTGCATAGTTCAAGCAAGTATAGGTATTACCTTTCCAAAGTCTTTTTCAACATGTCTAATGATGGTTTTCATAAGTTTGTAATGTATTAATTTTTTTTTAATGAAAGTTTTTGGAGGGATGCATATTTTTTGTATGCCTGTGTGCAGAGTCATTTTATTCTGAAAACAAAAATATTTTAATATAGTACTCAGATTGAACTTGCTCAAAAATACACTTTTTCAGAGAAACGTTTCCGTTGTCATCGAAATTGGATATCGGGTCATGGTTACCGTACACACAACAGCTGGTGAACAAGTTTGCAGCCTGTCGCTGCCCATTTCAGAATTCTTGGGGAATACCTGACACAGTCAAGACACACTCTAATCTCTGAATGCAACAATGACATTCACTACCCTTGTTTACTGACATTCTCAAATAATGACCATCAGCCCTAGTCTAGAATTCATGTGAGAAACTACTTGTGGGCAGAGCACAATGCAGAAAGCTACTTAAGTGTATTGCTGTGCACGAAAATAGATCCTGGTTAACAAACCCATTAAAGTCTGCATGTTGGAAAAGTTAGCCTCAACTTAAAAGCCTGAATAGGTTTTACATTTTATCATTGACCTATTACTGCTTATTTTATGTGCTCCATGCATTGCTTATATTAAATGCACTTATGAAGTCACTGAATGGTTTCACTAAAGTCAATCAATAATGAATATCAGACTGCGCTCATAAACTTTGTTTTATTGATGGAACACACATGATTTGGTTTTGTGTCTACTACATTGTAGTTATTTATATCTTTCTACCTGTTGGTGTGTCTCCATTATGTGTAAATCCCTGTCAGACAACGTACACAAAGAATCTTACACAGTTACAGGAAAAAGAGCCCACTTCATCATGTATAATTCCATTTGTTGATTTTTCAGTTTACTTCCAGATGGCTCTGCCTGTCATAGGAGCCATGTGAGTCCAGTTAGCTGGTCAGGGTAGTGGTGATTAACACTGAAAGAGCAATATTGTTGGATTCACCCTCTTAACTCCAAGCAATAGCGTGGGGAACGTTTCTGTGTAGCAACCTCGCAGGGTGGTCGTTTAAAAACATTTTAAATGTTTTAGTTTTTAAAAGACTGAAAGTGCTGCAAGAACAGATGGTTTCACCAGCTACTTTTGGAAAATGTATCATTTGAATATCTACTGATTTTAATACCTAACTAAAGCAGGAGAACAGGTAGATTACTGTAGCTGAGAAGAGATGGATGTTTGACTCTGCTACTGGATTTATTTTTGAAAATGGAGAAAGGAGAAGATATTGGCTGGATTCATATTAAAGGCCATGGCTGCTCTGTTTGTGTGCCTTTTGTTTATTTTATGGTTAATCAGTACAGTCTTGTAGTAAATCAAAGCTCCACGATGGACATTTTAAAAGCAACGTTGGACAGGAGCTAATGTAAGTCATTAAATGTAAAGTTGTTTTTGATGTGAAATGACCTTTTGGTTTATATGAAATGTAAAGATGAGCTTAATTTTGTGTATGATTGTGTCAAGAGTAAGATTTTTTTTCATTGGCAGAATGTTTGTGCTTTTGTTTAAACTACATGTGTAAAAAAAAAAAAAGTTTAGGTTAGTAGTTACAGAATAGGGCTGGAGGCATTCACATCCGCAACAAGTGTCCAGTAAAGTTATGTATATATGAAGTATAACTTTTTTTTTTTTTTTTTTTTAATCGAGGTTGGTATTTGGCAGACTAATTGACAAAATTCTTCCTTTAAGATGTTAGTAAAATTGTGTTTTTGACCTTACCTTCTGATATTGTTCACCATTAAGCGAACAAATGGAAAAATATAAATTTCTCCACTTTGTGTTAAACAGTTTTAGGTTAAGAAATACTTGTTACATTTGGAAATCAAGTCTCTGACCTAAACATGGTTATTGCATTGTAGAACCAAGTAATTTACTAAGTCTGGATTTTTAAATTTGAATGTAGGGAAACTGGTTTGCTTTTTGTTTGAAGGATTCAAGGTACTTTTCCATAAGGTCCTGTGGCCAGTTGGTGGTGGCCGGCCTCTTGGGACATCTTAATTCTCTGGCCTTTTCCTTTGAAAGGCAGAGCTTGACACTAGCTCTCAGAAATTGTGTTAGTTTGAACTGGAATTAAGCTGCGTTTTAAAAAATGGAAAAGCATGTTTTGGACAATTGAAGATGAGCAACACAAAAAAGGTAAGGTGCTAAAATACAAAACATTTTCATTGGTTAACTTTATCTGTGCTCCAATTTGTGTAAAAGTTAGTGAAACGTCATAGAAGACCGTTATTTCATGTTCTTAACTGTTGAGCAGTTGAAAGGAAATTAGTATGACTGGTAAAATGTCTAGATTATTTAATGATAAACATTAGGATGGACATGCATTATGACAATCTTGAAATCTTGATCAATATGGTTTGTTAATGGAGTAAAAAGGTGGAAACGGTAGTGATAAAGATGCAATTATACATAGGGCTGGATGGGTGAATTCGTTTTTATTTGAGTTCCTGTTCACTGCGTTCCAAGAACAATGTCACCATAGTTTTGCCATGGTTTTAGTGGTATAAGTTTTGTTATTGAATCATACTTCAGCTGACAAGTTCACAATGTATGAGAGCTACATGCAGGCTTGGTAGGAAATTGTGTAGCTGCAGTTAAGCTGTTGCAAATTTGTACACCACATTATTGCAGAACTTTAAACTGTCAGTGTCATGTCAAAGCTGTACATATACAAGGTTTTAAGTTATTTTAGTTTCTCCAATATTATTCGGTGTGTCCTTGTCTTTATATGCAGTGGGAAAGGCACTCAACTGTTGTCTAGTGATTCCAATGGCATGTGATGACTTGCACACAGTGAACTGTCTGTCCTGCAAATATCTCATACATAGAAAATAAATTGGTATTAGTCAAAGTCCAGCCTTATTTGGGCAGAAAAACAAAACAAATCTAATAGGTTGCAGAAAGTGTCATGATATGAGAAATGCCAAAAGGCAAAATGTCTCGTCATTAAAAGCTGGTGAAATAACAATGTTGTATTTAAGAAGGAGATATACTAGTAAGTTTTGAAAAATGTCAAAGAAAAACTTTCAACTTGACAAAACATGATTAAACTGTAAACAAATGTGCTTCAGACTTGTGTGACTTTGATTAAATATTAGGTTTCAGTTGGATGAAGATACACCGTCACCTTACCTTTAATTTTTTTTTTTTTTTTAATCTTTTGAGTTTAAGGTGTGTGTATTTTTTTTTTTTTTTTTTTTTTTAAAAGGAAACACATTTGACCCACATTCACCTATTATGATTTCCAACTTTGTTTTGCACGTGTAGCTGTCTATCAGCGTCAGATATGAAAAAAAAAAACATTTCTGATAAGAGTTTGGAGTTCTTTCCAAACATTTTCACTGCCATGACCTATTTCTGTTTTGTTACTAAACAAATCACCATATCACTCTGTTTTAGGGTGGTTCTGTGGATTCATCCAATCAGAGCCTGGCGCTGCTCTTCATGACCCTTGGCCAGCAGGATGTGTCAAAGGTTTTGCTCGGACCCCTCTCCCCATATACGTAAGCCACTGTCATTCAGTAACTGACACACACAAGTTAACTTTACAAACAGGCCCATGGCTTTTTTATAAGTTAATATACAATTGGGCTTGGTCCAAATGGAGCTTGCTTTTATTTTTTCTTCTACAAGTCTGTTCTCCTGCTATTGCCTCCCTTTTTAGGATACTAAATAATTGACAAAAAAGAAATGTGACAACTGCAGTCAACTGTGTGTTATGCAATATGATTTAAAAATACCTGGATTAGCAAACTAAGCAACAGTTTAAACAACCTAAAAACAACCATTGTCCATTTTGTTTGTTTTTTAAATGTGGGATGTAAATAACACCTGAAAATGAATATCTGCAATAACACAGCTTAGCCAGCCATATATTAAGTTTTACACAGACCACGTCTGTAAAGACAATAGTGCTTAGTGAAAGTGTGTTGAAGATGTATATTTACAATTAACAATACCTATTAGCTAAAACCAATTCAAAGAATGAAAGGAGAAAAATGAAAGTGGATATCAGACATTGTTGTCCTTGTGAATGAGAAGTGAACTATGAACTGTCCATTTTCAGTTATCATGGTACCGGTGCTGTGTTCTTCTCAAGTACAGTACTATGATAACTGAAGATTGGCAGTGCCATCACAATACACGCTTATTACCCTTACACAGGTATATGAGGGGTTTTTTTTGTTTTTTTTTCCCCTCCCAATTGTCAGTGTTTTTAAAAATAAAAAAAAGAATTCAGTTTTACATCTGCGTTTTGGGATATTTATTTAGAACTGAATGTGCTAAAATATCTGCTAAAATAACAGCTAAAATGTTTTAACATAGGGTGAGCACTTCCCTGTCTGAGCTTGTGAAGAAATGAGAAATTGTATCTACCATTTCTAAACTTCGTTTTTTCCTTCACCGCTGTCCCTCCAGGATCGAGTTCCTCAGACACATTAGAGATTTCTTCCAGATCATGTTCAAGATTGAGGTTCAGAAGCCCTCTGAAGATGAAAGGAAAGGGGGAGACAAGGTCCTGATGACCTGTGTAGGAGTCGGTTACAGCAACATAAACAAAACCCTTAAATAAAATCTGTATTTTCTTTTTTATTCATGTCATGGTGTCACTTTACATTTTGTTAATGAATGTCAGAATAGATTTTAATGAATTTTAGGACTACATGTAGATTGCCAATACGTGGGCTGTTTGTGTAAGGATATACAAGGATATTAAATGTGCACCTAATAACTATGCATAGGTAAGAACAGCACATTCCTTATTAAATAAATGTACTATTAATAAACCAATGAAATATAGTCAATAAACAATTTTATGTATTCCAAAAGACACTAAACAACATGAATATAAAACTTCATCTTATTTTCTTCAGTCTGCAATGCCACAGTATCTGATTGAAAAGCATTTCTACATTCAGTAGTTGAAAAGTAATGAAAAGGTCATTGTCTAATAATCATCATTACATGCAGTTCTTCCCTTCTGCTATAGTAGCGTCACTGCAGGTTTGTCATCACAGAACTTGGGAGGAGTTAGTCACCTTGGCCACACAGGTGCTTAAGGGTGTCACCGTAACTACCAGACACTTCAGACTGCACAAAAGACAAAAAGACAAGAACACGGAATCACAACTGTAGTTTCAGAAAGTATAAAACCTATAGCTTCTGATGGCAAATAACAAAACTGATGTCCAATTTCTTAATGTCATCTTTGTGTGTGTTTTTGCTGACCTCTAACTGGGAGTACAGGGAACTTCCAAACAACTTTTTGTATTCAGCTCTGACGTCCAACAAATCTATCTCTGAACGACAGACCATTATCCTGGTCAGAATGGACTCTGTGGTCCCCAGACCCTGGAAAACGTAAAAAATTGGGAAAAAAGCAAAGTCACACATTGTTTATTCATCTATCAAACAAAGTAAAGCTTTTTCAGCAATGGCAGAAATTGTTACATTATCTTGTGATATTGTCAGCCTTTGGTGGTCTGCCTATTGGTAGTTTAGAACAGATGTGCATTCGTTCAAAGCAGCAGCAGTGAAACCGTGGCTTAACATTCTTTTCCACTCTATCGCTTCACAACAAAGCTGTGTGCTGTAGTTGTACATGGAGCAACCAAACAATATGTGGATGTTATCTGGGGAGCCACTGGTAGATCTGTGGGCTCTAGGGTTTAAATGGCTGTCACACTAGTGAAGATTACTGCACAGCTTACCTTCATGCTCTGGAAAAGCTTCTCAGCGAAATATGCAGGAGTGCTCTTCACACACTTAACTAAAGAGAAAATTGTGTCATTATTGGTTTATGGTAAATGTGTAGCTCTAATGGTATGAACTGAAACTTTTCCTCACCAACTGCCACCAGTAGTTCTTCCAGGTTTCCAGACATCTCGCTCTCAATGCTCTCCTGCAGAGTCTTCTTGCTGATATTCTTGTACTCCACCAGAGCTGCCAAAACATAACCGACACAAGTAGTAACAGGTTTCTTTTATAAACACGTTTAATGCTGCTAGTGTTTGTAATCTGGGTAGAGCAATGTAGCATTTATAGTCCCCACCATAATGAGGTGGACAGTTTTGACTTTCCCAAAAATATTGATGGGTACTAGAAAGATTGCCTTAATTTTGGCATAACTTTTCCTTATGTTATTTATTTTAGGTCTGAGTAACAGTTGTCAGTTTTTGTTTTTTTTTAACATGTGCATCTACACAAAAAGTTTGTTTAAAGGGCAACTCACTTTGGCGAAGCTGAGGAATACTCCTGTGGCACAAGATGTCAATAAATTTGGCCTCATCAGTACCCCACTTCTTCTCTCCCGCTTCATACAGAACCTGAATGGAAAAGTGGGATGAAAATGAGCGTGAGCATAAAAACCGCACCTACTCTAAAAATATAATGTTCTGTGAGTGGAAGTTTAAAAAACATGATCCAAATCCACTTAAGGTAATACAAGTAGATTTTTACACTTTAAACATGGAAATAGTTAGGTACAGATGTGCTAAATGGTGTAATGTCTTCAAGCACCATGAATGTGTGAGGTCAAGTTAAAAATGTCAAACAGAAACTAATATAAATAAGTCAAGTGTTTTGTGATGCGCCTGCACCCATTTTTATTTATTTTTTTTTAAATAAGTTTACTATGTAGACCTATGGCTTTACTGTGCATAACCCAAAAAGCCAGAACTAATTAGCTTCAAAGCAAGGTGCTAAATTGATAGTGATTAAAGTGTGAATATACCTTAGCATCTGCTTTAGCTTTGGCAGAATCCACATTGGTGCTCTCATCTCTCTTCCCCTGTAAAAGTTAATTAACTTAGTTTGTCATAAACACAATGTACACTACTCACAAAACATTAGGAATATACAATGCACTATAGTAACAGGTAACATAATAGTAACAGGTTAACTTAATTTGACCATCTATAAACTTTTGAATGCACATGTCCCACATTTCAGTGTTTCAGTACTTATTGTATAACACGCTGTTTTGTAGTAAGGTGAATTGTGGATCATGTCTGATCCATGAATAGAACTCTAAACGTTCTGGTTCAATGACAATTTGTATTTGACCAGTACTCTTCATCATGCTGTTCACATTATAACATCATGAGTCTGAGATTACACCTAACAACTGACTTGTTATTATGGCAATTACATTTTTTGCTATCGTATACCCACCGCTGTTAGCTTTTGTCTCAAAAAATTGTTTGAGATGAAGAAATTACTATTGCATGCTTCTACAACGCCAATTCCAAAAAAGTTGGGTTGTGTAAAATGTCGAACATGGAATGCAAAGCAATAAAATCTCATCAACCCATATTTTATTCACAATAGAACATAAACAACATATCAGATGTTGAAACTTACATTTTACCATTTAATGGAAAATATTAGCTTATTTTGAATTTGAGGGCAACAATACATCTTTGAAAAGTTGAAAGAGGGGCAACAAATGGAAAAATGATGGAAAAGCCACAAATAGCAAACAAATGGAGGAGCATCTGACAATTAGGTTAAGTGGCAACAGGTCAGTAACATGACTAGGTATAAAAGGAGCATTTCAAAGGCAGACCCTCTCAAATGTAAAGATGGGTAGAGGTTCATCATGTTGATGCACTGTCTCACTGACTACATTTCAGAAAAATGTTCCTCAATGTAAAATTGTAAAGACTTTGAAGATCCCACCCTCTACAGTATATAATATCATTGAAAGATTCAGAGAATAAGGAGGAATCTCTGTGCGCAAGGAACAAGGCCAAAGGTCTAAACTGGATGTGCGTGATCTTCAGGTCCTCAGGCAGCCCTGCATTTAAAACAGTTATGATTCTCTACTGGACATCACTGCGTGGGCTCAGGAACACTTCCATTAATCACTTTCTATAAACACAGTTTTGGTCCACAAATGTAAATTAAATCTGTATCATGCAAAGAAGAAGCCATATGTGAACACGATCCGGAAACACTGCCAGGTTCTGTGGGCCAAAGCTTATTTAAAATGGTCTGAGGCAAAACTGTTCTGTGGTCAGATGAATCTAAATTTAAAATTCAGCAAGACAATTCTAAACCACATACTGCATCCATCACAACAGCATGGCTTCAGAAGAGAAGAGTCTGGATGCTGAACTGGCCTGCCTTCAGTCCAGACCTTTCACCAATGGAAAAAATTTGGTGCATCATAAAACATAACATCCAGCAACAAAGGCCCAGGATTGTTGAGCCGCTAGAATCCTGTATCAGACAAGAATGGGACAGCATTCCTCTCCTAAAACTCCAACAACTGGTCTCCTCACTTCCCAGACATTTACAGAGAGTTGTTAAAGGAGGAGAGGATTGTACACATTGTTAAACATCACCCTCTTCCAACTTTGAGTTGTGTGGCCACCATCAAATTCAAAATGAGCTAATATTTTCCATTGAGTGGTAAAATGTCTGTTTAAACATCCGATATATTGTTTATGCTCTGTTGTGAATAAAATATGAGTTGATAAGATTTGCGAATCATTGCATTCCGTTTTTTTACATTACACATCTTCCCAACTTTTTTGGAATTGGGGTTGAACTTACACTCATGATATAATATCACTGCAGCATAAACTTTTTATGTTTTCCATAGATTTCACCCAAAAGTCAAACCTCCCTAATGTTTTATGAGTAGTGCATATTGCATTGGATCAGAAATGTGGCTAGACTTTCCTTTTTTGTGTGTCATTTTAAAGGCTGAGGCTTTTTTAATTTAGATAGATACTTTGGTTGTTGTTTTTTTCCCCAACACATTTTAGGAATAAGGAATATTCACAGCTGTCTTGGCCACAAGCATTGCTTTGGGTCCAATTCTAACTTTTTGGGAATATTGTCTGATATTACAGTAGAATCACAGTGTACAGTACCTCAGCTAAGATGACCAATGCTTTGCCATAATCTCCAGATACCTCGGACTGCAAATCACTGATCAGCGATCTTCCAGTTTCTTGAATGGAAAAGCACAATATGAATATCAAATTTTTTAGACACACTGCATAATGAACATCTGCATACTGCTTCCCAAACAACTGACTTACTATCTAACCAGCGTAATTACAAAACACACTGTGGACACTACCAACCTGCTAGGTAGGCATCAGACATTGCTTTGATCTGTTTGTTGGATCTTGAGGCAAAGATTTCTGTTAAGATGCTCTCTGTGGTCCCTGCACCCTGTATAAAATACATAGAATGTGTTATACACAAGTGAACAGTATTGTAGAGAATTGATGATAGTGCCTCTCTGGGTGAATGTTAAACTATTACACATATTCAGAATGTGTGATAGACCAGACTGTAATGTAGTTTGTTTGTTTTTTAAGTTAAGTTTTATTTTGCTACAAGCTCTATAAGACCAAAACTCCAGGGTACATTGTCTTATTCCATACATTTTTTAATCAGGGTCCTATATACAAAGCAGCATAAAGCTGACATACTGGTCTCTTTCCACATAACGGACCTACTGAAGCTCTTGTGCTGATATCACCAAACTTTTTGCAAACATATAACCTGAAGTGAACACAGCCTCACCTTGATGGCTTTGATGACTTCACGAGAGTCATAAACAGCAGGAGGTGTAACCAAGGCCACTAACAAGTCCTCAAAATCTCCATGGGTGTCGCCCTCTAGGTCTGCTTTAAGTGTCTAACGGGAAATTTGACAAAAGTGATAACCAAAAAAAAAAAATCTTACTCGAGCATCATCAGTCTCATATTGCTACATCTGTCTATCCTAATGTTTAGAGTAACGTTTATAACTAGCCAGTTTTCATACCCTTCCTGTTGCTTTCTCGTAAGCCTTAGCAATAAGCTGCCGCTGATCACTGCTTCTTTGGGTCAACACTTCGATTAGTGTCTTCTCTGTTGTACCTATGAAGTAAAACACAACACAAACTTACAGCTTACATACCAAACTTATTTGCATCATAGCTCAGTTAAATGACAAAGGTGTGCTGTGATAAATGTATTAGCCTACCAAGGCCCTCTATAGCCTTCCTTAGCAAAGACACATCCTCATCCACTTTGAAATTCGCCTTATCCTTCACCGTTCCTCTTGTATTTGGCTGATAAATACAAAGGAGAGTTGCTTCCAGGTTAATACCAGCGCCAGAAAAAAAACTTAAATTCAAGAAATGGCTACCTACGGTGCATCACAGTTAATCATCTCAACGAATAGATCCTGCACATTTAAGTGTAAAATTATGCCCAACTTACATTCACAGCCAAAGGGGACGGGGAGTCAACCAGCAGTTCCAAGTCATCCTACAATAGTTAATACATAGGCGTTTTCACCATTTGCTCATATTTTGGAGATCATATGTTCACTTGCAGATTGCCCACACGTACTTACCCAAACAGACATTGTAGTGTAGAGAAAAGTCCAAAACTAATAAGAGAAAGACAACATTATTAACAACTTCCTCTCTAGTGAGATTAATTTTATGGCTCTATTAGCATTAGGCTTCTGCCTGGTTGCTCTCTCCTTCCTCAACATGCTCTGATTTTTACTGCTAGCACTTCTGGCAGCCACTTCAAGAAACATAAACAACGCTGCTCTATTTCCTCTAAACATCTCATAGTTATGTCCACAATAACCATCTCATAAAAGCTTAGGTGGACAAGCTGGCTGGACACGGAAGCTGTAAGTGAACCCCAGAGCATTTTAACGTGGACCGTCTGAAACAGGCCTGCTTCTACGAGAAGTAAACGGCATAAAAGTGAATAATTGAACACAGACTGAAAAGCGTGTATACACATTAAAACGTTATACAAATATTTCTTGTCTTACCTAAAAGAAATGATAATGGATTGAAGTCAGAAGAAGAACTGCGCACAATCCCCAAATGGTCACACCTTCGGATAAGTTAGGAAGGCAACGCCCATTATTCGCAGTTGGAAGCCGAATCATGGAGACATTTCTACAAACTCCTCCTCATTTCTTCATAGTACCAATACTTTCTCTGACTCATGTCTTCTGCAGGCAAAAAGCAGATAGGATTTATATGATGCCTTCTCCTTAACTCGCCTCCCTTGCGCAACATTCTGCATCTTTATCTACAGATCAGCATTACTACAAATTAAAGTCATCCGCTGTATAGTTGTAAGCAAACTTTATGTAAAACGCAGCGTAGTGTCCTGAGAGACCATTTGACTATCTGTGTACACGGGACACAAAGTCATATTTGCTCTAAGGGCTGGGGCAAGAAAATTAGTCAGATGAAAAGAGGAAGGAAAGTGAGACACAGGATGTTTGTGATCGGCCTAACGTATTAGTAAAGTCAATTACTTTTTTCCACAAGCAGCCTCAGTCTAAACTTAAATCATGAATGTATTGTAGAAAATTCATATTTGCAATTATGCTATTATGGGGAGATACCTACTTCGTTAACTGTCCGATATAGAAGATGTGTCCTGTGTTTTTTGCATATACCGACAGCTGTGTGAGCTCAGAGGAGAAACACCACTATGTGATGAACCTACATGACATCACAAATTCCTAAAATCTAATGGAAGTATGAAAGTGAAAACTGACAGGAGAGTGGGAGCTGCGACATCAGGCGGCTGGATGTGGACACCACAGAATGAACCCGTTTGGATATAAAAACACAAAAGTCGGATGTGAGGCATCTCCCATCTTCGAGATACTCGAGATACTTTAGTCGAGTATTTCCATTTTATGTTGCCTTTACTTCACTCCCTCCACAATTCAGAGGGAAAAACACTGTTACTTCGCTATTATTTCACATATTTCGTTGGTGGTTGTATGTGTAGATTCCTAATGTAAAATAAATAGAACGTATAAGTTAAAGGACTAATAAATAATTACATTGACTATCATTATGGAATAATGACAGTACATAAAGTGTTCACAATCAGCCCCACCTTTACCAAGTGCTGAGATCTTTGGGCCTTGTGGCTTCAAAAATCTTACTGTTATTGTGACGGTTTTAACCTTTATCAATCTGTGGAACTAAAATTATGTTATTAATGCATTCTGGACTACTGGTACTTTTGTACATTAAGTAATTATGTAGTTAAATTTCAGTAAAACGAAATGGTAATTCGACTCTTGTGAATTATTCAGGCAAACTTGTACTTTTAATTGAGTATATTGGTTTGTACATCTGCCCCCTCTGCCTAGTAGTTCTAATTTACACAAAACTCATTCTCTTTGACTCCACCTACTCTGGTGCCAGTCATTTAAATTTGCATTTCACTTTTTTGCCCTAAGCATCACCAGCAAGGATAACTTCCGCCCTACCTGCCTAATATCTGACATTCTTTATGTTGCCAGACTGTAACCCCAAACTATGCCATAAACATAACCTTAATTTAGGTCTCCTATAACCCATATAAAGATCAGAAGGAAGTAACTAATTAGAGGTGAAACTTTTTGGGAGTGAGTTTTGCCTGAAATAATACACTCAGGGCAGAAATTTCACCAACAACGCCTGCTGCCGGGTAGCAAAAAAAAAAAAAAAAAAAAAACTGGCTGAATTTGACAGCTCTGAAGTCAACGGCAGGGCACTGTTCCGCCGTAGTGATATTGGGGACGTGTCATCGACCATTTAATTGTTTGGCAGCCAATATACAAAGCAATCGAGCCGTTTGTTTTTAGTCATGGATGTTGGCAACTTACTCTTGCTAACGGTAAAGCTATGCTGGCTAGCGTTAGCGTTAACTAACTAACTAACGGTAGCCTAACGGCGAAATAGCAACTTGTTAGCCAACAAACGGCTAGCACTGACTGGTAGCAGGTAGCCTCACTGCTATTACCTAACTGATATTGCCGTTAGTTAGGTAACTACCTTAATATTTTCTTTTCATTTATTCAGATGATTTATCAAGACGTGTCCTATTAGCCCTGCCTAGCGGTCCGTGTTCCCCAACTGTTACGGACTATCGAGCCTCAGCTGCAGCTTCGTAGCTCTATTGTTTACATATAGAGATACATGGATAGCGGTCAGCTGAAGATCTTTGTGGGTATGTGGTTGTCCTAAAAACGCATCAACTACAGAATAATCACCGGTCACCCATGGAAATGGAGCTGGGAGGAAGCTAACGTACGCCAACGTTAGCCACAAAACTGCAGCTGACCCTTTACCAAAATGAGGAATGCTGGGACTTTGATAGAGGACAACTGGACCATTTATTTTGTGTGGGTGTTGGACAAAGGACAGGCGTTTTTTTGTCCATATTAGAGCTTGACGTTATCTTGAGGCAAGACCCCATGAAGAGAAGAGGGAATACACTCTGCCGGGAGCGGGCCCACCTTTCTGTCACTGGGAGGATGCTTAGGATCCTTCTCATGGCCAGCTTTCTTGGCTGGGTGACATGTCAAGAGAGCCAAAGCATGACACCAGAGGAGAAGAGTGTAATTAGGTGAAGAATGTCTAGACAGACACATATTCACTATTTTTATTTGGATGTGAATTAGTAATTGTGGACGTTTTTTGCTAAATTGTGAAAGCTTTTACAGAAGGTGTGTTGGTTTGTCTTTAAAAATAATATTTCCCCTCTATATTTGCAGGGATCAGATTATTGAAATGTTTGATCACGCTTATGGCAGTTACATGGTAAGGTGTTGTTGTTATAATTGTTATGACCACAACATTTGTATGTTGGAATAGTACACAGAAGATTGCTTTAAAATGAAGAATAAGCCAAAATTGGAACTACACTCAAGAGTTTTAGAGTTTTCTGAGGTTTAAATAGAAGCTGGGTCTGAATACATAAAAACTGAAACTGTCAAAGTACAAGAGAGGAACACTGGCCAGACGTTTCAGATTTGGCCAGTTTTAGGCTTATTGTAAGTTGCACAGACAAATGTTTGTAGGAAATTAATAATTCAAGTTAAGGAGCTGTGTAAGTGTCTGGGAGAGAATGGCAAATAGAAGCACTTGTGACAAATATTGTTCTTAAATGGGGAGAGTGATGTCACTGAGTGGTGAATGCCAGGATAGTTAAATAAGTGAGATTTTCCCATTTTAAGTAAACACTGTTTGAAAGACATGGTTCAAATTAAGTCCTCTCACCGTTGATAGCGATACAAATGATACAAATCCTTTAACCCAGCACTGTGAGAATTTATATGTTTTCATACAGTTCCTGGCTGTCAGTTCTGAGTCCTCATTATCCATATTCATAATTATTTTATGTATGCCATTAGTTGCTAACTGAATACATTTATCATAAGTATCAATCCTGGAACACATATCAGTAAAATTTGTATAATGTTAATAGCTTTGGACTTCTTGTTAATATGTCCTCCTAAATTTCAACCCTTGAACCATCTTTCTTTTTTATAGTCAGTTAAATGAAGCCTGTTGTTTGGGTTGCAGAAATATGCCTATCCAGCAGATGAGCTGATGCCACTAAGTTGCAGGGGGAGAGTCCGTGGCCAGGAGCCCAACAGAGGGGATATAGATGACTCCTTGGGGAAGTAAGATGATTATCCGTTGATATCTGAAGCCTTGAACAATCCAGTGAAGTTTAAACAACCAGAGCAGTTGAATTCTCTCTGGCGAGCAAGCCATGTGTTTTTTATTAGCTGTTGTTTCGTAGTTAGTACCAATGTGTCCTCCTAAAGATGGTTTTGAAGTAAAGCTGAAAGCTAGAAACTGGCACAATACCTTTGTTTTTCTTTGGAGTGTATGTTTTTTTTTTTAACAGTACTTTTACAGTTTTTTTTTTGGAGGAGGGGGGGTTGTTTTTCTGTTGCTGTCTACATGTTTTCAATATTGTCTCAAATAACTAAATACAGTGAAATGTAGTAACACAAAAAGGTGCTGTCATCTCCTTTTAAAAGCTCTGAATATTCTAAGGAATCAGCATTGCTTACTGAATTCTGTGCTCATCCAAAATAAGATTTGATATTCTGGCTTTTCAGAAATGGATTCATTTTATGCTTATATAAGTCTATGAATTTCACAAGAAAGCAATAAATCAGGGAACTAAAATACAGTACATCCATTTATGTGCTGTGGCTGTTGCATAATGTAATCTCACTGAAAATGCTAAAGACATTTACGGTGTGTGCATTACAAATTAAACTGAATCAGTGAAAAAGTGGGACACCAGCTTCACTTAGATGTGCCAGTGGCTCCCATTAAAATATATCCTCCACCTTCTCTATAGGTTTTCTCTCACACTGATCGATACCCTCGATACTCTGGTGGTGAGTATTTGCATTTATACTGTCCATGAGAATTTTTGTTTCTCACTTCGTTTTTTAACCTTTTTCTCATCACTGCATTCTAGTTTTTGAGTTTGACCTCAGCAGACATATGTGTTGTTTGTGTTTGGGTAGGTTTTAAATAAGCTTGATGAGTTTGAGGACGCTGTGAGGAAGGCTGTGACAGATGTACGCCTGGACAATGATGTGGTTGTGTCTGTGTTTGAGACGAACATCAGAGTTTTGGGGTATGAAAAATGCCTGTAATTTATTTACTGTTCTATAAAGTATATACTATACAATTTTAGAATGTCTTGCATTTTGTGGACCTTTAAGATAATAAGCAACTGAGTTTGGATTCTAGAGCGTATATTAGAGAAATATTGACTAACAGTACTTTAGCTTTTGATTCATTTAGTTTAAGAAAGTGTGGTACCATTCATACCATGCAGTCAAAACGTACTGCTTGATAAGTCTAAATTTGTAGTCTCTGCATGTAGGCCTACACTTGTGTACCATCATCATACACATGAAAATCAATGCAGTATTTTGGAAAAGAAAATGGTATACTGCCATCATATTTTGTAAAAAGTATCGACTTCGTCTTATCATTTTGTAGTTTTAAACAAAAATTGTTCCTTCTCTTAATTTTCAACAGAGGACTTTTGGGGGCCCACGTGATGGCTGACCTACTTCGTCAGAGCGGGGGCAGAATGCAGTGGTATCACGATGAGCTCTTACACATGGCCAAAGACCTGGGACATCGATTGTTGCCTGCCTTTAACACCACAAGTGGCCTTCCCTACCCAAAGGTCTTCTTTATTTTAATTTTTAATGTCACAGGATCTAATTATATACCCCAGTATGCACATAGACAAGCCTAATAAGTTATTATGACTGATCCAAATAAAGTACTAGACTCATTGTATTGATGTTGATGATAGTTAGGACTTGTGAAGAACTAGGATCAATGAACCGATCACAAAGACAACTCAAAATGCAATTAGCCAAGGGAACTGACAAGATACATTTTTTTTGTTTGTTTGTTTACCAGGTGAATCTGCGCTATGGAGTCCTTAACCCACTTTCACGCACAGGCACTGAATCAGACACCTGTACTGCTTGTGCAGGAACAATGATCCTAGAGTTTGCTGCTCTCAGCAGACTATCAGGAGATTCTGTATTTGAGGTATTACCTCAACCTTTTTTTTAAAATATAAACTTAATGTATACATAATTTGATGTAAGATTACCATACAATATGTAGGCTTTTTTTTTTTTACTAGAAACATTTGAAGCATATAATATTTACTGTTTTACAGGAACATGCAAGGAAGGCTCTAGATGTCCTCTGGGAGAGGAGACAGAGAGGAAGCGATTTGGTGGGAACTGTCATCAACATTCATAATGGAGAATGGATTCGGAGGGGTGAGCCCGTTTAAACACAGGCATACACAGTGTAAAACCATTAAGCTTTGTTATAGAAAAGAGATGAAGTCTGGGATCAGAAGTAAAAAGTGAATTTCCGAAACATGCATATAGTACATGTGTGCATACATGGCTTGATTATAAATTAGCTGTTTTTTTACTTCTGTGTTTTCAGACAGTGGTGTTGGTGCTGGTATTGACTCATACTATGAGTACCTGATGAAGGCCTACATTCTTTTAGGAGATAATGTTTTTCTGGAGAGGTTCAACATTGTAAGTCTCCACCACCACCATAAACTAAAGGTTCTTGTCTATCCATTGAATACCTGCTGTATATCTGCTCACTGTTGCAACAACCATAGCCTAGCATTGATATTGTTTTTGTTGTTATTTTTTGGACTTTGAAAAGTTTTGAAAAGGGTTTGCTAATCTATGTTTAATTATGTTTGTCTTTAACAGCACTACATTGCCATTATGAAGTACATCAGTCAGCCACCACTGCTGCTCAATGTGCACATGCACAACCCCACTGTGAGTGTACACAGTTGGATGGACTCTCTCCTGGCATTTTTCCCTGGTTTACAGGTCAGTTTTCCTGTCTTACACTTGATTAAGTACATTTACTATCATTAAAACCATTTTAGAAAACTATAACAAAAAGCGAACAAGTGCTTTAGCATGCGTGTAGTTGAGTGACATTTCATTTTTTACACAGGTTCTAAGAGGAGACTTGAAACCAGCTATTGAGACTCATGAGATGCTTTACCAAGTCACCAAACAGCACAAGTTTCTGCCAGAGGTAAACAGTCTCTCCTCTTTATAACTTTTTAAAAATACACATAATATGGGAAATTTTTTTAGAATACTCAATACAACTCATTTTGTCAACACATTTTGTATAAAATCAATAGTAAACATAGTTGGGAGGGGGGGTGTCTTTAAAGGAATCACTACAAATTATATCTAGGGTAAGATTTAAACCTTAAACATCCCATCAATATAACTCTTATAACTCAACTCGATACAACTCTTTTTAAATGTGTGAACTATGTTATCAGCTCCAGATTACTCATCTTGCTAGACATTAATTCTACAATAATACAGTTTCAGATCTGTGTTTCCTTTTGACTACAGGTTTTACCACTCTATTCACTTATTTAGATTCTGTTAGCCATGCTTTCAAAAATAAATCCAAGGTGAAAGAGAAATCACACAGCAAAAAAAAAAAAAAAAGAGTGAAATGGTATTTTGATTCTTCAGTATATCCTGCGGATATTGCAAATTGACAATAGAAGCAGTCTTAAGTCTCTCTTGAGTCTTGAGACAGGCAACAACAACAAATCAGATTACTCATGTGTTGCATGTATACACTAATTCACAGGAACCTGGATTTTTAAGTGCATATAAACACTGTTCTCTGGTGAACTGAGAAAGCTGACTTCTTTGAGTAACCTGAGAGTGCATTTAAATGCAGTTAGTGATCTGTCCCTCATTCAGCCTTTCACTCAGTTACTTGTCCTGTCTGCAGCCTTTTGTTATGCTGATGCACTGTTGGAGAAAGTTGATTAGAATGACCAGAGCAGTGCTCCGACTATCCTGTAAACCCAAAATTTGCTTTTGCATGTCTGGGGTTTGGGACCAGCATACATGCTGTGTAAGTTTACTCTGATAAAGCAGTTATTGAAATTGCCACACTAAGAACAGGCATCTATAAACCTTTTTTTAAAGTATTATCACTCTGGTAATTCAAGATTTTAAAAAATCCTCCATAGCAGCAAATGCACAGAATTAGTGGGCTAAGCTTACCATGTAAAGAATACAACACTCCAACCAAGATTTGTCTAAATTGTCTTAAAAACATGAGATTAATATAATAATTGAAGGGATTATAATGCTAGCACACTGTTAGCACTGTTTTTGTTACTGTAATAGCAAAGGTCTAAACAAGTTTGTAAAAGTTGCCTTTACATGTGCAATTCAGGTATGCTGGTAATCAAGATAAAACTAAAATACTAGTATCTTTAACTGTATAAATATAAATCTTATATTCACAACTACTCAATATTAAACTAGAAAAACTATTTCCAAAAAGTAAATGTACTATAAATATTTCGACTTCATTTTTATTGGTTAGGCAAACTTTGAAGCCAATTATGTCCTTGATGATCAATGACGTCATCAAATCAATGATTTTTAAAAGTATATAAGATATTTAAAAAGCTGTATTGTAACAATTATGTCTATTGTAAGCTTTTGATGTTTGAACAGTGATTCTAGCTGAAAGTATGCCAAAGCAGTTAGGCACCTAAATTAGTTAGGCACCCAAAGCATACAGAAGACGTCAGAATAATAACAAGAAGAAAAAGAATAATATTGTAATTCTAATGTTAGAAACTACTTCCATACTGATAGAAAAACTCTGTGCATGTCCCTGCTGGTGGGCCTCATTAATCTGGTAGTCTGTACCAGATTGTCATGTTTTATGAAAACTTTTCAAAGCTAAACTAAAGCTTTCTTTTCAAACCATCACTGATAGCTGTTACTGGATGTGCTAAGAGACTGACACTTAGAAAAGGGGGAGGTTTGGTGGTGGTAGGGGTGGCTGCTAATGTTATGCGCATTTGTAGTTGACTGAAAGAACACTACCTGGAGAAACACAGACGGATTTTTCCGGAATTTTCCAGACTTTGGTGGTGATGTCACTCTTTTAATTACCCATACCCTTTATGACATACAGTAATGTCATTGATACTTATCACTTGATAATTGGAAAGATAACTATAGTAAGGTTTAACCTTTGAGGCATCTTGGTGGACCAAATGTGTACTTTCTGCTATTTTGACTGTCTTTTACTCTCAATATATCGGCCAATTTAAAGGCTAATTGTATGAAACTTTATCAGGATTTGTTTTTTATTATTCTTTTTAAAATTCCATCATCCCCTCTGTTGCAAGGTCTAGAGAATAACTGATATGCATATATACAAACAATCCACTGACTCCCATTATAACTACATAATTTTTATATATGGTAATCCTCACATATTATAATGCTTTTCCTATGAGTACCTAATAAATCTAAGCCACTACCTTCAAAGTACAGGGAAAGCAGGTTTTGGGTTTGATGCCCCCCCCTCCCCCCTTTAAAGAGTCCTGCCAGGGATCCTGAGGAGTCTGTTGGATACAAAGGCATGGACGAGCTTTTCTGCATCAGATAGGGTGAGACTGAGACAGAGTTTAGCAATGTTTTTGAGGTTAAAAAAAAGATGATTTACACATGTGTTTAATGTGGTTATTAAATGTTAGGTGAGGATCCAGGCTCACACCAAGCTTGGTAACTGTAGATGAGAGGGGAATATCTTGTCCAGTAAATGATAAGGTGTTTATGAAAGATGATGAAGATGTCTGGACCTGATGTTGGGTGCCAACCATTGTGGCTTCTGTTATTGAACTGTTTAATTGGAGTAATTTTTCGCTCATTCCTGCCTTTATCTCCTCCAGGCATTTAGTCAGGGTGGACAGCGGTGATGAAAGTGATGAAGATACAGCAGAGGGGGTTGAGTCGGTCTTGATGTAAAGTTGTGTTTCATCAGCATAGCAATGGAAAGAGATTCCATGCCGACAGATAACACAACTTAGGGGGAACATATATATAGAATGAAAACGACTGGTCTGAGAACGGGCCCTTGAGCTACACCACAGGTGACAGAAAACGTCGGGATTTAGCATTACCCAGGCTGACATATTCTGTCCTCCCAGAAATATAGGAGGTGAACCAGTCCAAGGCAGTACCAGACAGTCCAACGTCACAGTGGAGTCGAGTGAGTAGGATGCAGTGATCCACGGTGTCAAAAGCTGCGGTTAGGTCGAGGAGAGTGAGTAGAGAGGGATAGCCAGCATCCGCCATCATCAAAAGGTCATTTGTGACCCCAACCAGCGCTGTTTCTGTCCTGTGGTTAGAACAGAAGCCTGACTTAAATTGTTCAAACAGATTGTGTAGGTGCACATGGTCCTAAAGCTGAATGGCGACAGCATTTTCAAGCACTTTAGAAAGAAACAGGAGGTTGCAGATGGGTCTATTGTTGGCAAGGACAACTGGATCTAGGGTGGGTTTTTTACGAAGCGTCTTGATGACAACAGTTTTGAGTGCAGATGGAACAAGGCCAGACTGAAGAGACACACAAACACACACACACACAATTATTTCATGTCATTGATGTAAAGTAAAAAAAGATAAATAAAAGTTACTTAAAAAGCCATGTTCAAGCGATAATGTTCTTTGTAAGCTGAACATTTTGAAGTTTGAACAGTGTTTCTAGCTGAAAGTATGCTGAAACAGTTAGGTGCAAAGAGGAAGTAGAAGAACGTTACTCTAAATAACTAAGTCAGCCTAACTTAACTAAATGCTACACAAAAAAGTTGTGTAGTGTGTGTGTGTGTACACACCTCAGTGCAAAAAGTATAATAAATCACTATTGGTACAGAAATGTGTATATCACTATATACATAGCCAAATTGTTTTCAAAAATATAATTCTAAGCACCATAGCTTTTAATTATACTGTAGCAGTGTATAGCAACTGTATTCAGTTCTGTGTGGAGACATATATGTGAGAACTTTTGTGTGTATGTATTTGTATGTTTTTTTTAATGTAAGCATACTACTTTTAGAAGAAGCTGGTGGCACAAACCTTTTTCTGTTTCTGACTGCAGGCTTTCACTACAGAGTTCAGAGTTCATTGGGGCCAACATTTACTGAGACCAGAATTTGCAGAAAGCACTTACTACCTCTACAAGGTGAACATCTGGCAGGACAGAGAAAACATAAAGCTTCTGGTTTAATTCCTTCACTCATTTGCTGTATTCAGTAATATACAAAGCATTTTAATGGAATTGTAATTATATTTTGATTTGTGCAGGCCACTGGTGACCCCTACTACCTCAGAGTGGGACAATCCATTGTGGAAAAGCTCAATGCCTATGCCAGGGTGCCTTGTGGATTTGCTGCTGTGCAAGATGTCCGCACTGGGACACATGAAGACAGGTACTGTGTAAGAGAAATGCCAATGCAAACATAGTTTCCCTGACAAGTTACCCTAAAAGTTTTGGTCTGCAGTAAGACTTTATTTGTGGGAGGAATATTGTATTGAAACCTCAACATTTTTCGTGTGATAACATCTTTTGCATCTGTCTATATCTTTGTGTGTGTAGGATGGACTCTTTTTTTCTAGCAGAGATGTTTAAATACCTGTACCTGCTGTTTTCGGAGAAGAACCAGGTGCCCATTGATATTGATGACTACATCTTTACCACAGAGGCTCACCTTCTCCCAGTCTCTCTTTCCATCACCCAGCCACCCTGTCAAGGCAACAGTACAGTGAGTGCACTCACTTTACCACTAACACAAGATCACATATTATAGAAACATTTTAGGCTTAGAATTTGTGTATCAGCTTTGTGTACAGTTAAAATGCTAATGGAGTGTAAAAGAAAAGTTTAATTTGCTGTGTGTCATGTATTTCAGGAGACTGTCCCTCTTTCTCAACAAGAAGATCTGTTCACACACTCCTGCCCCAGCACTGAGACGCTGTTCCCCAACAACCCTTCATTTGCCAAAACCATTCGGGACAGCTACAAGTACCTCACCGGGGTGGGGCGAGCCTTTCACCCCTTACCTGTCAGGTATGTCCAGTCTCAAAGGCCTCTTGTATTTTTAATGGAATCACTGGTGTAATCTGTTAGCCATGATTGCTTTCAGTTGTAATTGGGGTGTGTGTGTACTTTACAGGGAAATTGAACTACCGCTTCATGATAATGGCATGGAGCCAGTGGAGTTTTTGAAAAGCATGGGCATTTCTCTCACACCACTGAATGAGATCATAGCAAGAGACACTGGAAGTCAGAAGGTATATTGGTTACTTTAAATAAATTATTTACATTAGGCCCAAGGGTTGGGGACGGTGAAGGTAATTCCTAGTATGCACAACATGTTTTCAGATTGCTGTTTGAAAACTTATTTGGTAGATTTTGATCTAACAAAATGCATGCATTTATATGCTTTAAGCACATTTTATTTAAGTGGAGCTATTAAAATATAGGTTAATTATGTAACCTTCAGAACCAGTTATCTTTTTGACCAAGAAAGAGCTTTTGGCAGCATGTAGAATTAGAAAATATGATGCTTAAACAAAGGATGTTTTGTTCATCATCTTACTAGCACCCTGTGTTTTCTTCAGGAGTAAGCACAGCCTCTCTAGTATTATGAGGTTTCCAACAGTGAGAGGAAAAAGGAAATGCGTTATAGTAAATAGATTACCAATTTCATCTTCCTTTTAAATAGTTTATTATATACACTGCCAATAAAAAATTGGAAACAGCTACATACTTTTGTATTTCTATTATCTTTGGTTGATTTTTATTTAATAAAATATTTATTAAGGACCACAAAACACACAAAAAAGGAAAACAATTAATTTTTAAGCATATTTGAGCAGAGAATAACAGTTAAATCAGATTTGCATTTTAAACATTGCTTACAGCAGTAACTGCCTGACAACTCCATAGCATTCTACTGATCAGTTTTCCCAGAAAATCAAGTGGGGACGCTCTTAGACTGATCATGCATGTCCCGGCCAGGTGTGAAAACATCTTGAAAACTTCATATCTAGTTAACCATTATTTTTTGGCTTTTCCTTTTTAATTAGTGTGACCTATAATTTTTAGTGTAAATTGGAACTAAAAATGGCCAAACAAAAACAGCTTTCCTTAAAAGCTCATTAGTATACACTAATGAAATATAGACACGGAATTAAATATTTTTTCAAAGGTTGCCAGGGTAGTATCCAGAGACATGCTGCAACTGGATCCAATCAGGACAGATCATGTGCAATGCATCCTTAATCAACATGGAAACCACTCCATAGTAAAGACGCATGATATTCCCTCTGGCCAACAGCTGGTTGGGGAAATTCATTTTCAGCAAGATAATACCCCAAGAATTCTTCCCAGTGTTGTAAGAACTAGAAATTAGTTGCTGGAATGCTCTTTGTAAGGGCTTGGCCAGCTCAATCACTAGATCTGAACCCCAATCGAGCTGGTGTGGGAGAATCTGACCCGAAGAGTTCAGAGACACTCCCCAACCAGTGCAGAATGCCTGCAGAAGAAATCACACCTTCATATCTGCAAATAAAAATTTGTTTTAATAAAAGTAAAGTATAACATGCAAGTTTGATTTGACAAATATTCTTTCGTTAAATATGCTTAAAACATGAATAATTTTTTGTTTGTTTTGTGATCCATTAACAACCATTTGATTAAATATAAGCAACAAAAAGTATTAGAAATAAAAAAAGTGTAGGTGTTTCCAAACTTTTCTTGGCAGTGTATAGTATATCGAATTAATAGCAAAATTGAGGGAAAATTGTAAAGAATAAAGAAAATACTGCTTTAAAAATGCATGGAATGTGGAATACTATATAGTATCACAATACCTGCAAATTCTTTGAGAAAATTTGATTAAACTTACTCATTCTTAACACAAACATTTTACTTGACATTAGTGTAAAACAGTTCATTCAAATGATCTAAGCCTTCCTTTTTTCACCCCATTTGAATTTGTTAAGGAGCATAAAGGAGTGTACCGCGTAAGACTTGTGGCAGAGGTTAGCCAGTCACCAGAGGAAGAGGAGGTGGTGCCTCATGTTGTCCAGCTTATATCACCACCATTTCTGGGTAGGACTGTCCTCACAGCAGGGCCTGCAAAGTTTGGAATGGACCTCTCCAAACAGGAGCATGCGGTGAGCTTCCGCTGTGTCAGTGAAACCGAGTCAACATCAAAGCTCCCAACAAATTATCCGCATTTATTAGCAATATCTCCCAAATATTTCATTTTCTGTTTCATCTGTGCTTCTCCAGGAAATAATGTATTAAAAATAGCATAATTAAACTTGTGCTGTAGGTGAAGGGAAGCATTGTGAAAACCTTCCCCTACACAGCTTGTGGGCCAATCGATAATGCATTGGAGCTCAAAGGCCGTATTGCCTTGGCACTACGTGGCGACTGTATGTTTGCTGTAAAGGCTCGTCGACTGCAGGACGCTGGAGCCATAGGTGTAATCTTTATAGGTAAGGAACTGAAGTCAGATTGTTTCTGTTGGAGAATAGAGTAAAACATTAATCAATTTCTTTGTTGTTTTTGTTTTGTTTGTTTAGACCACCATGAGGGGAGTAACAGTGATGAAACGCCTCTATTCCAGATGGTTGGAGATGGTGATTCCACTGAAGACATCACCCTGCCTTTAGTGTTTTTATTCAGCCGCGAGGGTGCTGTGCTCACAGCTGCCCTGGAGGAGCATCACAATGTGGATGTACTACTGCTGCCCAAAGAGAGGCAGCTTGGACACGGTGCGGATCTGGGGGGAGGGATTAAAGGATAATGCTAGCAAAATTCTGTATGTTTGTGGTGCTTTAAAAAAACAAAACCAACAAAACATAGCTCTTGACAGATTTTAAAGTTTTGTTCTTTTTTTGTTTATTTCGGCTTTCCTGTAAGATCAGGGTCGCCACAGCGCATCATTAGTCCACATTTGGATTTGGCACAGTTTTTACACCGGATGCCAGGACGTAAGCCTCCCCAATTTTCTACTGCGCTTGGGACCTATATTTGGTGCTGTGCTGCTGGGTGTTGAGTGTCTTGCCACGGGACATTTCGACATGTGGTTGAAAAGATTTGGCCGTGAACCTCCAACCCTATGGCCCGTGGGCAGCCACTCTACCAACTGAGCTACTGCCACCACCATTTATTTTATTTTTTTCTAATTAATTCCCTTAAACAGTTAGGCACTAAAGGTTCTAGTTAATTTTTTTCAAAAACTGTAGCAATAAATAAGAGTATGTTGTGCATACGTTTGAGTTTGAACTGCATATTTGTTGAGAGAGTGTTAAAGGCAGCATGATAGCGTTGCTTTGATTTAGTATTTTGATTTTGTATTGATTCTCTGATTTTGTGTTTTATTGACCGTCCAGATAAAACTGAAAAAACAGTCGGCGTGAACATCAAACTGCGTCTAGCAGAGGAGGGGGAAGTAGAGGAAGAAGCAGCCAAAGGGCCCACCCTTGAGCTTGTTTTGGCGAAAGAAGACGTGCTTTTAAAGGAAGAGGAAGAGCTCAAGGGAGAACAAAACTCCCAGTGGCAGTCCTGCACAAAGGCAACAGTGAATGACAGAACTGAACAATGTTCAGTAGATTCATCTCTAACCCCAAACTCTAACAGTGGACCAGACAGAAATCCTTGACTATAGATTCTGAAGCAACGAAGCTCCCTAAGGCCCTCATCTGTTTCTGAATGGCGTGTGCCTCTGAGCCCTTCACTGCCCTGTGTGGAGCCCTAACTGAACCTGCCTGCATGTGTATAACTGGAATAGGAGAGTAAAGCATTGTGATGACTGCAGTTACATTCTGTCTTCACTTTCAAACCTAAAGATGATTCTATAATCATAGGAGAGACAGTTAAAGCACAGATCTTAGTGTTGGAAATAGTTGTTTTTTATGAGACTAAACTAGATGCTAAATACTCAAAACTGTAGGCTAAGCTGGCTGGGCTGGTGCTACAGTACCTAAACCTAGCCTGTAGTGTTGCTATTGTAGCAAATAGGTGTAAGTGGGAATAATGATGTAGATCATCATCTAGAATATAAAACTTTAGAGAACATAGATAAGACAACAAATTTGTCCAGCTTCGTATTTTATGCAATGCAGTTTGTTTTCACATCAGTAAGTACTGTTAAATGTTCAGTAATGGTGAATGGAATATCACCTGGCCAGTAGGGGGTGTCAGCTACCATAGCTTTTCAGTGAAATAATATTGGTAGATGAAAGAGATGAACTTGGGGCCAATAGGCAAAGTTTATTTTGTACTAGTACACAACTTCAGGGAATTTCAAGAGTTAATGCAGTTTGACCGATTTGATGAAACGATTGCGAGTTTTGCATTTCCTTTTTGCTACTATGTGTATGTTTGTGTGTTTGCAAAGTGTGTTATAATTATATCTTCGGCCTAAACCCTCTAAATCTACACAAAGTCATTATGCAAGGAATTGTATGCATGTAATGTAGGATTGACCACCATAAACCTTTCAGTTGGCATTTTTAGGCTGCATGCTGCTTTTTTTTCACAAACTATAAACAGTTACATAATTGTTAGTTTGTAATTAATCATTGCAAAAATTACCAAAGCAGGTTCTTTTGTAGCCTAAGTCCAGTTGTACAGAAACACTTTTTATTTCCAGATGTAACATTACATGGTGGTCTCTAGTCCTAGACTCTAGTCCTGCACTTAGAAACACGGGTATGATCGTCTGCTGCAGATTCAAACCCAAATAACTATTTAAGCTGTCTATGCATTTCTTTTATTGTGTGTTGCAACAACGCTTAAGAATCATATTTTCACTAAACCCAAGTCCTCCTTAAAATAAAAGATCAACTACAGGGATGGTTTCAAAACCGAATAGAGCAGTGTCTTATGTAGCAGTGTCTGTCAGGTTTATGGTGAATACAGCATTGCCCAAAGTACAGTAAATGCAGTAAATTCTAAATCCAGTTTTGTTATCTTTTTCTCAAACTTAGATTAACCGTCTATTAGCTTAGCTCACAAAAAATAATTTTTGTGTAGGTATTTTTCATAGTGTATTTTCTTCTTACTAATAATCTACTGGGTGAACTTGTCAAACAAAAAATGTGATCTGGGGTTTGTGTAAGGAAAAAAAGTTTCTTCTTGATGCTGGAAGAAATGGAAGTCTTCATCCTATATGCCATCTTATTTTGATGTTCAGCTTCTGTATGAAGCGCTGCCAACAATTATATCTCAGGACTGTGTATGTTACTGTTCATACACAGAAAAGGACCATGGACCAGAATTAGAAATGTTTTTTATTATTTTTGCTTAGTTTTGTCTTTTTTTAAATGAGAAAACTAAAACTGTGCCAAAAGAGATGCATGACATGGCTCCTGTTCCTGTTTCAAACGTTCTCTTTCTGTTCAGTTTCAGACTGTGACCTGAGGTAGTGTCAATAATAAATTTAAACCTCTTTTTCTATTTTATTTCTGGATTTGAACATTTATTCTGCATTATAAATGTAAAAGATTTGAACAGCTTTAGTTTTTCATGCTGCTGCTATCCCATTTCATAAGACAAAAGGAATCACTATTACTTATGTCTGAGGAACTTGGATTTGTTTTGGCTGGGAACTTCAGTTATGAACCTCAAAGCGACTGTAAATCTATGTTTGACCCTAAATCAACATTTAAAGAAATTACATTACATTAAGCTAATTTTGTCAAATCAATGACATAACTGAAGTATTTAGGAAGGAGTGTCATAAATTATTTGGGTTCATAGTTCAGAAAGACAAAATCCCCATGTCCTTGAGCTAGTTCCCTTTCTATTAGTGAATTTATTTTTCAGGAGAATATGAGACGGAGCTTGACATCGTTTGTACCACATAAGAACAGCTACCACAGAATAGGACAGTGACGTTGGTGATGCTAACAATACACTACAAAATTTAAGATGATTCACATATTGCAGTATGCTATGTGAGAAAAGACGCATCAGTTCTCTTGTATGTAGATGAAACTAAATTTAGGTTTAATTCATGATTCATTGATGTTTAATTTGTAATACTTAGCATTATTAGGTCATTTCCACATGGGATGATTCACATAGCTACAGTTCTTTGTTTGTATACCCTATATGGCAGTAATCAGTTTTGATAACTGACAATAAGATCCACTTAAAAGTGATGTTAGTCAGCTATGTGTTTGGTTTTTGTCTTATAGTCACTGAATTAAGTCCTTTGTTTGGATGTGCTTTCAGCTCCAAGCAAACATACATGTCAGGTCCCTCCCTAGGTTTGCATTTAGCTGGTGTATGGTAAGGCATGAGTGGAGTTAATTGTTGGAATGGACAGGAATTATGCGCTATTTAATTATATATTTAATATACTTCCACTGCTGAATAAATATCCCGTGGCATTGTTTTAATGCACATGTTCTATTCTGCTAAAATGGTTAAACCTCTCAACCTGTCATTAGGCTATAAGTCAGACCATATCACAAAATGAAAAATAATTAAATACAAATTATGTGTATTAGACTAAGCCTATCTATTTTTATCAACACCAGGTACTCTTTACCATGTAACAAAACACACCATATGATTTTTTAACACAAACACGAAAACCCCACACCATATGATCTTATGTTATAAACCGGTTTTTCGCGTCATCGTGTTTTACGTACCTCCTGCGGTAATCCCCATAAGTAAACCGCTGCCTTCACGTGCTGTGTTAAAAATCAATTTCAGAAATGTCTTAAATATATTGTATTTGGCGTGAGAGTGGATACCGTATATGTCAAATCCTATGTTGTATTTAATATTAAAATACTTTATTCGTTACATTACTCTGCTGGCATTCAGTCTAAACATTTTATTAAACTACACTCATCTATCCCTCTTTTTGTGTGAAACTTCTTTCTTGACCTTGGAAGCAGCAGTTTGGCCCAAAACAGACCACCCCTGAAGGTGCTACCTTTTATGTTTTTACAAAATGATGAAAAAGCACAAGGTTCGTCTATAAAGCGTCACGTCAGAGTGGGTCGTGTAGGATTTTACGCGGAGACCGTGAAGGCGGCCCCGCTTCCCTATGAAGCTCCGCTATCTTTAGCACTGCCACGGATTACAGTGCGCAGTGTGTGGACAGACTGCACCGCGGTGCTACCTGCTCGCTTTATCGCTGTGTGTACTTCGCGCTGAAGCTCCCTCGCACCAAAAAAGCAAAACAAACATAAAAACAAAAGTGATGGGGGAATGACAACAATCCCCTCCACCCCCACCTGCGGTTCTCCGTCCTCGAGAAGACCTTAAGGATGCTGCTGCTGCTGTCTAGCCCGTGGAAAGGACGCAAGCGTCGGGCCTCACTGCTGCTGATTACCGCGGTTCTGCTCTGTGTCGTCCCTGTCAGCGCTAGCCTCCCGGGTAAATAGGCGACACACACACACACACACACACACACAGAAACAACAAGACAAGCAAATTACCCTCGATATTCTCTAAGCCTATTTCCAAATATCCCAGGATTGTCTACCTCAACATTAATTACTGAGGAATCTTTGACAAATGATGAGCTGATGAGAAAAAGAAAGCAGTGGATTATATCACATAATTACATATTTAAAACTCAGACACGTGTGTGTTTATTTACTTTTATTGTTGTTTTGTTGTTAATAAAGTAGCTAGTTAGTACATGGTGTCTTGGAAGTTTTGACATCTTGTGTGCCTTTGAGTGAGAAACAAGTGCACAGGAAAACCTGGAGCATTTTCACAAGTTGACTGCTTTTTCAAAGTGCACAGGTTTTATTACTGAAGTAGGCTACAAATCTGGCCCAAATGTGTTGACCGGGCCCAATATAATGAAAGATTAATTTGGAAACTGCTAAAATATAATAATATATGGTGATGTTTTTTGTTTTTATCTGTATTTTGTAATTATTTATTAATTTTTGATATTTATTTGGTATAAATACAGTGAACAGTAATACATCAGACATATGCTTTCCACGGTGGAGTTACTGAGTCCGAACTAGTATTTTAAAAACAATACCTTTTAGACTGACTCTCAACTATTTCTACTTTTTTGTAACTGAACAAACATTTATGAGAACAGGAAATAATTCAATAATCTGGAAACGGAAACCTGGTTTCAGTCTTTGTTTCATTATTGAAAACACATTGTATTTTTTTGTGCAGCCTTATGCTTTTATGTGTGTGATAAGGCCTGCGCAGTAATGGCTGCTGTGTGCAGGGGAGATAATCTGCTTCTCAGCATTTAACACTGAAACGATGTGGGAGAACCGCCAGCTGGACTATCAGATGTAGTGTTTAGATTTTATCCAAGGGACACACACAAATACACAGGCACATTGGAACTGAATATTTTTTGCATTTGTCTATCCCCAGATTTGTTTGAATTTATAAGTGTTAATATATTTTGTATCTGCCAGAGAACACTCCCAATCATCTTTAGCAGATCACGTCAACCCATAGCCTATATGCAGGAAATCAAAAGTGTGTGTGCACAAAAAAGAGGATGGAAAGACAGTGATGCATTGTCTGCAGTTTTTTTCCCTGTTAGGGTATGAATTTGTAAAAGTCATTTTCTGCTTTTCTCCCATTACAAAATAATTATAAATGTCATTATTTCAAAGTGCTAAAAATAAAAGTGTATGAAGACGATAGTTTGGTGATGTAAAGGATTTTTTTGGTGTCATAGAACATTAATTTCACACAATAAAGACAGACGATACTGTCAGGACACAATGCTGGATAATGTTTCATGTTTAACACATTCGGAGAAGAGTTATGTGTTTTTCTTTAATCAACAGTAAGAGGATTAGTGTGATGAATGTTTGATTTGAGCACAGCTTGTTTATAGGAACCTGTCACAGTGTGTAAGCATAAGGTTATTTTTTGCCTATGTTGAGTTAAAATTGCAACTGCAATGTAACTACACAGGAATGTTTTGGAGTCATACCTCACTTTAAGGTACTTCAATTAAAATTGTTGTATAATAATATCTATAGTATGTTAGAGGCAAAAAAGCGCATCCCGTACTGCAGTGAGTCAGGTCTCACGGTGAGACAACAGCATGAAGTGCATAGTAATCGGGTGGTTGATTTAGCAAACACTGACATATCATCATGAGTAAATATGTCAGAAAGCTTTCACAGAACATCGGGTTCTTGGGTTGGAAGTATTCCAAAATCTCCATAAACCCAGTTGATTATTTGAACTATGTCTAGTCAGCTGGCCAAGATGTGCAAGATTTGTTCTATAATTTAGACTCAGTGTGGGGCACAATGCTTTACAGCACCACTTTGTTCTTAATTCTCTAATTTTACCATTCACATCTTCTCAATATTGTAATTCAGCCTGATCATTGTTGTGCTGCCATGTTTAAATGCCAGCTTTGTCATTCCCCAAACCCACATAGAATTAGTGTGAATATTATTCAAAGAGACTCTGGCCTTTTCTTTTAGCAGCTTTTCAGAAGCTTTAACAATTTATATCTTCAGTGTATCAATCCATCTCTCTTTCACAAACACACAGACATTCTGTCTTTCTAAAGTTGTGAGGATGCTCATTGGCAGAGTACATTCAGTTCACCCTATAACCGTTATAAATGTGTCAGAAAGTAAGGATCAGACAAAATATATGCATGGTGAGGATTGAGTTCATTGAAAACTCGAGTTAAACAATGTAAGCACACCCTCCTACAGACCACTGAGCCATAACTAGATTCATATGTGATGATTTATTTCCTCTTATGGCTGGGGACTTACTGTTACTTACGTATATTAATGTGTAATTAAAAGACTTGGTATGGTCATGGCATTTTTATTTCCTTAGAGCTCAAGAAAAAAAATGTAACTCCTAAGAGATATTAAAGTGCATTAGGTTCGAATTACACTCAATCTAGATTCGTCACTTAAAATAAACCTGAACTCTCTATAGAGTGAAACCAGCTCAGGAGCTTCATAGTCATGAGCAGACTTCAGGAAACACCAGAAGGAACAATCTGGCTGGAATGAGGAACAAGGAAATAGTTAAATATTAGCTTAAATTTACTAAACTGTAAAAGTAAAACAGCTGTAGATGGTGACACAAATGATCATCCATATACGATAAATGTTCACATGTATTCACTCCTTTATATTTTTTTAACTTATTTGTGATATACATTTTATATGAACTGCTACCAGTACGTATTTTAGAAATGCAGTTTAAAGCTAAGAAGTTTTCTGGTTTCAAATGGACCTGACAGTATATGCTTGTGTGGTCTTTGAGTGATTGATTTGTCAAAGCATTGCTTCTCCACTGAGAGAAAGGCAAAATGACCACACATTTATATGGCAGTAGTCATCACAGCTGGAAATGATTATCAGTATTATTGATCTTCCCCATTGTGATCTCAACTCAGAGGTATGAGAAATTGCTAGGTTCTGTTGGCAAATAGAGCTCTGCAGGAAATGAGACAGCCACAGTTAATCAACTTACATTTCACTTACAGATGTCTGAACAAATCACAACCAGCATAGATTCAGAAGGAAAGAATCAAATTCTGCTCCTCCAGTTTCATGATTAACTTAACCTTAACTGTCGTAACCAACAGTCCTGTATGTTTTTTAAAGCCTATTTTGTAATGCATTTTAATAATAGCTAATTTACTGTTTAAGCAGCTATGCATGCAAACAGTGGCTCAGGATGTGGCTGCTACCAGGAATTGCAGCATCCCATTTAAGCAGAAGCACAAATAGTATTTGCTACTTCATCTGAAGTGCGTATACAAAGAAATCTGTTTGTTTTAGACGGTCACTTTAGTGCGATAGTTTATACTGATTACATTTTTTTTAGTAGAATCAGTTCTCAAAAGAATCTGAGTTGCTACATTTACATTTACATTTAGTCATTTAGCAGACGCTTTTATTCAACGCGACTTACAAGTGAGGTACAAGGCAAGCAAAACAGTTTGCATCACAAACTGTTCTAACAACTTAAGCAGTGAAAAGCCAACAAACATGATGACCACAAAAAAAAAAAAAAGAAAAACAACTAAATAATTTACAACCCACATGTTGCCACTGTATAAATCAATTTAACCTTTGCTCTGTTCCTGTGGAGTGTGCAGCTCTGCTTCACTCTAATGATAATGACACAATAATTATGCCCTGTGTAATGGGTTAGACTCGTCATTATCTGACATGACATGAGTTTACGGCAACGGAAAAGACATCTGAGAATTTTTTTTATAGAGATAAAGGCATGATTTGAATTTTTTATTCACTTCAGAAAGGGCATCCGGCGTAAAAACTGTGCCAAATCAAGATGCGGACAATGATCTGCTTTGGCAACCCTGAAATCACGGGATAAGCCTAAAGGACTAAACAAACAAATTCAGTTCTTTTTCACCTATTTCTTTTTCCACTCACGTAGCGACTCATATATTTCCTTCCTCAGCCGTTAAGATTTGTCTGTCCGTATGTGTTTGTGCTTGCACAAGTGCTAACGCACTTGTTAAACAGGTGTATAGTCATGCTTCATTTTCCACTGAGCGTGTCAGAAAAGTTACATGTAAGAGCCATTGCATCAGATTGTGGTGGGAAACATCACATCTGCATTAGCTGAAAGCAATAAAGTAGACACTTTCTATGCATTAGTCATGCAGTTTACGCTTGTGGCTTTCTGGCAAACTGAAGTAGTCTCAGTTGATGTGGCAGCCGTTTCCACACTGTGTTAAAAGACTGAAAAAGAGTTGACTCTTGATTTTTTTTTTTAGGTAATTGAATCTGAAACCTAAGCTTTGCTTTCATTTGACTGCATTTAACCTGGTTCAAAGACCAGTTAGTTTAGGTTTTAAAGCCTTTACCAGCAAAGCCAGTGTCTAAGGAACTTAAACTGTACGAAAGTGTTATTTTTGCTGAAAGTTTGCAAAAAAAACAAAAAAACACTTGATCCTCAAATTTTCTTTCTTGACCTACGCTAGTCATACATGCTTCTTTGGGTTTTCTTGAATCTCGGAAAAAACAGCTTGCCTGCCCCCCCGACAGTCCCTCTCCTTAATGGTGCTTGATTTTATTGTTTCTAATCTAAAACAGTTTTTTTGTGGATGGATATGTTATGATTCAATTTGTTTTTATATTTTTTACATTTAGTATAGACAGTATTTGCATACTGGGATAAAGTATCCCTGACATTAACAAATTTACATTATCTCATGGTTTATACAGTTTTGTTTTCGTTTTGTCCTTTCGGCTTATCCTGTGAGCTGAGGGTAGCCATCATTGTCCGCATGTTGATTTGGCACAGTTTTTACACCAGATGCCCTTCCTGACGCAACCCTCCCCAACATCTACCAGGCTTGGACCGGCACTGCACAGCTGGGGAGGGGAATGTTAGGGACTGTTAGGGGTTCAGTGTGTTGCCCAGAGACACTTCGACATATAGCCAGTATAATTTAGTATATCATCATCCCCGATAAAGGCACAGCACACAATGGCAGTAGTTTCAGCTGATGCCACTAAGTTGGCTCCAGCGTCAGGAATAGACTGCCTGGTACATGCTTGTATTTGTCATTTCAGAGTGAGGCATGGTGGATAAACAAGAGAATAGCAACATAGTTACACAAAAACACACCCACAAAAACATTCTCACACTGTGGTTATACATCAAGTGGAGAGGCAGAGCTCTTTAATGTTTCCACTTGATTGGGAGTGTTTGGCTTACTTCCTGCTATCAGAGGGTCAGGAAACAAACACAATGAGTGTATGACCCTCCTGGCCTACCCATTTCCTATTTCCTCTCTCACATCCCCAACATAATTACAGGTGACTGTTCATGTGCTGCTGTATTTGTAGAACAGCTTAGAGAAGCGCAGTGACATGAAACCCTGGAAACTGCTTACAAGAGTGTATTTGTGTGTGTTTTTGTCTGTATATGTATTGTATATAGGTATGTGTGAGAGAGAGTAAGAAAGAGTGTGTAGGTGTTTGCCAGGCTGTGTGAGAATGCCTCTGCTTGCGTCTCAGTTCTTCCTGGCAGAGCTGCTGCTGAGCACACAGCCTGGCAACAGCAGCAGCAGATGGTTAGCAAAGTCATTTTTCACCTGTTCCAAGGACTAGTTTCTGAGACCTGAGTTACGTAATGTTCACGCTTTTGCTGTCTTCACTGATAGCAAATGAGCCAAACATGTTTTTTTTGTTTGTTCTTTTGGTGTGTGTATCCTGTCTCTCCGTATCTCTGTCTGTGTCTTGTATTGGGTCACTAGGACAACAACTTTCATTTCTATAGCTCCTTTTTTATGTTTTTAAATGGTTATGCATCTTTTTTCTGATCTTTACACCTGTTTTACTTATTCTCACCTTCAGCTTTACTTGTTTCACACATGGAAATGAAACAGACACGTACAGTAGGATTTTAGTCTCACACAACACACCCTGTGTTGTGTGTTGTGTGAAAAGAAAAATTATCGGCATTCATGTGACTTTAATAGGTTCCGCCCTGTAAGCTTTCAGTGTGTTGAATAACATATGATGTGTTGCCGAGCTTTGGTCTGTGGCAGGAATAGAGATTAATGTTACACATTCAATTAAATTCAGCATTATTTATGAAGCGCCAAATCACAACGCAACATTTGTCCTAAGATGAAGACCTCACAGAACACCCAACAAATCCCTTATGATCAAGCACTTTGTATTTTCAGTTTTGTATTTGAACATAGGACTCTGAATGCAATGTATACAAATATTAACAGTTTGAAATAGTTTCAGTCTTAGCTCCTTTTAAAAAAATTGATTGAGGGCTCTATCATTGGCTCTGACTGGGACGGGAGATATGACATCCATATGAGATATGGATGTTTGAGATGTCAGAGGGATATCAATAAGAACATTTTAGAACGAAACCAAGGTTTGAAATCTGGAGGGAACTGAAAAAGCAGACACGTGGCAGACTGGTAAAAATAGAAGCTGTGGAAGGAAATGGAGAGAATATAATTAAGAAGGAGAATACTGATGAATGTAAATCATAATGAGGGGTGCTCAGCACAGATTCAAGATTCAATAACTTGGAATATTTTGACAACGGGATAGAGCAGGAGGGCATCCAGAGGTGACAGAATTGTCTCTAAGACTTGTGAGCAGAAAAAGACTTGTGTGAATTTAAAAAACAGGCACCTGTTCGTTCCAAATAGAAAAGTTCCTCAGATTACACATGCGTCACTCTATGAATGCAGACGTGTGTTTCCATTTCCCTGTCATGCAGTACTGAAGATGTGTAGACTTGTGTGTGTGTGTTCGCATTGATCGGTTTTGTGTCTTTGGTGTTTGGACATCTGTCGTTCGCTCCTACATTTGTAACTTTTTAGTACTTCTCATGGGAAATGTGATGAAAAAATCTATGTGTCATTCAAAGACAATAAATATCTAGATAAACATCCCAAAACACTTCTAGTCTACTAAAATTGATTCAATAAAACCCAAATTGTTTTCCTGTTTTTACAACACTGCTCCATCGCCTTTAACAACCCTGTTGATGGAGCAGGTTCCTCAAAACAATCAAAAGCACTGGGTTCAACACTCTCTTCCCACTTTAAATCACCTGCTGTCTTATTTGTCTGTAACATCACCCACCATGCTGTTCACCTTCAGCTGGGCTGCCATGCAGGTCACTGGGCTTATAGGCTTATAGTCTGATAGTGTCCCAGTGCTCCTCCTGCCCTCTGCTACCAAACACACCTGCTGTGATTCCGTGACCCACTTCTTTGTGTGTATGTCAAGCTGTGTGTGTTTGTGTACATATCTAAATACAGTGTAAAGGCTCTGCTGTGTGTCTGACCAACAATCAGGTTAAGTGATTGTCCATCTTGATTACAGGCAGATCTGAGTAGGCAGCTGTGGATTTACTTAGGTTTAACCTGACTTTAAACACCAAACAGGTGGTGCTCAGCACATTGCAAAATGAAGAAGGTTGTTATAATGTTTTTTGGTTTTTTTTTGACATTTCTGTCATATCATTCAAACCTCACCCACATTAACTGTTGTCATTCCCACTCTTTCTCCTAGCTTCCAGCAAGTGCCCTCCCCCTATAGACTGTGCCGAAGCGAGGCGCGACGTGTGCAAGCCAGGCTCCTCCCACTGCGGCCCCTGCCTCTCTACATTTGAGGAGAACGAGGAAGGACGCTGCGTGGTGATAAGGAGGCGCCATCAACATGGTACGAAAAAAAAAAGATAGCAAAAATAATTCAGACACAAATACGTGGCTCTGGATTCACCGCGCAAACAAGCTCCTACTTTTCACTGAAACATGTGATAATAATATTCAACATGTTACGAAATAAGAGAGCACAGTATCTAGAGTATTGCCACTACGTATTGAAAAAAAGAAGACACGGAGGTGGAATATGAAGATGGAGGATCTGTGAATATTCTAAGGTGCTCAGTTTAAGCTTAGAGTCTGATTAGTTTACATGAGCTTGATGTCTGGGAGGTTCTGGTACCCTTCAGACTAACATCTAGAATTATTTCAGTTGTTGTTTGTGGAGTTCTCTCATTCCAGCACATTTGAACACAAGCATTTCTTCTGTTGTTACTTTGAGACTGGCCTTTGTGCTTACTACATGAAAACGCAGAAAAGTTTAAGCTTGACAAGAGCAAAGTGAAACTCTGATTGATGAATAATAAGATTATGTCTTTTCTTTTCCTGTTAGATAATCTGTGTAAGGTTTTAATGGCGGCTACAACAATTGATTCTCTCTTGATATAATTTAATTATAACCATGCATGGATATTCACTGGGTCACTGTGATTCTTTTATTTTTAACAAAATATTACTCACATTATTTCTTTGTTGTTTCTCTTTTCTCTTTATATGTTATTTGTAACCTGTTGGCCAGATCTCTTCCTCTCAATTACCCTTTGATTCTGTGTTTTTCTTCTCCTCCCCTATAAACCTTTGCTTGGTCTCTTTATTTCATCACTCTTTCAGTATCCTTCCTCTTCCAGTTCTGTCTTTTCTTGTCCAGTTCTTTCCCCTCTATGTCCTTGTTTTGGTCCTTGCTCTTTCTCTTATCCACGTCTCCGACAGAAGATCCAACTGCACCATAATTGACCATGATTGATTATGGTGCAGTCGGATCTTCTGTGTTTATAATCTGGCCCTGCCCATACAAAAACACACACACACACACTCTTTCTACATACACACATGCACTGTCCCCTCACACAGCTGGCTTTAATCATTTAGTTGATGCATCTCTCTCTCCATCTCTATCTCTCTCTCCTGACCTTCATGTCAATTAATTAAATTTCTTTCAGTTAAAGCTCCAATCTTCCATGCACACACATTGTAGAAGGGAACTGATGAAATTACTCCAATTTTACTTGAATAAATATACTAAGTGTAGTTTTTGAATTTGAATTTGAATTTCCGGTTTTTCACTGTTCCACAGAAAAGGCAATGCCATTGTCAGTGTTTCAAAGTAAATGTTTTTAAAAAATTACGCTGAACGTAAAACATTTCATTGAGATTAGCAGCTCAAATGACAGTGTGCTACATGTGAACACCTACAGGACACTGCACTCATTCCTGTCTTTGACCACTAAAGATAGTTTCCTGTTACTCTTCTACTTCTTTGGTTCTTCTGGGTGCCTGTAGCAAGTTGCAACTAAAATCATGGAAGCTGTGTGTGTGTGGTATGCGGCTATGGAAACTACCTTTTTACAATGAGGTTAACAGGGTTTTGCCTTTGCAGTGTGTCTGCTGTTTTGATCCCTGTCGATGGATTTGATCAACTATCCATGTACCTAACAAACTATAACATGCAGACTGTATTGTGTAATTATTGATGGCAGGGGTAATATTCAACTCTCTCTGTGGTTGGTAATATCCTCCTATTCCAGTCACTGCAGTCACATCACATATTTTACAGTAATGCAAACCGATCCTACTATGACTAGCTCCCTCTCATCCACATTAACTCCCATATTGATTATAGTTCTGTGGCCCTACACTTGTTGAGCTGCTCTTCTAGTGGTATTCAGAGTTTTCTAGTACCTGTGGAAATTATATCTGATTATTAACACACCCTAACTGGGGAGGAAGAGAGTGCACAGCAGGTGAGGCAGACTTTTTATTGTAAGCAGGACTAGCTTGTATTTGACATGGAGGCGTGTACTGCCATTGGTAAACATACAATATTCCTTGAAGCATTGCCATTTATTCAGGAGAAGCACAAACAGGCTGTGAATGTTATGCATTCTTTACTGCAAATGCAGTTTGATTCCATATGTAGTAAAGGCAGAGCAGTGTCCATGTAGCCCAGTGTTTGACCCTGTCTGGCTGTCCTCCTGTTGCACTTTTGACACCCACATACTTAACTATGTTGGGCTGTGCGTGATTCCCCTCTTTTATACATAAGCACTGTTTATATGTTTTTACACCATGTTGTGTAATGGAGCTATCAACAGACTGACGACAGCAAAAAGACCAAGACACCCGGACAGCTGTTTTATTGACGTTCTAGTGACACGCAGCATGAACAAATATCCTGCAGTAATTTACTTTGGTAACATGATATCAGATCACTAAAGTTGTTGATGCCACTAGCATCAGACCTAATGTTCTTGACTTTACACTTTTGTGATCCACCTGTTAACAAAAAGGTTACACCAGCAAAGGTTTGGACCTCCTGTTGAGGCCATGAAGAAGTAAGAAAAGACAGTATCAACACCTGCTTGTAATAATCTATAACTGCTGCTATTTTCATAAAAGAGAAAAAGATAGAAAGACCTGATACTTGTGTTGCCGTGCTGAGGTATATTTTTCTTAAATATTATTCTTTATTACTATGAATTTGATCATGTTCATGGAAATTAAGAAGCTGTGTTGTATTTATAAGTGGACACCGATGTTGAACAAATTTCTAATAGCCAGGGTGAAGAGTAAGACATTCTCAGTGACTTATTTACCTTTTTTCCATATGTCATTGTATTTACTGTAAAACAGTGACAAAGGCAGCGTATTAAAGTCATTTAGTAAGCTAACTTTTTATAGCAGGTTAGAATGTGACTCACTTCCCGAATTAAAAGATACAGTAGTTTACCAGCTTTAGATGTCCTGAGAAAAATGACATTTTAACAGTGTGCCACTCCTCCGCTCTGGAAAAATACACAGTTATAAAGTAGACGTGTTTCTGTCTGTGACCTTTCTGGTTCCTTTTATTTTAACTTACTGTCTTCTAGACCTTTCCTGCAAACATGCGGGAAATATCACATGAAAGAGCTAAAAGTAGCAGGGTCCTTCTTGTATTATATAAGTTGTAAGTCATCAAGTCAGGCCAGAGATGAGGTTTCAAAGAATTTTATGATGAAAGTTAATTCCCCCCCCCCGTCGCTCATCTTCCTGGCTTCCTCCTGTGTGACCACTGGAGGGCAGCAGGCCACACTGAGTGTGAAGCAATGATCTTTTGTTCAGGTTGTTCAGAATCAATCATATAATAGATAATAGATATAATAGATATAATAATCATATAATACTTGATGGATTCTAAACTTTTTTTAATCATTATTTTAGTTTAGTGTTATTTGACTTTTTCATCAACATACTATTTACTTTAAACTCAGCAAGTACAAATTTTCCTTCATCAGAAATTGATTAAAGTTCATTTTTAAATTAATTTATCAAGGGGCATGCAAACTGTACAATTCTATCATGTGAGGTTAAGGTTTCTCCAAGCATTATTACTTGGTTTCTATGATAATTCTGTCACAGCAAGTTCTGGTGCAAAGATATAGCAACAACGATTTATTTAAAATAGATAAAACTGTTTTCTTGTAGTTCTTGTCTTGTATTAGGGAATTCACTATAGTCACAGTGCCTTTTGCTACTTTTACTCAAATGTTGGAGTGTGTAACCAGTCTGATTAATTGTTTTAAAACAAGAAGAAAAGAGCAGGAAGAAAGTAGTGTGTGTGTTCCTCCGTGTGATTTGGGGGAGGATTTAATGTGAATGGTTTTTAAGTGAGAAAAGTGAACAGCACAAATGTGTGTGACCTACAATCCCTGTTGAGTCTTTCAGTGTTTGTTTGTTGTATCCAACTGCCCCCCCGGGTGCCTCTCAAGAGGTTATGGGTCATTATCAAGCAGGTGACAACACTCTCCTACCCAAGGAGAAGTGCGCATGCTCAGTCATTTTGTGACTAAACACACACATACACACACGATTGCAACTTTTTAGGTGTATTATAAAGTTTGAGGCCCAGGTTAGGATTCCTTAAATAAAAATATAATAAAAAATATAATTTTTACATTGATACATTTCCTACCTTTTTGCTGCAGATTTTACTGGATCCACATTTTAGAAATACCTCTGATAAAACACTGAGCTTGAGTCAGAAATGCTGTATCAGGCCTGTATTTCAGCATGCTCCTGCTCGGCACATGGGCACAGTTGGAACTCTGAACCACCTGCAAAGTACAGATGGTGCATCCCGCCTCCACAGACACGTGCGCTAAATGGCCATTAGTGGAGGGGGGGTAAGAAAATGACAAAGCAGGCAGTGAAAGTGCTGGCATGTCATATCATACACATTAGCTTAGCCAGATGGCCAAGCTTCTGGAGTGAAAGTGACAGTGTAATTATTATTGTGATGGAGGCAGTTGTAATAATATGTAATAACATGTTTGTTTAAAGAGGTTAACTGGCACAATTTTCACACTGATTTTTATATCAGTGGCACATGGTGCATCTATGCAGGTTTTGGCTCTGAATGCTTAATCAATTATATAATGCTCAGCCATCATCTTACAAAATATCTTTTCAAGTCAGTCAAATTTACAACTTTACAACTTTTTGTTGTTGTTTTCAGGGCTGGTTGCAGTCTGCGCTTTAAGTGTGCACAACTATCATTTGATATTTGATATATTGCAGGGTAACTTTAGATAGGAAAAAAACAGCACATTGATTACCCCTATAAGCACTGAGCTATGGGATCTATTGTAAAGGAAGCAACTCTAACCCACTGAAGCAAAGGTTTGGCTGATTGCTCCTGCCCCCTGCCGTGCTTCCTCCCCCGGCCACACACATACTATCAGCTTTGGTCACCCTGGAGACCACGGCAGTACTGCAGGAATGTGAATCACTGTCTAGCCTTAAGGGTTGTTAATACCAGTTTAGGAATGTCCCCTTTTTTGATCACTTGACAAACAAACAAGACACACTCCTTGTCCATCATTTCAAAGGCAAGGTGCTGAAAAAGAGGCGTAATGTTTGGGACGGCACATTCATGGACTCTGTCTCCCCCTGTGTTACACACCACAATAAGCACACATTAGCTGCAGCCATCAAAGTGGACAAGTTTCAATATAGCTTTGCAAACACAAGGGTGACAGCATTTGACGCACACTAGATTTCCTGTTGCACTGTTGGTCATTGTGCACTTTTTCGTAAGCACCATCACTGTCTGTGAAAATTTTAATCTTGTATTTGTCCCTTAGGTAAAGTGACATTCTACCCAGACACAGATGAAGAGATTGACTACCTTCGCTCTTCTCTCATCCAAAAACAAGAATTGGCAGAGTTTAGTCTAAAAACAAAGCAATCCAACCCCACTGGTAAGAAAACAATCATATTACTGTATAAGTAAGAAACACTGTGAGAGACCTCAAGTCTGGTAAAAAGTGTATTATAAGAAAGTGTTTTTGTTTTCTGTGATTGGAGCAGTGCAGTTTAATATTTTTCCCACACATTCTCTGATCCACAGTAAGCTCTTTGTCACTCTTTCCAGCAGCTGACACAGATGTTAAAAAAAGCAAGACAGATGCCTCCAAACAAAAACAGAAGAGCCAGGATCGTTTCTCATCTGAAAACCAGCCTGCCACCACTACAGCTCCACAACCTGAGTTGTCAGCCCTTCCCACACCAACCCCAGAACCCAGGACCACTGGAGCTGATAACCGAGCTGGCCCTTTAGTAGTCCCAACACCCAGGAATGACAGAATTATTGTCAGTGAGTATAAGTATAATAACAGAGGAGTAAGAGAACATAATGCTAATCTAAACACATGATCCAGTTTTACACTTCTAGCCTCTTTTCTTGTGAGGCTGTTTGGTGACCCCAGCAAGATTTCACCACTAACAGATCAGTCTTTTCATCCCACTGTGTCTGTTGATTTTACAGTATGATGTGGTTCATTTTACCCAAGACAACTACTTATAATGAGCAAGTTATCTCTGGTTATTTTTACATCCCATCATAATTGTCTCTGTAAGGGCAACAACTATATCATTTACTTCTTAACATGCTCTGCTTCCCTTTTTCTTTTATCAACCCACAGTTATAATCTCATTGTGTGCTGCAGTCGGTGCTGTGGCAATGATCCTGGCAACTGTCTGTTATGTCAAGTAAGTCAGAATACAAAATCTCTTAAAATAAACTTCAGGTGCTTCATTATCATTGTTTTATTGTATTTCTTTATTTTTTTAGTTAATTAATTTAATTTTAATTTTGTTTAAACAGTAGATGCATATGTGTGTTAAAAATGTTTTTTTTTTTGATGGTAAAAGGTGATTTTGCTCACCCACTTTTATAAGATTATAAAAGCAAAACTCTTGATCTTGTATATGTAAGATACCTTAAAGGCCTGCTGCTCCGTTTGCTCTTCAAATACCGTTAGACTTAAGTGAAGTTAAAGATATATTAGTGCTAGAGGAAGGAAACAGCCATCACTGTTGCAGTAGCGTCAGACTCATGATCTACCCCACAGGTTACAGAAAGAATCGCACTTAGCTCAGAAGATCGACTATCCTGCTTTTGGAGGGGCAAACAATCCTGCTGCCACAGTTACTAATACCTCTGTAAGTGCACAGCTCTCATGTCTTTCATTGTTCTTTTCTCACTTCTTGAGATATAAAACTGTGCAAAGGGAAGTGGGCTTCTTTTTTAAAACATGTCATTCACACTTTGTTCTTCTGTTTCCCCTTAGATGGGCGATAAGACTCTGGCTCAAAGTGCTCAAATGTATCACTATCAACATCAGAAACAGCAGATACTTTCAATGGGAAGGTACGTTTTCACTCCCCTACCCTCATTTACCTTTTGCCGCACACTCATACCATATGCAGACATTTGTTAACCACATCCTCTGACCTTGACACCTTTTTTCCCCTCTTCAGTCATAAACCTGAACAGAAAGTTCTTGAAACTGAGGTCACATCAGATGAGGAAGAAGTGGGAGGAGATTTTACAGTATATGAGTGCCCTGGGCTTGCACCGGTTGGTGGACACAAACACACACACACACACACACACACACACACACACACACACACACACACACACACACACACACACACACACACACACACACAAACTAAAAGTAATGATTTCTGATGTTTGTGCAATGCTTTGAATGAATTTTTTGCCTTTTTGACAGACTGGGGAGATGGAAGTGAAGAATCCTCTGTTTGATGACTCAACTGTACATTATCAAGGGAATCAGAAGTGAATGCTGAACCCTTAAGACATGCACACACATTGGCCTTTCTATATTTGTGAGGACACTACCCACACTAAAATAACCCCAGCCCTTACCATATGCTTAGGCCTAAAACCAAGTCTTAACCCTTGAACAGCCTTTTGAAGCTGTATGGACTAGTCAAAGTGTCCCCACAATGTTGGATTGAACAAAAATGGGTCCATAAAAACAATAACCATAAAAACAATGTGTACACAAATACACACACACACTTATGCAGACAAATTATCCTTTCGCTAGAAGACAACACTTGATCTCACACTGCATGCATACAAGTGGAGGATCCTGCTAGAGGAAGAGGTGATTATGATTGTTTTCTTCTACCCCTTTATTATATCTGCTCCAGTAGAGCGTTTAATACTACACATGTATGTTAGGTTCCATGTTAATTTATTTCAATCCATGTTTTGGACAAATCTTGTCCTTCAATTTAAGCTTTTTAGAGGTCTCTTACATTAATCCCTATAGTTTTTTGCTGTGTTTCAATTTTAGAGTCATTAACATTAAGTACAGTAACATTTTCTTCTCACATACCTTTGTTATTTTCCTTAATTTCTGCAGCTATTTCCAAAGAATGTGATACATCACTAAACAAATGCACACAGGAACACAAAAAGATACATAAGCTGAAAAGCAGATGCCCTCCCTAGTTTTGTCTAGAAAAAACCAGACTCCTAACAGATCCCCAGGAAATATTTAAAATCATGACTCTGTAAAAAGTTCCATTTTACAAAACAAGGTTAAGCATTAAAAAATTTTAGCATTGATGTGGCTAATTTTATTTGTTGTCCTAAGATACACATAAAGATTTTAGGATTAATACATATAAATATATATCGAAATTAAGTACTTGATCATGTCTGTTTGCATGGTTTGACTGTACTGTGTCAGAAAACTGATGATTTATTCCGCTCTGCTTCCGCTGTGTATGCATCCTGTTGGTGGAGAAGGAATAACAGTAAAAGTGACTTCTGAGCACTTGAATGATATTTTGGAGATAAACTATAATGACTGATATGTAGGTGGTGAATATTACTGTCTTGTATTGTCCCTCTTTTTCCTCTGTCCTCGTGCTGCACAATGTACAAAGAGTAAAAGTGTTTACTTTTTATAGATATTTGTACATGCAGAACAAGGATTGGAATTAAAACTTTTTACCACATATAAAAATGACTTGTGTTTTTTTGTTTTTGCATATACTGTGTCATTGGCAAGACTACATGTTCTCCAGATCATGTGTTGTTTGGTACAATTTAGACAAGTTGAACGAACAATATGTGCTGATAAAAAAAGAAAGGAAGGAACAAAGCAAGACGATTCATTTGAGAATGGAAACACCACTGGGAATAATTTTGACACTGGCCTTGAATTAGTTGCATTTTTTAAGTCTGGTGCTGAGTGAAATACATAGAAATTATATATGTATCATATTTAACTTCATTTTAAATCCTGGTGTAAATCCAATTTTTATGTTAGGCTTTATTCAGGGAATTTCATGTAAATTCACTCACATTTAAGAATAGTAGCATGATGACATATTCCAGTTGTGAAAACATATATTTCCTTTACTTGTTCATTCTTCAGTTTAAACATTTTTTTTCAAACAATATATGACACAAACAACATATGACACTGTCAGGCGGTGTAGGAAATTCAAATGAAACTTAATGTTGCGCGGGTGTTTAAAGACTTTTCAGACACTTCTTACGAACAACATAAATCTTGTTTAAACTATTTTCTGGCACAAGTTAAGTTTTAAACATGCTGAATTTCTTGACTTGGTTTTTGACAATTTTTGGGGTATTAAGATGCCTTGAAATAGTTATTTGGTTTTATTGGATTAGCAACACGAACTGCAGTACTGTAAGGGTTTTCTCTCTGAAGAACTTTGCAGCCCTTGAAAATTTTGCTTTCCTGGCACTTTTATATTGGAGTTGCAGTGCATTTGGACCTATCTGCTGACTTTCTGGTTTTGGTGATTCTGTTTGACTTTGCTTTACCTTCAGAAAAACGGATGACTACACCCAGAAAGTGTTATATGTTGGGGGTAGGGACAGAGGGAAAGCTTGCATGTACCTCTGTGTGGGTTTTGTGTATGTCTGTGTGGGGAGGGGTCAGCCCTCTGGCCCCATTGAGCAACAAGCTATTGAGCCATCTCGATGGGTCATTAAAACCCTTTGTGCTGGTAGACAGTAGAAGACGGTAGCCATTGGCCCTCGGATGAAAACCTGGGTGGCGGGAAAGTCTGTAAAGGTGTGCGTCAATAGTAGAGCCGTTAGGAAGAAAATCAAAAAGCCACCAGACCAGTTAGTTGGAGACGCTTTTGCTGCTCAACTGGAGGGTGGAATTCCAGTGTTATCTCTTTATCAAATCAATAATTAGTGACTGAAATTGATTAATCATTTAATTGGAAAAACATTAAAATCAAACAATAAATTGACATTAAGTTTGTTTCTCATGAAGATTGAGCTAGATTGTTGTGTCAGTGGTCTTAATACCTTGTCATGTGTTTGGGGAAGATTTATAAATAGAATTTGTCAGAATGGCTTATTTTGTGTGAAACACTATGAAACCAGAACTTTCTTGTCTTTGTTTGACAAGTGCAGCTGGGCTGGACCAATGCAACACCTTTTATATATTTTACATAAACCCATACATTCTCAAATAAAAGATGACAATATATAAGAAAGCTTTGGCAATAATTAGATCAACTTAAACACCAAATTTTATTTCACCTTGAAGGTTCTGAAGATAAACTCTGGCATATTGTAGATTATTTCCCTTGAAATCTACACAGCCAATGGTGATGTTTAGAAGAAAAGGCAGAAGAAATCATTCTAGCAGTGGATTGCATTGAAATATGCACATCTTAAGCCTGCTACTGTATTGGTGTTTTGGTCAAGTACATTTTAGAAAGGAGTTTATATAGTGGTGTAGCTGTTGGTGCTGCAACAAATTCCCAATGTGTCTTTAATCTCAAACTTTCTCCTTTTTTCTTCTTTGAACAAACCTGTCCTGCAAGCAGTGGCAGACTTCTGAGGTGTCCTGAGGAGGCCACTTAAAGGGAAGCAAAGACAAGATCTGAGACAGCTGGGGGAGTTTCACCTAAATCCCCAGATACTCCCCTCACACTTCTCCTCCTCACCATATCAAGCTATTCAAACCCAACTCCCCCCTCCTGTCTTTGGACACCCTGAGAGCTCTGTGCTCTGCTGTACCCTCTTCTCTGAAGCAGTGCCTAAAGGCTTCTATCTCTCTCCCGTGGCAGTCTTTTGCAAGACAATTATACTCCCAAGTCCACGTCCCAGGACAATGCTTGTATAATTGGGGATTGATGTCTTTTAAGCTATTGGCCAGGCTCTTGTGGTCCCTTAAAGATTCAATGGTCCTTGAGGGCAGAGAGGGGCTGATCTGCTTGTGATTGTGTGTGATGAGATCTTTTATGATGTTCGATTAAAGAAATCCCTGCTTTTACCAGTCAACTTTTCACTGCATTTACTTTACCCTAAGTCTTTTAAGATGAGAAACTAGAGAACACATTGTGCAAAAGTAACAACATTGTTTATCATTTACCACAATGCAATCATCCAGGAACCATGGGGTCAATGGTTCAACTCCTGGTTCCTGCTGGCTACATGTTGAAGTGTCCTTGGACAAGACACTGAACACCAAGTTGCTCCTGGGGGTCAGGTGAAGTAACCTGCATGGCAGCCTCTGCCATGGGTGTGTGAGTTTGTGTGTGAATAGGTGAATGACCATGTTGGTGACTGCAACTCTGACTATCTGAAATGTATTAAAGTGCTTGAATAAGAGCTTTATAAGCAGACCATTTACCGTTTACTTTATAGTATGGGACAAACAGTTTCTTTAGGCCATATTAAACTGACTGTCTGACTGCTGACTCTGCAGATCAGAATGAAACTAGTACGTGTTTCTGGAAGAAGCGAGGAGGAGGAGGAGGAGGGTGTGGGAGTGGCTGTGCTACGGAATCAAAGAGCCGAGACTTTTTGTTTCAATCTGAAATTCACGGGGTGCCCCGGGGCCAGGTAGCACAATAGCATCCCCACTCTTCCCCCGCGGTGCGTCTTCCTGCCGCAATCTGAGCCAAGCACTCTCGCTAGGGGGGCGCATCTGCACTGGGGCTTCAGCCACCCAGGCTTTTGAAAGGCCACCGATCAAGGGTAAATTGGAGAAGTTCACCTGCATAATATCTACAGTTTCGCAGCTTTAATTGTAGTTTGGCAGAAATCAAAAGAACCTAAATGTAATTATCTCCAAATCCAAACTAATCTTCTCAAGACGGCGGCAGCTTTAACATCTCACGAAGTAAATGACAATACCGAAAAATAAACAAGATCTGTATTGAAACAGCTACATTAGGAAATTCACAATGCACCAAGCACGAATTCAACACATTATTGCACAAACATTCACAAGCGTAGCCACACCTTTTTATCTGTTACCATCCTTCATCCAGGTCCTTTCCGTGGACCCCCGCTTTATAAATCATGCAAACGGAGAACACCACTATTAGTTATACCATAAATTCATTAAGTACTACACAGTAATTTCTACTTATATAATGATTTATAATTTACATCAAATGTTAACAGTAAAAGTACATGGTATTTTTATTTTGCGGATTAGTGCAGTTTTGCTTGTTGTTAAATACATGTACAACCTAATTCACTGACCATCATATATCAGCATATCAAATGTCAGTGTTTCCTCACTGTGTTTTCCCCAATTATATGGTTCACACTTTGAGCAGCCTGTTTTGAAAGCCAGAACTTTTTGATGTTACATGCAAACCAAAATATCCTTCAACAAAACAACGACAATGACCAATTAGTTGACGTGCATAGATGGTCAAATAGATTTTAATTAGACAACAACTGTGCTGCTTGATGTTAACCTAGTGAGCACTTGCATGTTAACACAATGACACTATAATTGCTTAAGGTTAATAGGTTTACGTTGTTTTTGGTTGGTATTCATCAATCAATTTTTTATGTGTTTTTTTTTTGTTTGTTTTTGTACATGTTGTATGTATACGGTATGTGATGGTCTTGTAGCATCATTTTGTTATTTGCACCTGATTAAATCCAGGAAATCACACCTAATCCCACTGCTCCCTATAGCTCATGTGACCTTCTTCATTAGGAGAGGAGAACAACAAATCATTGACAATCGGTGATATTCATTTATAACTCAACAGGGACCTATCGGTGAGACTTCTCAGTAGTAACACCAAGGACCTGCTCTGCTCTTCTTTATGCCATTTTGTTCTCTCTGCGCGCATGGTCACGGAGAAGGAAAGAAAGCTCAGAAACTGTTTTGAGCGCTTGTCGTTGAACCGTGCGATCGGCTTTAACGTGACAGAGTGTATCTGACGCTGCATTCAATTATCGCCCTTTAAAGCCCCATTTTACCATGAATTTTGCAGCCTTATGTCTGAGACCATTAGACCATGACTCCAGGGGGTTTTGCTTTAGCCTTGTGCGCTCTTGCGCACTGAATGCAGATTTGGGAAAGCAGGCCGAACATTAGCAGCCTGTGAGAAATGGCAGTATAAAGATTTCAATTAATGATTGATAATGGTTTGAAGTAATGTGATTGTAATGTCTAACACAACTTACATAATTAAATCTATTTAAGTAAAGTACAGATAGGCTATACCTGCAAATTTACTTAAGTTCACAAACGAAGTACATGTACTTTCCACCACTGCAAACCTAAATTTAAATGCACTTATCCCCGTATGAGTTTGTGGCTTTTTAAATTAATTTGTTTTATGGTAGCGTTTCAAGATTACGATGTTAGTTTGTTTTGACTTGGCTTAAAATGTAATTTATTAAAATGAATCCACGTCTTTAGGAATTGTAATTTAAGTCATGCAATTTAAAAGTCAAACCCAGCAGTATGAGGTGCGCAAATTACAATAGGTTACAATAGTAATTTGCGCCTATTTAGAAATGTACCTTTTTGGTTGTTGTAGTTAATGTGTTCCTAATCAATGCTTTTGCACTGCGCGTAATGGGTTTTAAATTCACTTTTAAAACAGAAAACATATCCGCTTGGCACTAAAATGGCTGATACGCCCACTACTCACGCCCACTACGATGGGAAGAATCAAGTTCATTCACAAACATACAATCAGCTTTGCGCAATTGTTCGCTTCAGCCAATGGCACACGAGACGACACGCCCCCCAGTGTCCGAGGCTGTGATTAGAACAAACCCCGGGAAGGACAGAGGCATTTGAGCTACAGGACGAGTTAAGTGGCGTTGTTGTTAGAGACACAACTTGATGGAGTAGGCCGTGAGCGTTTGGTGTTTAAGTTGCACCAAGAAGCGAACTGCTTACGAATTTGCAAAGACTAAAACGGACTTTTCTTGGACTAGCACTGATTTGTTTTTGGACAGCCTCTTCTCTGATCACCATTTTTGGTTTGTGCGTTTTTATCCTTCACCAAGTTAATTTTACATTCTGTTGTTAACAGATCAAATTGTTTTGAAGATGTCCGAAGGGTCGGAGAGTCCGGAGTGCCAAAGCAGGCCTTATGACTTTAGCCGTGCCAACCCTTGCACACAGATTTTTGTTCAAGAGGGTCTGGGCAACGCCGCGTCGTTCCAGCTTCCTCATGGCGTCTTGCCAGATCCAAGCCTGCTCTATAACAAATCCGCTTATGGTGGCATCAGTTCAGCCTCGGCGCAGACACTCTTCCCTTTCCCACACGTCTCAAGCGACTACAGAGGATCCGACCAGCAGCCTGGAGAGTTTGTGCAGCCCAAGCACTGGTATCCTTTCGCTGCACCTGAGTACACCGGCCAGGTACCCGGCGTAACAGCAGCTACGCAGCCTACAAACGTGAGTCCCCCCATAGCTGAGACTCGGGAGCAAATAAAACTGCCCGATATAAAGACCGAGCGAGACACCGGAGATGACTATTCGACTGAGCTGAAGGTCCAGCAGTACCCAACCCCGCCGGCCTCTACTGCCATGCCCCACGGGGTCTTTTACTCTGCGGCCTGGAACCCATCGTTCTGGCCAGGGATCACCCACATGACCCCGCACAGCGGCAACAACCAAAACCCTTCAGCATCCTCTGCATCGTCACCGTCCCTGTCCCCTTCACCGCCAAGCAACGGGCTTCCGGGGAACGCGTTTTACAACGTGAACACAACACAGGCCGGCACCGCGTCCCAGACTCAGAACCCGGCCTCCTCCGCACGGAGCAGCGGGTCCTCCAGTGGTGGGTGCAGCGACTCTGAGGAGGTAAGAAACTGAATCTACAATGTTTACTGTGTGGACAAATTCTACAATTGGCTACATTGGATGTTTTTTCCTTGCAGGAGACCCTTACTACTGAAGAACTGGAGCAGTTTGCTAAAGAGCTGAAGCACAAACGCATAACATTGGGTTTTACACAGGCTGATGTTGGCCTTGCCCTGGGCAACCTTTACGGTAAGTTTGTTTCCCATATAATAGTTTACACACTTACTTCAGATGCAAGGCTTATCCCATCGGTTGGGCATCTCACTAATGAGAATTTAGATTTAGTTTTGACATATTTTAAAAGTGTTTTTCTTGGAAAGGACGGAAGAAAACTCATGTATCATCTAACAACTAGGCAGTAGAGAATATAACGTAAAATTGGAGCTTATAGCTTTTGGTTTAGGCAATTAAGTTTTAATGCCCAATGATAATTTTGTGCTTTTGTGCATGTAGGTAAAATGTTCAGCCAGACGACCATTTGCCGCTTCGAAGCCCTGCAGCTGAGCTTTAAGAACATGTGCAAACTGAAGCCCCTTCTTCAGAGATGGTTGAATGAAGCAGAGACTTCAGAAAATCCACAGGATGTAAGTTTGTAAATCGAACATCTGCCATCTACTTTGCAGGACAACAGATAATTGTTGTTCTTTTTAAGCACAGCTAACTTCCTGCTGAGCAAAGCGAGCTCTCTCTGCTCTTGTAATTCTGCCATCTAGTGGTCATTCCAAAGCTGCTGTTTGGTGGCAACTGCTCAAGCAAGTCCTGTTGCTTGTGCAGTTGCCACTATAACATGCTAGATTCAGCACTGCTCAAACTCTAACGAAAGTCTCTGGTTCCTCAGATGTACAAGATTGAGCGAGTATTTGTCGATACCAGAAAGAGGAAGAGGAGGACCAGCCTGGAAGGAGCAGTGCGTGCTGCTCTGGAGTCCTATTTTATCAAGTGTCCCAAGCCCAACACCCAAGAGATCACTCACATCTCAGATGACCTAGGCCTGGAGAGAGATGTAAGTCCTCACTCTTGAAGTCCACACTGGTTTTTACTTTCTCTTTTCATTAACAAATACCATTCTCTGCAGGTGGTACGTGTCTGGTTCTGCAACCGAAGACAGAAAGGCAAGCGCCTGGCCTTGCCGCTGGATGAGGAGTGTGACGGCCAGTACTATGAGCAAAGTCCTCCACCTCTTAACATGGCGCCTTCCCCCCTTCCCACTCAGGGCTACCCAAGCTCCAGCTACCCTGGAGCCCCTCCTCCCACACTGTACATGCCTCAACTTCATCGACCTGACACCCTAAAACAAGGCCTGCACCCCGGACTGGTTAGTCACCTGACTGGATGAATGGATGAGCATGTTCAAGTAGCCAAGCAAGAACCAAAGAACCTCAACCTAATTCCAAACCAAGCTGGAGATGAGTTTCTAAACTCAATCACCTGATCACATCAGTTTGCCAGGGGAGAGACAATGAAAGTGAGGAGGCTCCCAAATGTAGCAGTGAAGTGTCTTTTTTTTTTCTTTTTTTTTTCTTCTTCTTTTAAATGTTTTTTTAACCATGTTTTGATCATGAAAATAAAAGAACCAAAGCTAAGAGCCAAATCCTCTATCTGCAACCTGAAACTTGACACAAGCATCTGCTGTGAAAATTTGCACTGTTGAATGTGCCTTTCTTTTTGTGTTCTTGGTTTATACCTAGTAAGTTATTCCATAGCTGTTTTTTTCCTTTTCTTTTTTTTTTTGATCTGCAGTAACAAAAATAAGATTTGGTACTGGAGTATGGTGCCACCTATACTAAATCGAGTGGGTAGGGTGCTTTGGTACAGATAAGTAGGGGTCTGAGTTAGAATCACTGTTTCTGTAATTTGCCTTTTAAACAGTATTACTTGGGCAGTTGAATTGGTATTTGTGCAATACTTAAGTGCCCATCTGAATTGAGCAGTTGCAATATTGTTGTCTCAGTTGTCCTGATGTCATGCTCATTATCTTCTTATTAACTTTCTACTGTTAAATATTACAGTTTACAAATTCACATTTGTATGCTATATGCAAATTTTGTCCTATGGCTGTCATTGTGCGATATCCTGGGTATATTTTAAGTGTTGATGTGGGGATGGTGAAATTTATAGTTTAAGGAATGTGACATGATGTTTACTAGTGTTTTAGCTGCTATCCTTTTGCGAATTGCACACTCAGTCAGTATTTTCATGTCTCGGGTGAATGGTGGTGAACCATTCGCTTACTTGACTACTGTCAATATGATGCGGCAGAAGTTGTTGCTGTATTTTAGTATCTGGTTTTTGATTTTATTGTAATTTTTTTGTGTGTTGAATAACACTGTCAAATCTAAGCCTCCCTGTGAGTTATAATTTTATTTTTGACTGTAAATTTTATCAACTGAGACGCTAAACATTATTTGTGGTATTGTGAAGAAAGTCCTAGTTCTATAAACGGCATGCTATTCTTGCCTACAATAGTGAAACTGTAAGTTACACCAGCCATTTAACATAACCCGTGTTAACACATTGTATTTAATTTATTAAAAAGTAAAAAAAAACACTGAATCTGAAGCTAAACCTTTATGAATCTGTTCATCAAGTAGAACGCTGAGACTTTTGTGTTTGTGTGTGTACATGTATATGAATTGCTGAATTAATCCCTTTTTTTTTTTTTGGTTTCCTGGCGAATTTTTGCACACCTTAAATAAATTCTCAGTTTTTCTGGGCATCTGGAGGTTTCCATTTGGCTCGTGTTGATTTACAACCATATTAGGTGAATTTGGGCATTCAACAAGTGTCTCCTTTTTAAACACATGTTCATAAATGAGATTTTACTGCAACGCTTTGTTAATGGGGTAACGGTTTGTTAACGATATCCACAATAAAACCCTTTGCAGATGATCCAAAATGCAGCAGCTCACCTCATTTTTAATCAGCCAAAAGACCCATGTCACACCACTCTTTAGATCTCTATACTGTCTTCCTGTAGCTCCTTGCATCAGGTTCAAAGACCTGTCTCTTGCTTACAAGGTGGTTAACTTGACAGCTCCCGCTTACCTCAACTCACTCACTGAAGTCTACAATCCTTCCTGTCCACTGCGGTCTGCCAACGAATGACGTCTGGTGGTCCCAGCACTGCACAGATCACACCAGGCAAAACTAGCGCAATGATCCCGTGATGGTGGAATGAGCTACCAAACTCTGCACGCTCAGCTGATTCTGATCCCAATATTCAAAAAAACTGCTGAAAACAGAACTCTTCCGCATCTTCCTATGCACTTAAATCTCTTTTAAAATAAAAAAAATCCTTTCAGCTCTTTCACGCACTTGTGAACTGTGAACACATTTCTGACTTTGCTTTGATGTTTTGTCCTTGACTGATTCCTTGATTTTTGTTGCCTTGTACCTCACTTGTAAGTCGCTTTAGATAAAAGCGTCTGCTAAATGACTAAATTTAAATGTTTTGTTGTTGATTTTTGCAGTCAGACTCAATTCACATCTGAGGTAAATGTTGTTTTATTCACGTTTCACCTTTCAAGCAAAATGCAATGATAGTTATATTGATATTGAAAGTATAAATAAAGTACAATCATCAATGGCAGATTATAATATTTCCCCACAAAGAGAGAGAGGAGTAAAAGAACAGTCTCTTTAATAATTTAAGCGGGTTTATGTGATGCCCATGAGTTCTATTACTTTCAGCTTTGTTTCTAAGAAAAGATTGTTGCCTGGTACAACTAGAACTACTTTGGGACTTCAGGCCATCATGGTGTTGCTGAAAACTGACAGACAACAACATATTTCCCTAGAATGAAGATGAAATGGTCAAATGCAAGTCACACATACATTCTCAGTAAATTATTAAAGAGGCTCTCTGGATTTTTATGTTGATGGATTTAGCATCCTTTGTTAATATTCGCTATTTTTTTTATACATCAGCAGCATGGAAATGCACTACAAATTATAGAATATTGAACAATTAAACTCACGGTGTGCATGTTTAAAATGTAGTAAAAGTGCCACTTACGTAAGCTCAAGTGGGGGCATTAACCCAGGCTTTTAGGTCTGAGTAAACTTTGTGCTGAGCTAAAGTGTCGAACTGTAAGCAGATTCTACATAACCGTTCTCTCCAGTCTTTGTACAGTTTTACCTCCCACAGTTTTTTCCAATTGAAATATTTAGCGTAGCGTTTATTGTCTTGTGCCAACTTTTGCAGATATTGTCCTAACTCTATTACTGATGCAAACTCATCAACATGGATGAAAGAATTAGGTGGAGTCATGGCTCTGTAATTACTCAATGGTGGTCCCAAGACGACAGGCACTGTCCCACTTTTGTAAGCATTCCTCCACAGCTTCTCTGTGATATAATCTTTGGCGACTGAGTTCTCAAAAGCCAAATAGAAGTAGCAGTGAGAGATAGTAGGTAAGAGGGAATCAGAGGATAGTGGCCTCTTGTTCCACTGGCCATAAACATTCACGGGGACTATAGCTCTTAGCTTCCTGTACACTTCACTTCTCTTGTGCAGTTCTCTGTAGTTGCTAACCACCCAACAGACCAAAGAGCTCTTATTCAGAGGGATGTCTTCCACTCGATGTTCTTTAGACTCCTTTGGTAGAAACTCACCATAGGGTATAGAGACATCAGCATCCCTCCTGTAGGATATGGTCATGTTAAAAATGTTTGCATACTGCCGCAAGTTCCCGTTGTTAGCAGGGGACTCCAGTGACATCCAAGCCCACCTCTGGCCCTGTGGCCTGGGAAGATCCAGGGGCAGCTTCTGCTGACGCAGCATTAGCTCTCTGTTGTGGAACACCACCACATCAGCGGAGACGTACCAGGAGCGTGTGTCCACCAGTCTACAGCGAGGGATGCGGTACAGATCCCAGCACACATCACCCCTCAGGCTAAATGACCTGTTGAAGGGCCAGTACCACAGCAGAATGGTCACATTTCCACTGGTGCTATAGTTATAGAAGGTGGAGTTATTAATGCCTTTCAGGAATCCTTGTAACCATCCACTGAAGAGACTCAGTGGTAAAACACAGAGAAAGGAGACGAGGAGGAAGCACGTCTTCACTGGACTTAGTACAGTCTTTTTAGTGTTATCACCTCCCTGTCACAAATAGGAATTAAGAAGTAGAATTACGAAGGAGTAATGAAATATCTGTGCCTTTACTTTTTTGCCTTTAGCTAATATTAATGAGCATACAAGTTTTTATTGCATGTTTTAGCTCCTTCATAGATCACATCTGCTTGTCACTACACTGCTCTGTTGTAAAAGTTTTGGATGCCCATCTTTTCTGTCATCTATTAGTTTTTGATTGTCAATCATTCAATCATTCCAAATACATATTTATATTTAGATTGAGTTCTTAGACCATATCATGGATGTGTATACATAGTTTAATTTTAATCAACCAGTATTAATATAGAATTTCATTAAGATAGATTAACTTGAAGATGGTGATAGCTGTAAAAGGAAACAGCTGGGGATCTGTATGGCATGTAATTACCCAACTCTTTTCTTTCATTTCTTGTCGTCTCTACACTGACACTCCATTTACTAATGCGTTTTCTTGTTGCACATAAATAAATGGAAACTAATGCCAACCAAAATAGAAGTTAATGGACAAAAAAATAAAACAATAAATCAATGTGTCTTTTTTCAATTATATACGTGTGGGTTTGACAATTTTTGAATTTCTGTTAATTTTTGATTTAAAACGTGATTTAATCACCTTTAAAATGTACTCAAAATTACTTATGGGTGCACAGAGGCAGTAACAACACTGCTGGTATGCATGACCTTCCTTTGACATATGTCAACAGGAAAAGTAAGACACAGCCTTTTTAAGGCATTCTTAGGGTGTGTCATTTTTCACTTTCAAATGAGAAGGAATAGAAGTAATAACGAACATAATTTTTACAAAGGGATTAAGAATTATTTTAGACTTTTGTTGTTTTGTAGATGTCAGACTTTAACTTTCTGTAATTAACCATTGAAATATGAATGAGCAGAAAGCATTCAGATCATTAGAACTACAGAGCTAATTGCTTTTAGGTACAATTCATGTCAGCAATAAGTATACATATTGTTTTAAAGCAAAGTCCACTCTTCCTCCCACTGAAAATTTGTTATTTGTTATAGAATTGAAATAGGACTCACCATCAGATACTTCTACCCAAACTTTAACTGAGGATTAACAACCACCCAGTCAAATTGATTAACATCAATCCGTTCAGCCACAACTCAAGAGAAATCTTGTCTAGAAAAAAAGAAAGCATTTTAGCTTATTCACTGTTGCTATAAACAAAACCAGAAAATATTAAAATCCATCTGCTGACATTCACAAATAAAATGAAGGATTTTACATTTTACATCATGGTAAAAACCTTCAAAATGTTAATTCAGTTGTGACACTCAAAACTGTCATGATATTGGTACGGTAAGTGATATTTTAGGAAGAAATTCAATATTTTCTAACACTACAAACAGTTACCCGCATATTATGGAGCTATAGAAAGAATATATGTGTTTTGAAACAACCTGTTTGTGTCTCTTGGGAAATTACATTATGCCCTGTGGCAAAAAAAGGTAGAAGTTTTTAAATCAACATAATATCTAATACACATTTAGTCAGTATAAATGTTCTTTTGTCAGAAATTAACTAAAGTTGATTTTTAATGTATAAAGGTGGATGTATTTTACTGTAACTGTAACACTCCTTGATCATTAAAGTTACTTATTATGAGAAAGGATCACTGGTACTAACTGAATGTCTGTTATTATTATGTTAGGATAAGGGTGAATAAAACCATCTTGACGACTTGTTACACTTTGCTCAAAGACTGGGGGGTTTGGAGTAGAGACGGAATGAAATTATAAAAGTGTGTCAAGTGGGAAAACTTTGTCACCCAACTGTATATTATGAAATATAAAATATTAACAAGGAAGATTTTCACATACCACACTTGTGCAACACATCTTGAAACTATAGGGTTTCACTTTGTGCAAGAGAGAGGGAAACGAACCTGGTATGAAAAAGGAACTGATAATGCCTCATGCAGGATGTGAGAAACTTAAAGGGCACAAAGGTGAGGGCACTATAAAACTGTATTGCATGTTAAAATGTGTATTTGTTTGCATGAAAGAAAAAAGAAACATCTTTCACATCCCAGAAATTGCAATGAAACTATAAATTTTGAAATACACTTACACGTTCAAAATTTATGTTTTTGTGCACTAATTTCTGGAATATACCACAAATATTGCTTAAGGTTCATTTAGGGTATAGCTGCCGTGCAAATGGCAGCAAGCAATAAAGCTAAACAAATCAGAACTTGTCATTATTATCCAGAATTTGCATTATTATTGCATTTGTGCGATGTCAAAAAACGTTAACTTCCTGAAAAAGGTAAGGAAGTTAATACAAAAGGCAAGCATAGCAAGTAAGCTTCAATAGGCTTTTAAATAAGCAGTTGTTCCTAAAAAAAAAAAAGGTATTATTAAAATGTTTGATCAAAAGTGAATTTTTGAGCAAGCTTGTATTACTGAGACATTCTACCCTTAACAGGATGTGGTGAGAGATTTATGTTGGCAGTAGTGCTGTTCTCCTCGCCAGCTGTTGCAGAGCGTTAGTAGGTGTAAAGTTTATACTGGTTCACGCTCGCCCTAAAATGTATTAGTTCTCCCTTTCATCAAACTAAGAGCAAATTTGCAGCTCTAACCTAAAGACTTTCTTTTTCTGGTCATAAAAAAAAATTACAAGACTATATTTGAAAAGAAACCTGAAATGAAAACCCCCAAACCCCTTCTACTAACCTGCTCATGAGATGAGTGGTCCGCATCCTTTGTGACCACTGATTTTTCTATCCTTCCTGGTAAAAAACATGATGGTTAACTCAAAGCTTCAACAAACCAAAGACGCCGCCCCTTCAAAAAAAAAAAAATTTCAAGTGTGGTTCAAAAGGAGCATCATGCATGCTCCCACCATCTCTGTGAGCACACACCCTGTTCAATTCCTGCTTGGTAATCAATGTGACACTTATTTTTAGCTAGTTATCTCTATTGCAACATTGTGCAAGCAGAAAACAATTATGTGTTTTCTGCATGTACCCAATCGTGGGAAAAGAGGAAGTGTTTTTAAAATATGTGGTTTTAAAATGAAGTTGGAGCTTACACAAGGGTAATCACATTTCAGCGAATCACCACAAGTGAGGGTCATTTTAATTCCAGTTGTTTAATTGTTTTTGTAGAGGCCATCTTACTCGAACCTGACTTTCCAGCAAATACTTCCCTCCAGAGATTGTTGTATGACGGACAATGAACATTTATTGTATTTGCTTCTCAACTTAGCCAATGCAACCGCAAGGGGACACAAGCGAGTGTCTTCTTGTGCCAGTGCCAAGTCTGGATAAATGTAGAGGGTTGTGTCAGAAAGGGCATTCGACATAAAACACATGCCAAATTAAAGGTGTAAATCATTACTTTCACACCGAAAAAGACTTCCATACCCGATTGGTCGGGGGCCGGGTTAACAACGACCGCCACTTGTGCTGTTTACCTACAGGATACCAGTGGAAATTTGGGTACTGAGAAAGAGAAATTCTGGAGTGAGTTAGATAAAGTGATCCAGAGCATCCCCAGAGGTGAGAGAGTGGTGATTGGTGCAGATTTCAATGGACATGTAGGTGAAGGGAACAGGGGTGATGAGAATGTGATGGGCAGGCTTGGTCTTCAGGACAGGAATGCAGAAGGACAGATGGTGGTAGACTTTGCAAAAAGGATGGAAATGGCTGTGGTGAATACTTTCTTCCAGATGAGGCAGGAACATTGGGTGAAATATAATAGCAGAGGTAGAAGCACTCAGGTACATCGTAGATTTTGTAATCTGAAAGTGATCAGTGACTGCAAATTATTGGTAGGGGATAGTGTAGCCAGACAACACAGCATGGTGGTGTGTAAAATGACTCTAGTGCTGAGGAAGATGAAGAGGACAAAGGCAGAGCAGAGGATGAAGTGCTGGAAGTTGAAAAAGGAAGAATGTTATGTAGTTTTCAGGGAGGAACTAAGACAGACTCTGGGTGGTCAGAAGGTTCTTGGCTGGACCACTACAGGTAATTTAAGTGAATACAAGTGGGTTTTTTAAAAGGTTTGTGGATTAGAAGGATAGAGGAAAAACAGAATGTATAAATGTGCAGTATTTGTGTTAAATAAAAAATGCAAATAAAACAATTTCCATTTTATGTAACTGGAATATTTTCCTTCATAATAATTATTTTTATATTAAATTGTCTGCACTTATATAGCACTTTTCTACCTATTGGCACTCAAAGCACTTTACACTGCTTCTTATTCAACCATTCACACATATACTGATGGGGGAGCTGCTATGCAACTGGCCAATGCTCACCAGGAGCAACTAAGTTGGGGTTCAGTGTCTTGCTCAAGGACACTTTGACATGTGGAGGAGCTGGGGATTGAACCAACAACTGTGAGATTGGTGGATAACTGCTCTACCTTCCTGCGCCACAGTCGCCCATTTATATTACTGTCTGTTTAAATATATTTTAAAACTGCTTTTTGTACTATTAAGATTCTACTGGTAAATTTCTTTTGTAATGTAGCATTACCCCACTCTGGTAATGATAGCTTTACCTAAACATGTGATTACATCTTACAACACTATTCAGTACTTCTAGAAATACAGTGATGAAAAAAAAATTCCCTTTCTCAGACTTCACAGTTCTGCTTTTTTTTACTTATTTCTTTTTAATCAATTACTCAACAATTTTTTCTTTACAACTACTGTGTAGCTCTCATTATTATTACTACTAGCTAAAATGTTAATTTCCGAATAAGACAATTACCTAATGCCCAGAGAAATAAATTTCTTAGCAGAATACTTGTACTCTTGCACTTCAATTACATTTTAGACCATGTACCTGAGTCTAGACAATGGTATAAAGTGGTATTCTTACTTATAGCAGAGTACCCCTTTAGAGAAATACTTGCATTTTGCATACTTGTGCCTCCTTCGTATATTTCACTCAGACTGTGTGTTCCACTGGATGAAGAGCAACAACCTGTGTTCTATAGCCTTTAGAGGGAAAAAAAATAAATTTTACAAAGCTGTGTCTTGTTTTGAATGTTGTTTACATACTTAATTATTACATTATGCTTCTAAAAGGCTGGTGCCATCGATATTAGCCTTGTTTAAACTTAGAAAAGAATAAGCAGACGACGCAGAAATTAGCAAACTAAACTATTTCTCAAGATCAGCATTACATAACAGGTCATAAATTCATGTGAGTCCACATGAAGTTTTCACTGTGTTGAAATGTATAATGTTGTTGTGCGGGTTGTATTTGGACAAAAAAAAGGTGTGTGGGTTGTATTTCTATGCAGTCATCTTATATATTAAATTTAACACTGTCTAACGCATCTTTTCTAGCTTTGTTTAAATGTTTTGACAGCTAGTTGCTATAATGTATTTTGAAAATGTGAGCAGACGTCTCAGTGTTGCTATGTAATATAATAAAGGACCACAAGAGGTCAGCCCCCTGCAGAATGAGTGCAGTTCTTTTTGAATGAGCTTTGCCTATTGTTTGTTCTTGGGTAACCGTGAATCACCAACTGGGCAAAAGCCAGGAGGCCTATTTGATTGTAAATATTTATACAATATTCTGAGAATTTTATGCACAAATATTTTCTTTATGATGAATCAAGGCCAGAGGTTCACAGACACAAACTTTTCTCTAATGGATCGTTAGGTGACTCACTTCTCTTTGTGGGTGGAAAAACAATTTTCATTGTTTGATTTTGTCTCTTGGTCTGTCTATGTCAATACTGTTACCTTCATTTTTCATATTCTTACTTTGTACTCATTTGTACTGATGTACTGTACATAAATGGTAAATTACTTTAATAAATACCCTTGTGAATTCTACAGAACAAAGCGACATTTAACTGACAATCACACCCATGTGATTTCCTTTCTTATGCTTCCTCGCCCAGTGAATGACACTATCTGGTTTCAGCCAAATCTCCACTGATCTGTTTAAGTCTGACTAACGATCTTTATCTCCTCTTAGCTTGCAGCTTTGTTCCTCCTCATGTCAGCCTAGTGTTGACGTTGACATAGATCCATCCCTGTTTCAGCATGGCTATGTTCCAAGCATACAGAAAAATCCATAAAGAAATATTAAAGCTTCCTTAGTTTGTGGACTGGCCTCTTAGCTGAACTGGAATAAAAGCTGTGAGTTAAATATTAGTGCCAAACTTCACAAATATTGTTGTGCCTGGATGAGATGAAAACCCTCCAGCAAGGATCCACAAGTTCCACTGACACATTTTTCAGTGGCCTTTATAGATTGTCATTGTTTTTTACTAAAATATTGGTGTAATGTTTTTTTTGTTTGTTTATTTACTTCTACATGCAATGATCTTTTTAATAACTCATCGTGTAGTGGTTTCTAAATACTGCAATTTGCCCACTTCTCATATGTTAACCATATGCACTTATGCACCACCTGGACAGACAGAGAGAGATTTAGACCAACATGGAAAAATGCAAGACGGTAACAGATTTTCTGTGACAGATTTCTTTTTGAGAATATGCTGGAAGGCTGAATGGCTGAGAGGAGCAATCCAGATTTACTGGTTGGACTGGAAAAGCTGGAGGGGGGAGTAGGCCTCGACAGGTGTGGTTAGAGGATGAACAAAACACAGAGACAACGCAGGGAAAAGCAGAGAGAGTGGAGGCTGAGCGTCAAGTAAAACAGTGGAAATTAAAAAAATTACACGTCTAAAGAAGATAAAGCAGTGATCTGGCATTCGGTGCTGACTGCGACCACCAGTGTGAGTAAATGCTTCAGTGGTCTTACCACTAGCTTTATCACCATCTTTGAAGAGACAGAGAGAGGGTATGTGTGCGTGTGTGTGTGTGTGTGTGAGAGAGAGAGATAGAGATATAGAGAGTAAAGGAATGAGACTGCAAAATATTACATTGCAACAATTAGAATCATCTTTATCTCTGACAGAGAGAAGTCCTGTATAGAGGTGGACATTACAAGACATAAAGAAAAAGAAGAGAAAGAAAAGATGGCACAGGCCCCGAAGATTGAACTCTTCGTCAAGGTAAGTCCTACGTTGTGATTTGTTGTCAAAAATCACACTATATATGTGAAATATAAGGTAGAAATGCTATCTATTCAATATGGCCATTTCAATTCTATTCCAACAATAGAATAGAATCAATATTTTAATTTTTGTGGCTATTTAAGAACACAAACAAAGATAAAAAGCAATCAGATTCCATTTCAGTATCAATTATCAATACTTTGTTAATTTTTTATTATTTTTCTAGGACTTTCAGACATCGCTTCAGCTTATGAAAGTGTTTGATAAAATATATCAGTGCTGTTTTGTGCTTGATTCTTGTAGCAATTTAAAAAACAGGTGAACAGTGGAAACTGAAAAGAAGCCCTTCAAGTTTGGAAACCTGTATGCTGCCCGCCCCAAAAATTCCTTTTGCTTCAAAACAAGCCTGTGAATCAATACTCAGTCTGTAGTGAATATTATACTACATCATAAAAATTAGACATAAAACAAATACTAAATAATGTTTATTCTTGTTTGTTTGTTTTTTAATCTGGGTGTAAAGAAGCCTCAACCCTCTATTTGAAATTCATGAGTGGTTGGTTTTTCATCAACTTAGAAGAGGCTTGACAAGAATTACTGTGCCCTCAAACAGAGTACTGCACTGATGACAGAACCAGCTTACATGGGTGCTATTACACAACCATCGTGTTTACCTGTAATCAGTGACAAATGTATGTGTTTATAACAAATTATTTCTCCGTCAGGCCAGTGTGGATGCTGAAAGTGTGGGGAACTGTCCTTTCTGTCAGAGACTTTTCATGATTCTTTGGTTAAAGGGAGTCGACTTTACGCTCAACACTGTAGACATGAAGAGGTGAGAGCAAAATGTTTCTTTTTTCCATAGATGTGCTGCTCTCAAGCAAAGGATACATCCATCCATCCATCCATTTCAGTTCAGATAGGGTCTAACTAGAAAATGTATTGTTCAGACCCAAATGCTGCTGGTGCCCTTAAGTGACAGAGATAGTGTCCTACACACTTGAAAAAATAAATAAATAAGTGCCCTGGAAAACAGAAGTCTGTGAATAATCAGAAAATGAAGACTTTCTGCAAGTGAAAGTGTCCCAGATGCCTTTGAGACTAAATATTTTGATGCCGTCCTGCAACTCACAGGGACACAGTGCAGAGAAGTTAGAGTGGTCAGTGAAACAGCGATATTGAACCACAAAATGGGAAATGTATCTAAAATTAAAAAGAAGGAACTGTGAAAGAAATTTGCTGTGTGATAGGGATCTGGTGTTCATTGTCTCACCAGACTACATTTGGAAAGCCAAAAATTGCATGTTTTCTTGCAGGGCACCTGATGTGCTGAAGGCTTTAGCTCCAGGGTCTCAGCCTCCCTTCCTCATTTACAATGGTGAGGTCAAAACAGATACTAACAAGATTGAAGAGTTCCTGGAGGAGACCTTAGCCCCACCAGAGTGAGCAGCCTATTTTTTCTTTTTCAACATACAGACATATAAGCTCAGTACTTCAGTTCTTGAAACACATGAAATAACTTGTTCATTGTTGCCCCTTCAATCTTTCAATTGGCAGATATCCAAAATTGTGCTGTCGATACAAAGAGTCCATTGGTGCTGGAGAAGACATTTTCCGAAAGTTCTCAGCATATATAAAGAATCCCAATCCTGCTGTAAATGACAGTAAGGGCATTAGTTCAAAAACAAATGTTAATTATTTTCTGTTTCTTGTTGTATGTATCCACATGATGGAGACTGTGACCTGTTGTTGCTCTTTTGCTCTTTTCTTTTTTCTCTTCACTTTCATTACACCCCAACCGGTCAAGGCAGATGGCCGCCCACCCTGAGCCTGGTTCTGCTGGAGGTTTCTTCCGTTAAAGAGGGGGTGGGGGTGGGTGGGGGGGGGGCCTCTCCACTGTTGCCTAGGGCTTGCTCAAGGGGGAATTGTTGGGTTCTCTCTGTACATCTTTATAGTCTTAACTTTATTCTGTAAAGTGCCTTGAGATGACTTTGTTGTGAATTGGCGCTATATAAATCAAGTTGAATTAAATATAACACCTGCCTGTCTGTTTCAGTGTTAGAGAAGAAATTCCTATTAACTCTAGTGAAGCTGAACATGTACCTAGAGACGCCCTTACCTTATGAGCTGGACCAGAACCCGAATGCCAATAAATCCACACGCCTCTTCCTGGATGGTGAGTCCCTGACCTTGGCAGACTGCAACTTGCTTCCAAAGCTCAACATTATCAAGGTGAGCAGAATTTGTCTCTTCACTCTTTGTACAAGTACTTTACTTATACCATAAAGGACAGAAATGCGTTTACTTTTACTTGAGTGAAAAAGATCTGTTTACCATTTTACCATTTTAGCTACTGACTTTTACTTCTGATGTTTTACCTAAATACACTGATTTGTTTTTGCAAATGATACCATTTTAAAACATTTTTTTCCCAAGGTGGTATGTAAGCAGTACCGAAACTTTGACATCCCTGCAGAGCTAAAAGGTCTGACATGTTACATGCAAAATGCCTACAAAAGAGATGAGTTTCGCCAGACCTGCCCACATGACTCAGAGATCCTCCTAGCATATGAACCTGTGGCCAAGTATCTGAATAAATAAATCAGATGATCAGAATCAGAGAGTAAGACAGAAAAATAAGACAAAATGCATTAAAACCGACATGTTTTATTTTTTTTTAGCAACATAGTGAGAATGCTAACTAAAATAGTTTGCAATGGCAGTTTGTTCAATACTTAACTTTCTATAAATAATTGAGTTTTCATGTATTGGACTCTAGTAGTTTTAGAATCACAAATTGCCACATAAAACTTGCCTAAAGTTTGTATTTGTATATATTGTATGTACAATTGCATGCTCTGTTTGTACTGATGTGATTTCATATTCATTCCCTGTGAGGGTTAAAACCACTTTAAAATTTTATCTCACTTCATATGTGTGTATTGTACTTAACCATTGACTCTGTGTTGATTTCATATAATAACGTTTAGATGTAAATAAGGTAAAACAGAAAATAAATGTATATCATTTTTCATGATCAGGAATTTAATAACAATTTAATAATATAAGGCAGTTAAGCTAAAGAGCAATGTTTTTAAACTGACAATAGAACAGAATTAATGCATATCCTTAACCTTTTAAATAATTTAAATTGATTAATGGATGAGAGTGTATATGTGCTGCAATTTGAATGAAGCAAATAATTGTAAAATAATAAAGTGACATTGAATTTGAAAGAAAATGGCAGTTCAATCCAATTAGAAGGCCATTTCATTAATAAAGAATTAAGGAACATTAAGATCAACATTTTCTTTCATGAATATTTTATATATTGTTTTTGGACACAAATATTTACATTTCAAAGAATTGCTGTTGTTGCTTTTTGCATATAATTGTACCTGTGTGAGTAGTCCATCAACTTTCTTCATATTGTGAAATGTGTCATGAAATATTAGCATGCCTGTCTGTCTCTATGAACAGAAATAATTTAAAACAGGTTTAATAAAAACAAAAAGCAACAGGTGGATTTGTTATTATGAAACAGCTAAAATCCATAGGTTCATTGTTATATATAGGCTGCATGTAAGTGTACATGTAAGCCATCAAGGTAATAATTTAAATTAAGTTATATAGTCTATTCTTAGGAAATTTGTTTTATGTAAATAATGCCATTTACGTTATATATTCATAAAAATTTTAATGAACAATGTATCTAGTAATTGTAGCTGTCAAATAAATGCAGTGGACTAAAAGCCTCTGTAAACTGGTGTGGTAGCCTACATGTATAGTTGGCGCTTATAGTTATAGTTGAACACTTAAATAACTACATTCAGATTTAATTATAACAATACTTTTAAAACTTAACAATGTGATGCTGTGCTACTGATACACACATTTAAAAAATTACTGCTTTTGTTATGAAAATGTGACGTTGTTTGAAGATATTTGTTCGAAGGTTTCCTTTTAATCTCGCAAACAGGAAAATTAGATGTTTAGTTCGTTTCTGATTGGCCAAGCACTTTCAACGTCACCAACTCTACGTTTGATGTATGGGCGGGGATAATCACGCGACTATTCACAGAAAACTTTGATAGAAAGCTGTTAGCTACTTTCTCCCTTTGTGTGTTTGACAATGTTACTAAATTGAAGCAGTATGTCACAAATCCCCGAAAGGTAAGTTTGTTGTTGTTTGTACAGCGACAGTGATCTAATGCTTGAATATGAATTTGATTTTGTTTATAAAATTTGCAACACAGCTAACCTCTGTTAGCTAGCTGCTATCCAGCTAATGTTACGCCAGCTAACATTAACGTTAAGCTACAGCTAACTTAAAGTTAAGAATGTATTAAATAAATCACTTGGAATTAACAACACATTGTTATTGCTTGCCTTCCGGTGTCATGAGAAAGATACGTAAAGTCAGTTGTATTCTTTTAATGCAGAATCAAAATAGCTACAGTTGGCTTAGAGTCAGTATAACTTTGAGAAGATAATACGTTACATGAGCAATTATGAAAAAATATGGACTAATAAATAGGCTATGTCTTTGGAAGATTGACACCAGTACAGGAGAGGACAAATATTTATTTTGTATCATGATGATGCACAGACTACAAACATAAAGCCCTGCTCGGTGTGGGGTATTCCAGACACCTCTCAAATCTGCAAGTTTGCACTTACACTTCCCTACAATTATCGTCACGCTAAAGCCTTTAATATTAGAATGAAACTGTCAGCTATTTTATATGTGTGTATTGTCTGGGTTTTCATATATATATATATACTTCATTATATAGCATATATATATATATATATATATATATATATATATATATATATATATAGTATTTATCCTTGTTGCAAATTTTCTTCAGCAAACGAAAGATTGTAGATAATTTATCTCATACACTAGTCAGTGTAATGAAATTTATAGTTATATTTTATGGAAGGGTCATAAGTTGATTGGCCTACTTCACTTTAAGAGAGTGAAGTACTGTATGTTCTGTTTAAAATGCATGTGTCAACTCTAAATAGGAATGTTACTGTGGCAGCGGTGTACTTGTTCATTTTTGTCATAGGTTCCAGATGTGACTGAGTAGCTACAAATACACTTCACTTAAACAAGAATCCTACAAATACACTTCACTTAAACAAGTATCAAAAGATAATTCAAGTAGTTTTGAGAATTTATTGAAAGTAGGAATTCATTGGACTAGCTACTTCCTGTTTTGATTCATAACTATGAGTAACCACCAACACAGACATCAGTTAATGTAACCATTGGTAGATATGTATCAGCAGATTTTAATGTTTTCAAATTTTTTCCAAACACTTGTGACCTCTCCATGAATTATGTTTTTTCATATAGTCTCTGTGTGATTCTGGCAAATGTTAAGTTATGTTTGCGTTACTGGTGACGCATTTGTAAGCACTATTGTCTTACAGGATGGAATGCCGTGATGAAGATGATGGAGACTTGTGCGGCTGGGCAAGTTCAGTAAGCACCACAATTTCTTTTAACAAATATGTAAGGCAAAAGATTTGTTTTTTTATGGTAAGCTAGTATTTTTACTTATTAATAATTAATTTGCAAAACTGTACAAACCTCGTCTTCTGTCTTAGGTGCTGCTGAACAGCAAAAATGAAATTGGAGCACGAGTGCAAATGTTTGTGGAAGAGAGGATGCACACCACCATGGTATGAAATAACAATTCAACTGCAAACACTGCCTTCACAAAGCATGTTTGCATTTGTCCCTACATCTTGGAAGTAAGGAAAGTGAGTTCATTGTGCTTATCTGGTGTTTCAGCCCAGCGTGATTATCCTTTGCGCTCAGTCTAATGTTGGCTGAAAAGAAGTTGTGAATCTGTTGCTCTATCTTAATCTGAAATGATTCAGCTTGTAGCCTGAATTCATTCACATGGATAGACAGTGTTTTTAATTTTTATTTATTTTAATCACTGGGTTTTTCAATAAAGTAAAACCTCTAATAAAAAACTAGTAAGTAAGTAACCTGCTCAGAATTAATAGGTAGCAGTATTTAGTTAGGTCCAAACTTTAGATTATTTATGCTTTGCTGTATGCAACAGGGTGTTGTCTGTCTTCTAGCTCACAGGTGTACTGATTGGAGCTGCTGTTGCAGTCTTTCTGATTGGGATTGTGGTGTTCTTCCTTTACAGAAGATTCAAACTTGCCCGTGAGTAATTTAGGCTCTTTCTGAGCTTAACTTTTAGATCTTCAATTGTCATCAAAATGCGGACCTAAAACTTTCTGCATATTGTATTTGTTTCTGGCTTGCTTGAAAAGGTCAACAACAATCAGGCGTCCCTCAGTATCGCTTCAGAAAAAGAGATAAAGTACTCTTCTATGGGAGGAAGATAATGCGAAAGGTTTGTTTCCTTTTCTCTCTCACATATATATAAACACATACAGTCTGGTAGATTAATCTGTGTGGACAATTGATGTAATTTCAGTAGGATTTCATTTATATGTTTAAGTAATAATAATAATAATAATGACTATCTGTATTTAACTGTTTTTGTCCCTCTAGGGCAAAGTCTTTGAGAGCAAAATAAAACTGTTTAAGTCCTGTACATATTGTTTTTTAAGGTCCAGACCTTGTCTGCAATTCCTCCTTCCTCATCGACATCAGTATCAAAGCAACCGCAACGCATACGCAGAAGAACCAGAGTTCTGAGCATAGCTCGCAAGTATGCATATAAATTTTATTCTACATATGCAAGTTAAACATTAGACTTTTGATTGACTCTTGCACAGTATATTGATTATTTTTTTATTTTTTTTTCCCCATAGAATCCTTAGAATCCGTAAAGACCCCCCCACCCTGCAGCCAAAGGAACCGCCTCCCTCACTTTTGGAGGCTGACCTGACAGAGTTTGATGTGCAGAGCTCAAACTTGCCCTCTGAGGTCCTCTACATGCTGAAGAATGTCAGGTAGACAGATTTATTTCCCACAGATTTAGCCTTTGTAGTTTTCATTTTATAACGTGTGTGTTCTACAACTTGTTCTAGGGTATTGGGTCACTTTGAGAAGCCTGTGTTCCTGGAGCTGTGTCGCCACATGATATTTATTGAGTTGCAAGAAGGTGAATTTCTATTCAGGCCAGGAGATGACGATGACAGTATCTATGTTGTCCAGGACGGGCGACTCGAGCTCTGCATCCAGGAGACTGTACGTGGATAGTGTGTAGATTTGAAGTTAACCAAACGCTTGTCAGACCATGGTTTGGTTTTCTCTTTGTGGTTCTTGTGCGTTGTGTGTTCACACTTTTGACTAACTTACCTATCATGTACACTATATATCAAACGAAGGAGGTTTAATATTGTATGTTGACAAACTGAAAATCAAATATTTGATTAAAATTACATAACAAGATTGTAACTAACATTAATTATTTTATGATTATTATTTTTCTTTTGTTCCAATACACAGTCTCAGATCGTTGACATGTCAAAGTCCATTTTCATTAAATTTGAAATGAGAGCATACAGTATGCATGTATTGCCCTATGGAAGTTTTATTTTTTAAATTTTACTCCTTTACATTATAAGACATACACGTACCTGTGTATACATAAAAGTGTTCTTCTAGTTGCTGTTAAAGTTGTTGGCTCTCAAGAACATATTTGTTTTAAAAGTGTAAAGTTTATGTACATTTTAAATGATGACTGCTAGTGGGCCATTTCTTGAATTAATGCTTTCCCTTTTCTTTTAAAGGATGGTACAGAACCTGTTGTGAAAGATGTGCTTCCAGGAGACAGTGTACACAGTCTGCTCAGTATTCTGGATGTCATCACTGTGAGCTTATTTTTCCTGCATCTGCACATCAGACTAGCTCTTTGCTTCTGTCTTAATTTTGCCATCTGAGCTGGCCGTGTCTCATTATTCACATTGTTCATGTTTCTAGACATGCATCTTATTTAGAGTCAGTTATTTTTGCATTTCCTATATTGATTTGAATAAGAAGTATTTTTTTTTCTATTGCCTTCCTAATTTGCCACCTTTCTTTTCATGTATTGTAAATGTATTCTTTTGCCTTTGCCAGGGTTATCCAGCTCCATATAAGACTGTGTCGGCACGAGCAGCGACTCGCGCCACCATCTTACGTTTACCTGCATCAGCCTTTGAGTCAGTATTTAAGAAATACCCAGAGACGCTTGTGCGCGTTATTCAGGTAACAGATTGTCTAACAACAAAAATGTAGTGTTTGTTTTTCCTTGAGATAATTTGTCCCCCCTCTACAACACATTGCTAAACAGGTTTATTTTCATTTCTTTAGATGTAACTACTATTTGATGAATAATATGTTCTGCTCTGATTACCTAAGTGTTTGGTTTTCTGTGTGTTGCAGATAATCATGGTGCGTCTCCAAAGAGTCACCTTCTTGGCATTACATAACTATCTGGGTCTAACAACTGAGCTCTTCAATCCGGTAGGTGGGAAATTAATTAGTACACACAGATTTAGGTGTATACACACACCATCACACATAGAGGCTCACACTGACTACCTAAACAGCATCGGTTATAAATTTGTACATAAACACAGAAAACAACATACACATTGGCCACACACAAGCAAGCTAATTTCACACAACATTAAGCAAAGTGTCATTACTCTGTCCTGCATAAAGCCCGTGATTTAAAATGATTACACCTTCAACACAGAAACAAAGACAGACCGTAACCTTTAAACCTTTATGATTTCCAGAAGTACTCCTTATCGTTTTCTTTTTATGTGGAAAAATTGTGGAAGATTATTCTCTCTGTCAGATCTGAAAAGCTTTAAATATACTATTGCTTACGGTAGTAAAAACACTGTCATTAAGAAGTCACATTCTTAAATGTGTAAATAATGAATGCTATTAAATATTAACCCGTAGGAGTCTTGAACTCCTTGGGGATTTTTACCTTGTAATATACCATATTAAAAGATGTTAACCCTTGAAGCAATCAGTTTATCATGTCAGCGTGATTGTGGACCTTTTTAAGGATTAATAAGAAAATTACAATCTTCTGAAGGGTTGATAAGCAGTTTTCATTTGTTTCATTTACATCTTGTGTAGAACATTCTGAAACCATGCTACAAATATGTTTTTTGCTTTTTTTGTTTTGTTTTTTAAATACATTTGAATTTAGTAATATGTTCATTTCATGTGCCACTGACTGTAATGTGTTAACACAGTATATTGTACCACTAATTGTAATGTGGTGTGTTTATCTTTTAAATCATTTTTTGCTAATCAATTGATAGGAGAACCAGGCAGTACCCCTGTCCAATGTAATCAGTGTGATGGGAGATTCAAATTCTGGGAAGATGACTCGGCGTTTGCACTTCCACGACGAGTTACCTCCTGGTACTGCGGAGGCTCCTGGAGAGACAGGTCACACACATTTAACATTGTTTTTTTGGACATGTTCTGAGGGATTCAGTGTTGACACATGATTTTACATTAAACAGATGGTGCAAAGGACAGCAACAGGAAGCAGCGATCCACCTCAATGCCCACCGACTGCTCAGGTGGGTCACTGCCTTGGACTTGAGAGATTACCAAATGGCAAATATGCCTGTATTATTTCCTACACAGACTTAATAATGGTCACTGATCTGAAAGCAAGGACACGCACATTGTAAGAAACACTGAAAGTCAGACTCAAGATTCATAAACTGTCCACTCACAGGTAATGACCTGAATATGGCTTGTGAACGGGCTCGAGTCACTATAGACGATGTTCTGTCCAGTCCTGTCACTCACAAAGTAAGATTCTCCTGATATGTCATTTTTTCACATTGACTTAGAGGTTGGCTATGTATATGTAACTCTGTTACCTGCTTCTTGGCCTGTTATTCTTTATTAGTCACTCTCTTATGTTTTTTTTTTTGCAGTCTTATCTGAAGAAGAGTGTGACAATGCAGCACACACCTTCTGAAGTGTTTCACTACACAGATAGTGGAGGTCATGCTGATGCCATAAACTTTAGTAAGAGCAGCACTATCCTACAGGCTGCCAAGAAAGACCTTCTGGGAATCATCCAGTTGCAGGTAAGAGGTCATTCACAGAATGTGAATTAACTGGAATAAATATTTCAGGGATCAAATTTTTATGTACTGTTGTACGTAATGAATATAAAATTCCTAATGTACGCTATTCTGAAAATAGGTTTACGTAAGAAAAGACCAGTCTTGTTATGGTGTTAAAATAAGCTGATATTCTGAAAGTTTCTTTCTGCTGCAGGACCCCAGTCTACTTGAGGGCAGAGTGACTCTCCATTATGTCAAAGCTGGTTCTGTTGTGGCTCGTCAGGGAGACCAGGTTAGAATGACAATTTATAAAACGCTTCCTTTCTCTTTCATGACAAAAATTTTATGGTAAGTTAGCATTATTTTTAGTTTTTATTTTTCACTTTTTTTTCCTCTGGTGCCTGTATTTGGGAAAGTATTTGACAATAGTAGTTTTGCTCAAATAGTGCAGATGATGTTCTTCACCTTTTCTTTTGTACTTGTTATGCTTAATTTGATGGCATTGTCTACTACAGTGCTGTAAAGCATAGCCTGAAAACAGTGATGCTTGGGCTGTCATTAAGGAGTCCTAATGTTAGTCACACAGATAAATTACATTTTAAACTTTTCTCTTAAAGCATTAAAAAGTTGTATGAGTTCATTTCATGCTTTCTGTAAACTCATAGTGTCCTCCAATACTTTGGCATGGACACAAAATGCTTTCAATAACAAAATAGTACTCAAAAGTACTCTCCCATTGGATGTGCCAAAGTAATGTTGGTCTCTGCTGTAGTTCTCTCTAGTGTCTAACTATGCGGTGAGATGAATGTTTTTTTTGGCAATAAATCATTGTTGGGAGACCTGAGTTAGCGCACCTGAGGTTTAGCATTAACTCTTATACTCTCAGGGGTTTGTTCACTTCTCTTCTCTCTCTTTAGGAGGTGAGCATCCAATTTGTGATATCTGGCCTTCTCCATGTTTACCAGCGGATGATTGACCGAGAGGAAGATACACGCCTTTTTGTAACACACCCTGGAGAGGTTGTCGGCCATCTTGCTGTCCTGACTGGAGAGCCCCTTATATTTACCGTGCGAGCCCAGCGAGACTGCAGCTTCCTTTCAATCTCCAAAACCCACTTTTATGAGTCAGTAATCTAAAACTATTTGCACATACTCATCCATGCAAAATAGTAAACTTAAGATACGCAATGTTGTGCACTACCTTACAAAGGTAAACAGCAGTGAGAGTGCAGTTGAAATATGAACAAAAAAGGTTTTTAGCCAAACTGTACAAGAAATGTACATGTTCTTACATTTTTTTTACTGCACTCTGAAATCAGGAGGATCAGAGCTCTTTGCCAAACTAGATAAAGGGAAACCAAATTAAACCTTAATGTTAATGGTCTGAAGGAATGGACTCCAGTGTGTGGACACTGGTTGAGTAAAAGGTTACTGGACTAGAAACTTTGAAAAGACATATTTTGGTCTGTTGTTAAGAACTATTTTATTTTACAACCCCATTCAGAAAAAGTTGTGAGGATATTTAAATCGTAAATAAAAACAGAATGCAATAATCTAAGAATCTTATCAACCCATATTTTATCCACAATAGAACATAGTATATCAGATGTTGAAACTTAGATATTTTACAATTTCATGGAAAATAATGGCTAGTTTTGAATTTGATGGGGACAACAAAAGTGAAAAACAAATGTGCGGGAGTGTTTACAGGTTAATTGGCAACAGCTCAGTAACACAACTACGTATAAAAGGAGCATTTCAGTGAGGCAAAGCCTCTCGAGTGTAAAGATCCATCATAACAGCGTGGCTTCAGAAGAGAACAGTCTGGGTGCTGAACTATTAAAAGCAGAGTGGATACTACACAATGGTAAACATCACCCTGTTCCAACTTTTTTAAATTCATGTTTCTGCCATCAAATTCAAAATGAGCTAATAATGAAATGGTGTATATATAACACCTGACATGTTGTTTATGTTTTATTTTTAAGAAAATAGGGGTTGATAAGATTTGCAACTCATTGCATTCAGTATTTATTTATGTTTTACACATTGTCCCCACTTTTTTTAAATTGGGTTTCTATAACGTATAACGCAGAACATTCAACAGGAGTGGATGACTAACAAAGATCACACCTAGATCAAGTTTTGTAATAGGGACATCACAAGGAAACCCAGGGTAATGTGTAGGAAACTAAAGACCTCTCTTGCAGTGGCTAAATCGGTATTCATGAATCCACCTTCAAGAGAACACAGAACAACAATGGTATGCATGGCTGAGTTTCAAGAAGGAAGCCACTTCTTCCTAAAATTGACTTGTACAAGCATATTGTAAGGGGAAAATGTTAATGTATCCATCCATGAACTAAAGCTTGATCATGCAGTAAGACAAGGACCGTAAACACAGAAGTAGTTCTACCCAAGAATAGTTAAAGCAGAAGAAATATAATGCTTTAGAATGGCTGAGTCAAAGTTTTACTACAAAGAATTACTGAACCACCATACTTTTGCTATTTAAAAATATTCTAATCAATAAATATGTGTATATTTTATGTCTCGTGTAAAAATCAGATCACATTTCAGGTCAGATTTATCCAGAAATGGAGACAGTTCTAAAGGGTTCACAAAATTGTCAAAAAAATTGATTTTTGTCTTGTTTTCCTCCATTAAGATATAAATCATTATCATTAAGATGTTGGAACATCAAGAAAAGTAACATGTTTTGGATTTGTAGGGCTGTGGAAACAAAATACCACCATCAATGGTCAGAGTTTTATCTTTGCAATTTTCTGTTCATTTTTGTCTCTTGCTCAGGATAATGCGTGTCGAGCCAAAAGTTGTTCTGAATGTTGCTCACACAGTAGTGAAGCGGATGTCATCTTTTGTAAGACAGATAGACTTTGCTCTTGACTGGATGGCTGTGGAAGCTGGCAGGGCTGTTTACAGGTATTTTACTAATTGTCATGTTTATCTTAGTAAAACTTCTTTTTGAAAATTGTCAGTTGTTTTTTTTTTTTTGAAATGATAATTTTAGTGGTGAGGAATGTTAGACCCTTACCTAAAAAGTCATCAATGGAGGTAACAAAATTTGTTAATTTAGTTTCAGGTTCACAAGCTTGAATGCAGATGAGGGGTGAATTTAAGTTATTTGTATATTTTTCAGGCAGGGAGAAAAATCAGACAGCACTTTCATTGTGCTGAGTGGTCGACTGCGCTCTGTAATCAGGAAGGAGGATGGCAAGAAGGAGCTCATAGGAGAGTATGGACGTGGTGACCTCATTGGAGTGGTAAGGACTGATAGTGAGGGTGAAAACAAATGGTGGGTAGTTGGCAAAAAAAATAAGCTATATATGTTGAGGTACTTTACTTTTCAGATCATATTGAATCAGCAAAAAGTCATAGCATTCTTAGCATATTTTGCCAATATATTTTGCCAAAAAAAGGCTGTCAGTGTGCTTTTCAAAACCACAAAAAATTGCCACTGCCTGGATTAAAGGTGCTGCAAATGCATTAAATGTGTATAATATAAGTACTATAATCAAATTCACGTGTAGTTTTAATTGTCCGTACACTGTCTCATTTAGAACAAAGTGTGTTACGTTATTGTTGTGTTTTTATCAACTCTTTGCAGAAGAAATTTTAAAATGTATCCAGCATAAGGATACATTTAGAAAGCACATAAAACGGGAACATATATTTCCGAGGTATGTTAATAACATGTGCTAAGCTCTAAGAAAGTATAATACTTCCAGTATTATTTGGATTTTATGTTTAAACTCCAGAGAGCAAAGTCACTTTGTTACACTTCACACACACAACTTGGCGTCTCTGGCTCTATGCCACAATGTTTCTAATAATACCTGGGTTGATAAATTCTATGGTTACTGTTACCTGGAGGAGGAAAACTGTCATTGAAGCTTCTGTTATGGTGAGAATAACCTCGTTATGAAGGTGGCTAACATTCTGAGACATATTTAGTACTGCTGTATTGACGTCAACTCTGAATGATGTAGATGGATCTTATTTATAGCTTCTGCCTTAATTTATATTATTTATATAACAAAGTATATTTGTGTAACAGTTCAAGAGTCTCAAGAGTCATGGATAGTTAAAACTTAAACCTGCCTCGAAACTATTGCATATTAAATTAAATAATAGTGAAAGCAATTGATATTAAAATTGTGTGTACATTTTTATACGAAGTTGTCTTAAAATATGGTTGAATACATTAAAACATTCTCGGTGTAGCTTATTTAACCCCCTTAGCTTATAATGTCATTTGGCATCAGGAGTGTGCTAACCTGGAGTCAGATCTACAGCTGATTATCATTTCTCATCTACTCAGTGCAAATCATGGTGCTTTGTTGCATGGAGCATCATACTTTTGGTAGAACAGCACAGAAAGCTGCTCCCCTGCAGTTGGGCAAAGAGATCCTTGACCCTCCAACACACTACGGGGAAAATGTTTTGTGGTGTTCCAAAACAAAGGTTCAATTGTCTGGGAAAAACATGCAGTTTACATGGATAAATGAGATGTGTCTCTTGAAGGTAGAGGCCCTGACACATCAGAACAGAGCTACCACAGTGCATGCTGTACGAGACTCGGAACTGGCCAAGCTACCAGAAGGAGCTCTCAGCTCCATCAAGAGAAAGTTTCCACAGGTAAGATGAAGATTGCATTCGTGTGTGGGTGCGTGTGTGTGTCCAGTGAGGGAGAAAGCGTAACCTGTTTTCAAGAGGTTAGCCTGAACATGATTGCTTTAAATAGTTGACTGAACCTGTCCCTTTTACAATAAGCAGTTTGAATAATTGATCTAGAACTGTACATGAATTTGGATAAAGAGTTCCCCAAAGAGTTTCCCATTTTTCTTTTTCTTTAATTACGGTTCTGCCCAAAAAAATAATTTCAAACGAAGCACTGCTGTGCACATGGTCAAAAAACAGCTTCTGAGTAACACAGAATTTTTCCAAACTGGTCATCTCAGGTAGTCACCAGGCTGATCCACCTACTTGGACAGAAGATCCTCCAGCAGGTCAATGGTCCACTGACAGGTATGTGTCTACATGTACAATGCTGTCTATAATGTTTGGTTTGCCTTATCTCTGTGCATGCTGTGTCTGGCTGGCACTTGGTGTGTGTCCCACTGCCCCACGATGGAATACATGCATTGGTATATATGGTGTCTGTCTTCAGCTCGCAGTTTGGCCCTCCATACTCCAAGCAGTAAGTGGGATGCAGGGACCCAAGCCTCCAACCTCTCCACTGTAACTGTGCTGCCTGTATCAGAAGAGGTACCTCTTACTACCTTCACCCTAGAGCTGCAGCATGCACTCCTTGCAATAGGTAAAAAAACAGCAGGTATTAAAACTTGCATGCTTATCTTGTATCATCAATACTTTTAGATGACATGTTTACTAAAGTCTTTCATTTGAATTGGGACTGAGCCCACAGGACAGCTCTGGCTCTAGTATTACAATTGGGGTATACAATATTTTTATTGAAAAAACTCTGATTACATATAGAAAGTACTGATATGTCAATTAGTGCTTCAACTATATCCACTGACTTAACTTTCACATACAGGTCCCACTCTTCTACTGACTAGTGATATTATCAAACAGCGACTTGGAGCCTCAGCACTAGACAGGTATTTTTTCCTTCTGCAATTTCACATTCTACTTCACTAAATTCAGTTCAAGTATTCAAGTATGCTTTTATTGGCACAAAAGGAAAATTGATCTACTGTGTGGTGCCAGCAAAGCAATACCTCCTGTCATTAATGGACTCTTTTTCTCTACAGTGTCCATGAGTACCGTCTCTCAAGCTGGCTGGGCCAACAGGAAGACATTCATCGCATAGTCCTTTACCAGACGGACCACACACTGACCCCGTGGACACAGCGGTGCATCCGGCAGGCTGACTCCATCCTCATTGTAGGACTAGGGGAGCAGGAGCCTACTGTTGGTGAGGTGAGGTTTCAGGTGCAGCTGAGAGAGGTGGGAGGTAAATTGATGTACAGGTCCAAGATTTGTGCACTTGTTGTAGGGTCACTAATAATTATTATTTTCAAAACTAGTGACTTTGGTATGTCCTAGGGACATCCCTAGGTTTTTCTTTTAATTAACTGTTTGTTAAATAGTTCTACACATACATACATTGTAAAAAATAGCCTATCGCAGATGTCCAAAGGCCAAGATAAAAAACTCAGCAGCAATGTTCCTTTCCACACATCTTACTTGGGTCACTGTGGCGCAGGAAAGTAGAGCGGTTGTCCACCAATCTCGCAGTTGTTGGTTCGATCCCCGGCTCCTTCGGTCACTGTCGAAGTGTCCTTGAGCAAGACACTGAAGGTCGAGCAAGACACCGAACCCCCACTTAGGTGAACTGCATGGCAGCTCCCCCATTGGTGTGTGTGTGTATGATTGTGATTGGGTGAATAATGAGCAGTGTAAAGCGCTTAGAATGCCAGTAGGGAGAAAAAGTGCTTTACTTAGGATAACTAAAAGTGCTTTAGTTTCGATAACTTACTTTGCTTCTCATTTTACCCATTCACTCACTCACATACTGATGGCTGTATGCAAGGTGCTCGGACCCACCGTGACCATTTTTTGGGGTTCAGTGTCTTGCCCAAGGACACATCGATACATAGCCAGAAGGGAGTGGGAATCAAACGACTGGCCCTGTGGTCTGTGAACAACTGCCTTACCAGCTGAGCTACAGCAATTGTACATAATAGAGAAAAGAAAACAAATAGAGATGTACAGTTGAAGCTAAAACAATTGAATTTTTGTCAGAGGATATAGCTATCTAAAAATCTATAAAAATAAATTCTTTCTGGCTTCTAGTATTTGGAAGAAAGGTAGGCATAAATACATAAATTGTTTAATTTTTAGTTTATCATTTACAACAAAATATTTTACTCCCTGTGCTGATATTAAGATTTGAACTAAATAACAGTAAAAATTTCATTGATGTGGGTGTGCAATTTCTCCTTTATGCTAAACAGCTAGGCAATGTAGTTTTTAGCTAGCACCATGCAAACAGAAATAAATGGTGATTTGTTAAAGGATAACTTTGCTCACTTCTACTTAAATTATTCATACTGTCCACAGTAACCATCTAGATGCTTAAAATAATGAATCTTATCTACTGATGTTTGATTGTCAGCCTGCAGCCTGGATTCACTTGTTTGTTGATGCCATAGATCTCCTTGTTGTCTAAAAACACATCCACCAGACACACCACTTCACTGGATGACAGATTTCTTCATTCTGAAAACAAGGATCCTCATAAATATTGTCCACACTCTTCAGAGTGTTTGTAATTTCATCCTAAATGTTGCACATGCACAGTTCACTGGCTGAAATACAAGTACAAATCCAAATTGAAGCATCTGGTGATATGTTTGTTAAAAATAAGGTTGCCAGTTTCAAAATGAAGAAATATGTTATTCAGTGGAGCAGAGTTTCTGACTGACTGTGTGTGTGTGTGTGTGTTTATTTTAATTTATTTCTTTCCTTTCCTTTTTTTTAAAATAGTTTTTGGACAACAATATAAGTCTAGAGCATTGTTGGATGGGCAAATCCAGGCTGACACCTTACCAAACATAAGTAAAGAAGATCCAGTATTGGCTTAATTAGCCTTACGGTGATTGTTGACAATAAAATTTATTTTAAAAAAAATTAAAATGACCAAAATTATACTTTAACAACTGTCATGAACTGTGTAGGAACACCCAGTGCAACAGTGTGACTCAATGATATGTTTTTAGTTAAGATGATAGTGGAAGTCAGAGAAATAGGTTTTGTAGGTTACTTAGGTTATGAGTGACAGATGGTAATTGTTAGAACAATTAACTAATTAAAGGGCTTAATCCTTCAATATGATTTATTAACTGTATAAATTGTGTATCTCTATTTTTTAATGTATATAAAACAGTACTCTTTATTTGGAATATTTTTCTCCAGAAACATCATCACACCAATTATTAACTGAGCTCTGTCTGCACTCTGTAAGTCTGTTATTAAGCAATGATCTTGGCAGATCAAGTCTTTTTAGATTTCTTTTTGGATTTAACCAATTTAATAGTCACACAGGCTTTAAATGGCTTGTATTTGACCCTTAGGCATATGGGAGAAATGAGAAATTGGTGCATGGGGGTTGTGAAAAAGAGGTGGAGAAGTTGTAAGGAAGTTCACATCCAGCTGATGGAAAGGTAATTGACTTCACAAGGAAAAATGGGCGTAAAAAAGAGAGGAATTTATTCCGATTTAATCAGAGATGGTTAGAGAAATGGAAATATGGATGGATTTGCCAAGGCCTAGAATGACTCATGAGCCCCTTTCAGACATGCACTGGAATTCAGACATTTTCCAGGCTTCTCTGGGGTGGATGTATGTGTGAACGCAAATCCCCAAGCCTGTTGGCCCAGACGTTACTTGTATTTTACCCAACCAGCTCCCTAGTGCAAAGTCCGGATTATCTCCAACCGAGCTCATTTGTGAATAGAGGAGGTGATACTCCAGAGAATTCACCATGAGTGAGTTTATGTGTGGATGACGTCTATTTTCTGCAACTACCACAAACCAGACAAATACAAAACAGCCAAATGTGAAGAACTCATTCATTCAACCCAACAACAATGTTTAACTGGAAGGGCAACGAAATCTGTAAACATCTGTCAGTAAGGGCAGACCTGGAAATCGTCAAACAAATTCAAGGAACGGCATGAGGTTCTGTGGTTTATGACCAGATTGCGAAGTAAAACTCTCACTTCCCCAGCTTTGCTTTTTACGAAATGCCCTGCTCGATGTGCCCAAGCACCACCCGTTGCCCAATTACAGAGTATTTCTTCAAAAGTGAGAACTCACCCAGACTATCTCCTGACGTTTGCTACATGTTTGAAAGGGAAACTCCAGACTATGCTATAGTTCTGTGTTGATTTTATCTTTCAGGGCACAAACACCCACACACTGACACACCTCTCCCCTTGCACATAGACTGAACTTTTAGTTGAAGTCATGTTGACTGTGTAGAAGATTTTATTTTCCTCTGAGTATTAAGCCCTTTTTTAAAATTATATTGGTTGTATTGTCTCATGTGGAAGCAGGAACTGCTCCAAAGAAAGTCTCAAATGTAAAATGTACTAAAACATCTCTGCTTGATTCTTTCTCTCTAGCTAGAACGTATGTTGGAAGGAAGTGCAGTGCGTGCCCAGAAGCAGCTGGTGCTGTTGCACAGAGAAGATGGCCCCCCACCCAAGGGCACTGTGGACTGGCTCAACATGAGAAGCTGGATCTCCAGACACTTTCACCTCTCTTGTCCCAGAAGAGTTTTCTCTAAGAGAAGCCTACCCAAACTGGTAGGAATGTAAAATATGGTCAGAAAGTTGGGACAAAGTGATTTGCCTTGATCTCAATATGTCTGCCCCCCTCATACCATCATTTAGTGTGTTCTTTTTGTCATCCATTCCCATCTAACTACTTGCTACTTCCATTACAATAATTTCCTTCTTTTTCAGCTGGAGCTGTACCAGCGTGTTTTTGAGAAGCCAGCAGACCGCCATTCTGACTTCTCCCGCTTGGCTCGAGTCCTCACTGGTAATGCTATTGCCCTTGTCCTGGGAGGAGGAGGAGCCAGGTAATGACCACCCTACAGTTATTCGACTGCCAGTCTTTGTTATTTAAGTCATGTGATAAAGTTATATACACTTCATTTATTTATTTTGTATTTTTTAATCTGACAGGGTATATTGATATAATACAGGTTAAATTTTCATGCTCATTTGTTCAACCTCCTGTTCTAAGGGGGTGCTCCCAAGTAGGTATAATGCGAGCTCTCTGTGAGGCTGGTATCCCAGTGGACCTTATTGGCGGCACTTCTATTGGTTCCCTGATGGGGGCAGTGTATGCTGAGGACCATAGCCACAGTCGCATGAGGGTCAGGGCCAGAGAATGGGCGATGGTGAGTTTGTGAAAAGAATGGGAAATAATTCAAAGCTCCCTGAACAAATTTAACTGATGCTTTTGTAACGATGTGGTCTACTTCTTTGACCCTTGTGACCACTCTTCCACAATTTTATTTTGTTTTTATTTTATTTGGCAGCTATATGTCTTTGATCAAATTCCTTCAGAATGTGGCATAACAACATGCACTTCTAAGCACTTTGACAGGACAAATTACTTAAAAGTACCCTCCACACACATTACAATTTCTCCTTAATTTGTTTAAATACTTCCCATTTGCCATAGTGTCTCTTGAATAGACGAACATTCTCAAGCCATTTCAGTTTCCTGTTTTGGGCTTGTCATAGTCAGATGTTTCCATGTGTGAATGTTGTTATTTTTTGTTTTAGACTTCAATTGTGGTATATAATGAATCATGCTGTGCTGATCAACTATTAGATGTAATGAGTTAACATTGCACATAGAGCTCTGGATGGTTTTCACATTAAAATCATGCAGAGAACATTTTTAATTGTGATGTGAAATGGCTAATTTGAGACCCCAGCTCTATCTTCATATCTGGAGGCAGAGCATGTGGTTGGATGTGTGTTCTCACTGTGTCTCCAGCCCCACCTCCACTGGCTCTTTTCTTGGTTCTGTATGCATCCTGCAGAAACACCTTGCTGGGTTGCTGCACTCTAGTATCAAATTAGAAGAACCACTGAAGAAATTGAGTGGTTTGTCCTTTGCAAAATCACTTGTATCAAGTGGGAGCAGGATAGTTTGATTTGTTAAAAAAAAAATCAGTTTTTAATGGAGACTAAATCTTTTGAAAATGTTTTAATTCGAAGAGCAATGTGTACACATTAGAAAATTCATGTTCAAGAAAGAAGCAATTTGGTCTTTCTTGTCTTTCCTTTTAGGAAATGACATCAGTGTTTAAGAAGGTTCTAGATTTGACGTACCCAGTCACCTCCATGTTCTCTGGTGCTGCCTTTAATTCAAGCATCAGCAATGTCTTCAAGAATAAACAGATTGAGGTGAGTAAAGTTAGGTTACCAATGACTGCAGAAACAGAACAGAAATGGGGCTGAATTTGTTTTTCTTGTATTGTTTTTGGTACACAATTGTGGTCTTGCAGTATATGTAAATGTATCTCGTAAAACTTCCATTACTGTGCTGATTTGTTTGATGTAACTTTTTTTAATGCAGGATCTTTGGATCCCGTATTTCAATATCACAACTGACATCACTTCCTCGACCATGAGAGTACACACTGATGGTAGGTACAGTAATCTATTAGTTTCCTCTATTGGGTCAATTCAGTCAAACATATTTTGTATATATTTTTCTATTTAGTATCTGCCCTTGCTGTCCTCATGGGTAAACTGACCTTTTATTAGTCTTGTTCATTTGTTTGTTTTATCATTAACTTGACGTGGTTGACTTTACTGCTTAATAGACATAAGATTTAAGAGCTGGTATGCAAGGCAAAAAACCTCTTTTTGAGGATTAAGGCGATGGCAGGAGCCTCAAAGTACTGAATTCAATATCTTATGTTATTTAAAATTTTGAATCACGTGCTTGGAGAACAACTGGTGTTGAAGCTCTGTGATAATACACTAGTTTTATGTGAGGATAAGCCCATGCCCCTGCCCAAAACTATGCTGATGCTACTCCGTTTGCACTGCAGCTGAATTAGTAGAGGAAGTGTGCTTTAAACACTACCTGAAAAACATTTAAAACAAGCCAAGTTATGAATAATTCTGTTAATCAGCTAAACAAATACAGTGCAACTGGTCTATTTATCTGCAATCATACCCCAATTTATAACAACTACGGTCTTAAATCATTGAAATTTCTAGCAGCTGCCCTATATAGGTAAAGCAGCAACATAAGAGAGTATCCATTATTCACTAGGTTGTGTTCCCATTGGCTGGGGTGAACACAGAGGCCTCACCTCCAGCCATTCAGAGAAGGAGCATGTGACTAATGAAACTTCTATGTTAAAAACTTCCTGATTGATTAATAGAGGATAGAGGACATAAGACAATCTGGGCTGTTTGTAATGATGGATTTGGAAAAATCTAACTACTTTCAGTGAAATAAAGGACATAGAAATATTTAAAATGCACTCAAAATCAGTAAAAATAGTAACAGTAAAAAAATAGTCCCAGCTCTTAAGAGTTGTCTGTTTGCTGTTTAGGTTCTCTTTGGCGTTATGTTCGTGCCAGCATGTCTCTGTCTGGGTATCTGCCTCCTCTCTGTGACCCCAAAGATGGACATCTATTGATGGATGGAGGCTACATCAACAACCTACCTGGTTTGTTAGACATAGTCTTTTTAATTTTAAAACTTAGCATACTGTCTTTGTCACTCTCTCTCCCCTTTAACATGTTCAAACTGCTGTTTTTGTTTCATTTTGACAATTTTACTATTGACATTTTTATTTTTGCATTTTTCTTTCCGTTTTCCCACCTTTTTTTGTTTTTGTCTCTTCCTCATTTCTCAGCTGATGTGGCGCGCTCCATGGGGGCCAAAGTGGTGATAGCTATTGACGTGGGAAGCCGGGATGAAACCAACCTCACTAATTATGGCGATTCGCTCTCAGGTTGGTGGCTGCTATGGAAACGCCTTAACCCCCTAGCTGAGAAAGTAAAGGTAATGATTGATTAAAAATAAAGACATAATATACTGTGCAAGGATGTGTTTTAAAAATAAATGAGTCCGATGAATACGAATGAGAATATTGTGCATTTTTTTTGTTTATTGATGCATACATTCAGTTCTACCCATGTGGTCCTAGGTTTTGAACATGGCAGAGATTCAGACTCGGCTGGCCTATGTGTGCTGTGTGAGGCAGCTGGAATCTGTGAAGAACAGTGACTACTGCGAATATATCAGACCTCCAATTGACAGATATCGTACTCTGGAGTTTGGAAAGTTTGATGAAATTGCTGTAAGTTTAAGAGAGGCTATAATTTAAACAATAATTTGTTTTTACATTTTCTGCGATATTAAATGATTTTTGACATAAGTGCAGAAAGCAACATTAATATATTTTGTGCGTGGTGTCCGTGCTGTTTAGGAGGTGGGATACCAGCATGGCAAGACAGTGTTTGACATATGGAGACGCAGTGGAGTGGTGGAGAATATGTTGAAAGACAAACACCAGGAGTACCACAACACCCAAAGCAACAATGTAAGGATGAAAGGAGGGGGAAACGTATCGGGATGCTTTAGACTTTATGGCAAGAAATACATTAGGGATAGTTCAAAGCTGGGCTTTATTTTGCTTTTGTGAATCCCCACACCACTGTAGACCATCATTTTTAGTTTTACCAAAGATGTGCCAATACAAGCAACTTGGGTATTAAAATGTGTTAAAGTCCCAATGATTAATAATTAACACTATCACAGTGAATATTAAATTAGAGGCTGTGAACGTAGTTATACTGTATCACAACATTTTCTGTCGTTGTGATTCCTGCTATATATCCTCATTGTCTGCTGCATTGTTAACATCATATTTTTGACTGTGGGCTGCATTGCTAAGTAAAGCAGTTTTACTGAATACCAGATTTGTCCTGCAGCAATGTCAAAAAAATCAGCTAAAGATGTGAACAGGAGAATGACAAAGATGAAGGGTTTACTTCTTGTCTGAGCAACATTTAGAGGAGGATGAAGGAAAGAATGGATACTAAAAAACCCTTAATGCAACATACTAACAAATGCACCTGAGCAACATGGGACAGGATGGGGTTACAGTTAATATAGAAACAATAGTGCTTAAATCTGTCTTATAAATAAATCCAGTTCTCATTCTTTAAAACAATAGCCAACCCACACATGCATTTAATTGGTGTGCCCTATCTATTTTCAGAAGCTAGTGTAGGGTGCAACTCTCAGTGGAAATAAAGTCTTCGCTCGATGGATCCTACATTGTACTGTTTGTTCAGTTGTGTTGCTCAAAAGGAAAAACATAGAACAAATGTTTACGTGGCTAGCATAGGTAAAAAAAAAATTTAGAAGTAGTTGCAAAAAATACACTATTTATAGCTGAAAATCACTTTATTTGTTTGCTAAATAATATTTACATTTCTACCTAAGGCAATCTAAAGGTACATTAAAGTGAGTAAAACAGAGCATGTTTAGATTAGATCTGTTTGACAGAAAAAAGGCAAAATACAATAAACAATTTCAATCAGAAAGCTTTACCAGCTCTTACTGGCTCTTTTCTATGATGATTGGTATCATGTTTTACATAGGGGAGACAGGCTGCCAGTCTTGTGTGTACGGTTTTTTGTTCTGAAATTTAAAGTTTTTGAAGAGTTCAAATGTATACACAGTGTGAGAGCTGCATATTGTTCCCTAAAAAAGGTGACACACCAACCATATGGTGGGCAAAGCCAACTTGGCAGAGATGTGTGGGTCCTTTGGTTGCTGCATCTTATACAAATAATGGTACAAGGTTTCTAGCAGATTTAAATGCCAAGACTCAGAAGTAGGTAGAGGTAACTAACTGTATTGTTAAATAGCAATGAGATGACATAATCTGAAATGAAAGTACCTCCAAGTGATGTCATCTGGAGGGATTTTTCAGCAATTTTTTGGATGGCATTTATTTACATGTATTACCCAAACTAGAACCAAAAGATGCAAATTCAGTGAAGTGATCCTTTATTTTCAAAACAGTGAGAAATGTTTTGATGGGCAATGGTCTATGTTGAGTGATTGGTCCTTTTGGATTTCAGATTGTCCAAGATATTGAAACCGAATGCCTCAGTATTCCTTTAACTGCTGTTTGACTTAAGTCTGTTTTAACAGTAAGTGTGTATATATACATTTAACGTGTTATGTTTCTTTCAGGTGGTTACATGTCCTAATGCTTCCTTCACTGACCTGGCAGAGATTGTGTCCCGTATTGAGCCTATCAAGCCAGCTTTGGTGGAAGGTAAAACTACAGACACACTCATTTTTAACCTGTGATCAAACTTTTGTTTTGGATGTTTTTTTTTTTTGGTTTTTTTTTTCTTGTCACACTTTTAGCAAATTAACCTAGGTTTCTTGCTGCATTTCAACTGCAGAAGAAATTTAAAAATAAATTACATGCTCACACACCCAGGTGGTAACAATCTGGACATTTGAGCATACTGATGAAAAGCAAGACCTGTACACATTTTATTCATTACAAATTAAACAGACACTTAAAATATTTAAATTATACGTACAAACAAGTTGTCAGTGCAACATAATCCAATATTTCCTTGCTTCCCTTCCTTTCACCTTCTATTTATAACCTATTTGTCATCCATCACTTGTCAAACGGCTTTGTTTGGCTTCTCCTAATATTGCACATTTTTGGCTTTCTGACTCATTCACCTGTTAACACCCACTTTCATTTGTCACCTCTTCTGCACTCCAAATACTCCAACTTATTCACCCACAATGTGCTTTCTATGCTTCCTGTCCTGTTCATCAGCTGAGTCTGACTACCAAACTGACTATGAAGAGGAGGCAATGGAGAGTGCTCTGTCTGATATGGAGCTTTACAGTCGTTACGGAGAGCACACTGAAGGGGAGGAGACTGCTGACACGGTGTGAAATTCTGGTTATAAGGATAAGATTTTAATGTATTGTAATTTAAAGCACAGGTGAAAGTTGCATTTTAGTCATGTATACACAGGCATTTCAGAGAGGCCTGTGCTTATTTGTGCATGATGCTTATTTCTGTAATGTCATTTATATTGGAGTTCATGTTATACTTTATCTTTGAATAACACATTTATTTAGTGTTATTAGAAAAAATCATGTTTTGTTACATTAAGACTTTGGGAAAGTCAGAAGTCTTGTTGGCCATTGTACAAAATGTTCACCCTGGAGTCATGCCAAATTATACTAAGTGATTAAAAAATAACATAAAATATATTTTAAACTTAATTTGAAAAGACTGAAAAGCATCTTTAAATAAAATTATATGTTTTAAAGCCAGGGTCTGAGAAAGTTGTAGAACTATGACTTTCAGGAAAAGAAAAAAAGTACGGAGGTCAAAATTTGATTAAAGCTTTAAAAAACATTTTTCAAATCAGAAAAAAAAAACATTGAATCATCTCACAAATAGCTCTAAATGTAATGCGCACTTTCAAAGCTGATGGAAAGCCTGAGACTGGAAAGAGTGTTTCTTCACAAAAAAGACGTTTTTATCCATTGAAATACACAAGTCTGCTTTACACTCCATAAAATAGTAGTCGATAGGAATTGCTTGATTTTAATGGCAAGAACAGTTGTATTGTCTGTGTAGCATAGTGTTATATAACACAAAACTGAAAAAAGAATATAATACTAAGGTGGAATTGATAAACACAAATCATTAAAAGATGAAAAAATATAAGATCCCTAAAAATGTAAATTCTTATTTTGATCACTTTTCGAAAGAGGCAAGAAGTGAAAGTGACACTTCCATAAAGCAGAGATGGTCTGTAATTAAAGCTTTATCAGTATATTTAAAACAGGAAAAAATCACTTTTTGTTATTCAAAGAAGGTTTTCCCCCTAATTGATCAGCTAATTATACACATCTGTCTCTAGTAGTTTAGACACAAAGTAAAGTAAAGATATATTTAGTGAGAATTGATTTGAGGCAGACCAGATCATTAAAGAAGTGTCTGGGGAAATGTTTATTTAAAATGGCCCTTATACTAAAAACCTGTAGCCAATGAACTGCAGGTAGTAAAGACTATGATCAAGTTACTCAGAGATATAGGTGGAAAATCGGAGAAATGTGAGACTAAAGTCCAATATTGTACCGTTGATTAAGTAAATTATAACGCTACAAGAAACATTCTAGCTTAATTCTTTCTAGATTTCAAGGCAGCACATGATAATTTTAATATTAATAAGCACTTTAAAGAATGAAATAAAATTTTAACCCATAGGGAAATGCAGATTGGTAAATACATTGAATTGAGAACAGCAAGTAGAGGTTTGGATTGTAGACGCTTGATAAAATTACTAAGAAGAAACATAGGCCACGTATTGAAGCCATTTGAGATAAAGCATCTTGTTATGCACCACCTTCTCTTTATAATTTGCTTGAATGTTTAAAATATTATTCCGATGAACCGTAATTTTAACTCCTCATGCTTTCATTTATCCATGATCTTGCTTCTGATTTTCAGGATGAAGAGCTGGAAGGCAGTAACGCACAATACATTACCTCAAATACTGGCAGTCACCTTCAGTGCCCTGCCCTCACTGACAGACTATTGGACATACAGTCAAAGCAAAAAGTCCTTTCGACCAAGTGAAGTCTGGTCTAACGAACTCCACCCAAATAGGTCATCAAAATTTACCCCTCTAGTATGTCTTATATGACTCAAAACCTTTTCCCTTCCCTTGACACTGTTGTAATGACTGCTTTTACCAATTTTCCCTCAGTAACCTGGTCATGTTAGCTGTGTGGCTCACATAGCAAAAAACAAAAACACTGAATGCAGGCATTCCTAGGGCCATTTCTCATTTCTCCTATTGAGATAGTCAAAAGTTTCTACTTTCTTTAGCTTTCCATTAATTGGACTAGTGGGAAATAGAAGATTTAATCACAGTGATAATTTGAATTATTGTTTCATTTGGAAGGCAGATTTGAGTTTGAAGTAAATTTAATGGTTAAAGAGTCAGTTCAGCATAATTTTCTCTTCCTTATTTTCTAGACCTGCAGATAGCATGGATATGATTTTTCCCAACCTTCAGAATTTTACAATGTATATAAAAATGCATCAGCAAAATGCATAAAGGGACAAGAAAACTACAAGTTTATTTTGCACTTTGTTTTTAAATGTTGGTATTTCCAACTTTTTTAGGAGACCAATCAGTCCTCAAATAAAGGCATTTCTGCTTAAATCAACACCACTTAGGTCCAGAATATTGTCCATAACCTGTAATCACTTTACTACATAACAATACAACCAAAGCTGTCTGCGGGGCCAAGACAAGGTCACAGAGTGGCCACTTAACCAGAAATGCCTTTATAGTTAATTTATTGATAATTAGATAAACAAAACCTTGAAGACATACTGAGACATCAGTGCATGTCAAAAAACTGAACACTATACCAAATAATAGCATCCAGTTTTATTTTAATTATTATTCAATATGAATGCCTGCGTCTAAATTGTAATAGTTTATCAGTTCTCCAATCTGTGCTTGCCATACGTTGCAGCATATTATAGCAATTTGGGAGAATTAACGCAAAGAAATTGACCCTGATTAAAAAGGTTGTGACTTTAAGACAAATGGACTCGGTGAACTGTTTTTTGCAATATGCAGCTCATGTGTTACCTGCCCGCCGAAAGTGCACAGTAATGTGGTGTTAAGAGGGCTGTTTGATTCAGCAGATGTGCCATAGATCCTGTCAATCCGACATGTAATAGGCAGTAGTAGTAGTAATAGATGGGTGAACAAAGCCACGACTCCGATTGTGAGCAAAAATCCATTTACAAGTTTAATCAAAGCTAAAAAGAAGTTTCATCAGGTTCACTTTATTTTATTTATTTATTTTTTATGTTTTACTCACTGACTATTGATCCTCACTGACTTTTGCCCTACATCATGAACATTTTAATTTGCAATTACACTTTTGTCATACCTTGTATGCCAGGACATGGAGGATGTAATGATTGCAATCCTCATCAAAGCATGCGTTTCCTTCTAGCCTGGTTCGAAAACCTCCCCCCATGTTTTTTCCTGGCTTGAATGTATCAGACTGACTGAGCAACAGACAGTGTGGATCTGTTGGGAGCTACATTTGTCCCAATACAGGCACACCAGCTATTTGTAGCAGGAGCAGGCCAGTTCTTCACAGGAACATCATGTCACTAATTCTTTGGCTTATCAAGATGTGTTTTAGCTTTTTTTTTTGCCAGTGATCAAATTTTTTTGAAACAAACAGTAACAAAGTTTTGTAGCCTGTAACATGACCAGATTTGTGTTCCCTGTATATTTTATACCTAAACAAGTAAATAATTGAATATATTTAATTTTTTGGGCCAAGCATGCACATGAATCAAGCCTTGGATGATTTTAGAGATAAGGGCAACTGGTCAATCATTCCATAACTGCAATACAATGCACAATTATCTAACAATTCTGTATATAGACTGACTTACCATGTCTTTTGGCACTGTACCATTAATATCCATGTATACACTAACAATTACTTTTATTATGAGATAATTATTTTTTAGGTTCACTGATTGATTGATTGATTGATTGATTGATTGATTGATTGATTGATTGATTGATTGATTGATTGATTTTATCAAGAAAAAAAGAAAAGGAGGGCTGGGAATCTCACTTTCTTAGAGCACAAAACTGTATATCTTTGTTGGTGACACCCTAGCCTGGCCAACAGTCCAAAACCAAAAGAATGCTGCATTGAACAGTGCTGCATTTTTGATATTGATACCAATAAATATACGTGAGAGTTTAAAGATCATATAATCCTTAGGCCAATAAATTGGTGTTAATATTAATGCTGAGGAAAACATTTATTTATTTAGCTGTTGAAAATAAATTTGCCAACAGACAACATAATTGCAATGGTTTTTAAACTAGCACAAAGAAACTTTTTGCATTTCTATATTGCAATTAACTATTATAATTATTTACTGACACATCACTGTACCTGTATACCTTCAATAAGCTAATATCAGTTGGGCAGTTTATTGGATGGCCTCTCGTCATGACTTTATCAGTGCAACTTTTTATGTTTGTATTTCATTGTCACTTGATGTAGCACCCTGTAAGCCTTTCTGTATGAAGCTGCAATCTTCACTAACGTTGGTGCTACCATGCCAGCAGCCTTACATGCGTAAGAAACGAGAAACCCTGTAATGAACTCAACAGGGATGCAATGTGGTGTTGAGTAAATGGAGTCTAGACACAGAACATGTGAGCAAGGTGGAGAAGGGAAAGTTGCTGCTTTTCTGTTTTGGTACATTGAGTAACCAAGCACAATGAATGTCACTACTTTATTTAATGTGAAAAGGTAATGGATGCAGTGTAACTGTGCCATGGAAACAAAGCCTTACATGACCCATATGGAAAAATTACCACTCGTGCCGTCAAACTGCATTCGATCAGATCAGAACCCAATGATGAGACAAGTCTAATAAGCCTGTACTTTGTGAGACCAGTTACTTGTCTATATTTATGTATTTCAATAAGTATTGTATTTGGCATTTATTACTAATAAACCACTTTTCAGTTGTACCTTCTGGCTTTGTTTTTTGCCACTTGCAGTTTCCTTTGGAGAAAGAACTGTCAGGTTTCAAACGTGACCACATGAGCTGCAGTGAAAACTGATGCACAGAACGCTAATGTAAGAGCAACACTCCAAGCAGAGACAACAAATTGAGAAAGTGCTACTTTAGCTATCTACTTAGTGCTATTGCCTGCACACCTCTTCAAATAAGATATTGATGAGACGCATCAGAAAATGAACTTAGTTGAGTAAATAAGATTTGCACCTGATTTGGTGGCTGATTTTGTATTTATTTACATTTTTAAATTAAAATCATTTCAGTGGGAGGATGCTGGATCGAAACTGGAATGGTAGACTGACTATTACAATTCATGGTTAAATATTACAAGTTGAAGTTTTAAAAATGACTATACAGTGTAATCAAGGCTAAACTGCACTCTTTATGCAAATATTTTTGCCTATTTTTCATATGTTTTCCTATTCCTTAAAAGGACTTGTCTCCCTGCCTAGTACTGCAGCCTACTGGCAGAGGTGGTACAAGTACACAAGTAAAAGTGGTGTATTTGCCTAAAAAAATAAGTCGTTAGGTAGAAGTACCACTTCAAATTCTTTAAGTACAAACTAAATGTTCAAAAGTACAATAAGAAAAATGTATTTTAAATTGTACTGAATTTAATCCTGTTGATAACAGATGTACAGTTGAGTGCATGATTAATTTTGAAATAAGAGTAAAACATAAAAAGTTTTTAATATAAAAAATGTATTAGTAAAATTATGAAAATTGCAGAAGTGCAAAATGTTATGCAGATGAAAAAAATTGGTGGTTTTACTCTTTTCAAAATAAGGGGATGCAAATTTCTGCACAGAAATGTAAAAAGTAAAAGTATTTATGAAAAAATATGGGCCAAATTTATATAGAAACTTGTGCGGAATGAACAGCAGTAGCTGGTAAAATCTTTTTATGTATCGGCCGGTGGTCTAAATTTGAAAAATTAAACTAGCTATAGCTAGATAAATGTAGTGGAGTACAATTAGTAAAAATAGCTGAAAATGTAAATACTCTAGTAAAGTACCAAAAATTGTACTTAAGTACAGTATTTGAGTAAATGTGCTTACAGCAGTTACTTACACGTACCACCTCTGCATAGTGGCATATGCTCAACATCCTCCCAACCAGTCAGAAATACAGACTGAGGGAACCAGAGATGTGTTATATTAAACTTTGTGAAGAGTACAAAAATACAGCTTTATCACACTTATGGGCCTACTACAAATTCACACACACACACAGAGAGAGAGAGAGAGAGCTATGGATCACATACACTGATGGATGCTTAATCCCACTTTATTGATGTGTCCTATAATGAGCTTTTTCAATCTCCCATTCTCCCTGGGGAACGCAGACTTACATCAGCTAATTAATGAGCACACGGGAGGAATTCAGGTCACAAGAAGGGCCAGGAGATGAGAATGAGAGGGGAATAAGCAGCACTGCCTTCAATCAATACATCAGGGAGAAATAGAGAGGCTGAAAAATGGGGCAAACGTGTACAGGTGTCCCTTTACATTAGAGTCCTTTGACAGAGAAAATAGTGAACAAGTGAAGCCACAGTGCTGTGTGTTGTCAAACGATGACCCCACTCTGGACTGAACTACTGTGACAAGCGGATTTGGTGATCCTTTTATGGAAAAGAGTGAAAATGGGGGCGGGAAAGGAGGATAAGTTTCCACTGCTTGATAATTTGGTTTATAGAAAGCCACGTATAATGCTCCACGGCAACACGTATCTCTCCATCTCTTCATCCATACAGTTCTGCTCTTTTCAGTACATCTCTATGATATCCTCACCTCCCACTCTCCGTCTCTTTGCTGGAAGATTTTGAAAAACAAAAATGGTGACAAAATGGACTTAACAGGTAAGTACTTGTACTTACTTGTACTTTGGTCTGCTGCTGTGGAAGTACCTCTGTGATGCGTAAACATTAAACTATCTTCCAAACACAGAAATGGAGATTTTCTCCAACGTGGGTGATTACAGATTTATTAAATTAAAGTACAGTTTGTAACAAAGAGGACAAAAATTACCTGCACAATACTGTCTCACTACTACAGCACCATGAGAATATTTTTATACCCTTTTCTTAAGATGATGTCCTCCTGCAACAAAATCTGACTGGACTTCCTGTTTTTACATCTTGGATGTGGGTTCAGGTTGGACTACACTTGAGATTCTCCACAATAACACAAAAATAATTTCTCCCTGATTTGAAGGGCCAAGGGCTTTTGTAAACCTTCATACGTCAGTATGTCTACGTCATACATAACGTGCTTTGTTCCAGGACAGAAACCGCAGCAGCAAATAGAAACGTTCCCCCTGCTTAGAGAAAATCTATTGATGGATGCGCTTCTAGTAACTGCCGCACTGAGACTCATTTGAGGCAAAACTGTGTCCATGGCTGCAGACTAATTTCTGGGACTGTCTGTCTGGGTAGTGTTTTATTGCACATAATCTGTTGTGTGTGTGTTTGATGTTCCTGTCTGCAGTTTAGCACAGATGCAAATTAAATGTTTTCAATACTATTCTTGTAATGGCCGAGGCTTGTCATAGGTGTGAAGCAGTATCTTTTATATTTTTAAAATATACATGGACACACAAATGAGAACATTTTAACAATAAAAGGTTACTAGACTAGAAATTTTTAAATGACGTATTTTGGGCTGTTGTTAAGAACTATTTTATTGTACAACCCCAATTAGAAAGAAGTTTGGACGATTTGTAAAACCTGAAAAAAAAAAAAACAGAATGCAATGATTTTCAAATCTTATCAACCCAAATTTTATTCCAACGGAAAAACATATCAGATGTTAAGACTGAGACATTTTACCATTTAATGGAAAATATTAGCTCATTTTGACTTTGATGGCAGCAGCACATTGAAAAAAAGTTGAAACAGGGTGATGTTTACCATTGTTTAGCATCCCCTCTTCTTTTAACAACTGTCTGTAAACATCTGGGAAGTGAGGAGACCAGTTGCTGTAGTTTTAGAAGAGGAATGTTGTCCCCTTCTTGTCTGATGCAGGATTCTAGCTGCTCAACAGTCCTGGGCTGTTGTTGCTGGATTTTTTATTTTATGATGCGCCGAATGTTTCCTATTGGTGAAAGGTCTTGACTGCAGGCAGGGCAGTTCAGCTCCCAGACTCTTCTCCTGCTAAGTATGGTACAGTATGTGGCTTAGCATTGTCTTGTTGAAATAATTAAGGCCTTCCCTGAAAGAGGTGCTGTCTGGGAGGATATGTTGCTCTAAAAGCTCTACGTACTTTTCAGCATTGATGGTTTTTCCAGATGCGTAAGTTGTCCACATCATAGGCACTAATGCACCCCCATACTATCAGAGATGCGGGCTTTGAACTGTCTGCCGATAACAAGCTTGATGGCCCCTCTCCTCTTTAGTTCGCGGGACATCAATGGTTTCCAAACGGAATTTCAAATTTTTATTAATCTGACCACAGAACAGTTTTCCATTTTGCCTCAAACCATTTTAAATGTGCTCATGCAAGTGTTTCTGGACCATGTTCACATATGGCTTCTTCTTTCCATTATACAGATTTAACTTACATTTGTGGATTGCACAGCAAAACTGTGTTTACAGACAGTGATTTCTGGAAGTGTTCCTGAGCCCTTGCAGTGATGTCCAGTAGAGAATTTAATGCAGTGCTGCCTGAAGGCCCAAAGATCACACGCATCCAGTTTTGACCTTTGTCCTCATCCCTTGTGCACAGAGATTCCTCCTGATTCTCTGAATCTTTTGATGATAGTGGGATCTTCAAAATCTTTGCAGTTTTACATTGAGGAACATTTTCTGAAATTGTTTCACAATTTGTAGATGCAGTTTGTCGCCGATTGGTGAACATTTTTCCATCTGAAATGCTTTTTTTATACACAGTCACGTTACTGAGCTGTTGCCAATTAACCTAATTAGTTGTCAAATTTTTTTTATTTGCTGCAAGTACCATTAAGTGGGCTGTGCAATCATTTTATTTTGTGCCTAGTTTTCTTATCTCGTTGTCATGTTACTGAAAGCAAAGTTAGAAAAGGTAAACACACGGTAAGTACATAAAGTAGATTTGACATCCTAGTGTTAGAATAAAAATTACAGGATTATTTTGTGTTTCTCTCTTTATGTTTATGTAATTTAACCCTTAGATGCACGAGTGACTGAACTCTGCACTCTTCCATAAGTGGGTCAAAAATGATCCCTGTTAGAATCTGTGTTTTTATGCCACTTTTTTCATTTTGGATACAAAATAATTATTTGTATTTTATTTTGTATTATATGCTTGTGATTTCATGTTTGAAATATTTTTATTTTTCACTTTTTTAACATTTTAAAATTTTGAGATTTTTAAAAGGAAATTACAGAGCAGCAATAGAACAATGACACCATCTTTTGTGTTGGTGTCTTTACACTGTTGCTTCTTATTCACCTATTCACACACACACACACTCTCTAGGAATTGATCCACTGACCCTGTAGAAGACCAACATAGTGTACACAGTCTAGTGCAGTGAATGTGTTCAGAGCTCCACACTGGAGAAACTAAGTGTCTATCGCCTGGCACGGAAGGGGCATTGAACCTCAGCATTGAACCTGAATCTGAGGGACACTGGGAAAACACCATGTACATAGTTTGGACAAAGAAGAAAAATGGTATGAGAGAGGCTGAGCCATTTATGTTCCGATGGAAAAACAGAAGAAGAGGTCTCAGGCAGAATCTGTCTCCTATTTTTCATGCTGCCCTTTCATCCATCCCCAGGAAGATTAAAATCACTTCACACAGACACTCCTAGAGATCTCTTCTAAGGGGATGACAGAGTTGTGATTGTTACATCACTATTGTGCACTTAATATGGGCTCCATACAGGTCAGATAGGAAACAAAGACCACACTGGAGGATATACAGTTTTCCTTAGACTTAAGAAACAACTGGGATAAGTAACAACATTTATCATGTTCATCATGAATGATATACACAGTGCATAAAATATGACTCTGTAAGTGACAAAGCAAAAACTGAAACTTCACTTAAGAAATGTGTGTCATGTAGAGAACATAAGTGTCATGTAAGGCCCAGATTTATTTAGTGTGAAAGATCCAAGGTCCAGTAAACAAAGTAATTCTTCACTAAATACTCGTCTCAGTTTACTTTGTCAGCTCTGGGCTCAGCAGGGTCCCAGAAATTTAAGATTCTTTCTGTTGCCTCTAGAATTTCTTTGTCAATCTGTCTCAGTGTGACTCAACTGATCACACACCAAGCCTGTGCAGGATGAAGCAATGAGACAAATATGCCTGTTGTACCAGCACAGATGCAGTAACCATGCAGTTGTTGCTTTCAGGCTTTTTATCAGTCAGTGTATGTGGGCCCACAGAGGCGATGATTCATATATATACTGTATATATATTTTTTTTACATAACTTAATAAATTCTATCTCTCAGGCACACATACATAGGATGCTTAATCATTTGCAGTAAACGTAATGAAATACTTAAGTACTAACTGCACACACTGCTCTTCCATGGAGTACACCACTTAAGCACATTTGTGTTAATGCACACGGCAAACCAAACACATCATCACACACTACTAACACACTCAGTCAACTACCTCTGATCACAGTGACAAAATGTATAAATATAGCTGAAATTTCTAGTCCACCTGTGAGCACATGAAATGACAGAGTATTTCTAGAGTATTACTGTCTGAGAGGAACTGAATTTATAAATTCAGTAATTTATAAATGTATATATCAATACAGTATGAAATGCGTTTATTCTTAACTGATCAAAGGACAAGAAGCATAAGGCACAAAGTACTGTCTGATGGAATAAAAAGGACAGTTAATGCACAAATACATTTTGTGTCAATTATATCTGATGATGTACAGCACTATTACAATGTATTTTTATTCTCTTTGATTTCATACAAAAACTACTAAATATCAGTATTAGTTTTATAAACATTAAAAAACATGCATGTGTAAGGTTTCCCCACAGAAAAACCTTGCACATTCATGTTTTGTAATGCTCATAAATCAATAATCTTAGTAAAAAGCTTTACTTTATTTTTAAATGTTCAGCTTTTAGTGTAAGGGCCCTAACCCTAAACCTAACCCCATGTCAACATTATCAAATACTGTAGTGGATCTCGTTTACATTTACACAAACTAAACCACATCAATGTCACGTTTGTGAAGTAATGACTGCAACAGTCAAAGCCTCTGAGACTGAGCTAAAATTTAATACAAGATTCTTAATTTAGAACAGCAAACAAACGCATGCCTTAGAGGTGTCGTGTTACTTATTGCCAGAGATGGATAGACTCCTGCCAAACAAAATGAAGACTTCTCTGACCCGAGAATTTGATTAATTTGCAATCATGGAAGGTATAGTTTCTTAATTGTCCAGCCGGATGTTAATATACAATAACGCATCACTGTGGCTTCTGTGTGTCGAATTGTCTGTCAACAGTGTGACAGTTCACATTTTCACACAGAAATTTTAATTGTCTGTACGTCTGTCAGAAAAGTAATGTTAATGTCACTCAGTGTCAAATAGGTACAATACTTAGTTTAACATATTACTGTGCTATCAATTTTTAATTGGTCTTAAAGTACAGCTGAGATTGATGGTGATACACCCACATCCTCCTGACTCAACTTTCAAACTTTAATAGAACAAACTTGAGACATAAAAATCATCAACATCAACTTTCCATGGACATATATAATACAGCATGATTTTATTTTTAGTTGCCAGCTGAAAATAAAATCATACCCTCAATGGTAGCATATGTGGTCCGGGATATGCATCTGCAGAGACCCAGTAGGAATAGGAGTATGGCTACAGATATGTGTGTGGGAGTGCAGGGCCTCTGAGCTGTGTAATACAACAAACACCCAGCTATCAGAGGTCACGATGAATACAAAGATGGAGTCACAGCCAGGGTTGATCCTGCATAAGGTCTGGGCAGAGCTGTTGCTTCTCTCAGCTGTCTGCCATGCTAATAATAACCTGCTAACATTGCTGATTGGAAGCACGAGGTGAGAGCACCTCACTGTCCAAGTACGTCACCGGTGTTTGCAGCTGCTAAAAGAATAACTTTTCTACAGATAGAAATGGGGCCATGGGCTTTAATATTCTTTAAACCCAACAGGATCCAGTAGAGAATGCAATGACGTGAAACGTATTTTTATACCAAGTTTGCTTCAGTCAGATGTATTTTGGGGTTGGATTTAGACAAATGCAAGACAAATCAAGACTGATGACTTGTAGTGACGTTCACCTTTATAGTCTGTGGAAAAACTCCCTTTCAGCTCAGCTTGGCAGCTTAGTGAGTGTTCTGTAGAAAACTGTAAGTGATTGTCTTTGCCAGTTGAGTCAGAAATGGACCTCCATGCTTTTGAGGTCACAGATCAACAGTGAGACTAATGTTAGAGTCATGGTACTCTTTAAGAAGAAAAGCTTAGATATGGATATGATCAAGTCCGAGGAAAGTGAATTTTTCCCTTCGATGTTTTAGACTCAATTCGTCAATTGTGTATTTTGGTGGTAACATTTTAGGCAGCTTTTGTAAAAAGGTAGGAGCACCCCAGATTTTAGCCACCGCTAAATACTGACAGCATTCTTTAATGTCTCTGTAGAATTGCCCTTGCCTTTGCCCTTGAGACTGGTGGAGGAGAAGGAAATGTGTGTGTGTGTGTGTGTGTGTGTGTGTGTGTGTGTGTGTGTGTGTGTAGGTGTGTGTGTGTGTGTGTGTGTGTGTGTGTGTGTGTGTGTGTGTGTGTGTGTGTGTGTGTGTGTGTGTGTGTGTGTGTACAGAGTTCACAGCCTGTCAGCACCAGGTTCTCCAATATTTCACCCACCCAGTTTTCCAATGGCCGCTCGTTTATCAATTTGTTCTCTCTCACTTCACTCTCCTGTTCATGCGATTCTGAGCTGGATGGACTGTCACCACCAACCCCCTCCTCTTCAACTTAGTCTTCACTGGATTTTACTCTCCTCCCCTCTTCCTACAGTAAAGGATCTGTTTCTCTGCCTCTCATTGTTTGCCAACCCACAGAGATCTGAGCCCTGTTGGCAGGGCTGCCCTGAGAGGCATTAGGTCAGAGTGAGTGAGAAACCAAGTCAGAAAGAAATGACCTTTTCCCAGCCGAGCAGCCAGAGAGAGCCGGGAAGCAAAGGGGCTTAATCAGATCAATGTGCCCTTTGTCATCTTGCTGTCTGCTCTGTCAGTCTGTGTATCTGTCGGCCATTTGTTGTCTGTCTGCTCCACAGTGTATTTATTTCTGTGTGTCATCCATCTGGCTGTTTACCTGCCTTTCAATCTACCTGATCCGTTTTACCTGTGAAACCACAGGTGTCACGTCAGCACCCTTTCTATAGTACCTGAAGGATATTTTTGGTGTTTATGCATTTAACTTTCTTTTTAAATATTAGAGTATCTGCCATATGAAAAGGCCTTGAGGCTGGATAATAGTTCAGTATGAATAATTTGATGTATAATAATAAAATTAGCATTTAATTGCAATTATTTTTCTATTATGTGTAATTCAGGTGTAATTCTATATTTACATTAGTATAATTACCAACTCAGTTTAGCATACTAATTAGCACTAAGTACTGTATAAAAGTCAGGGAGGATCACAAAAGTCATTAGGCTGCCTCTCTGGAAACCATTCATCCATGCATCCGTGGTACTTATTCAAGCTGTTGTTTGGAGAGAGGTGAGGTACGCTGTGGACAGGTTGCCACTCTATCCCAGGGCTTGGCAATAAATCCTAAAAGTCTTTAAGATTCCTGCTCTAAGCACCAAGAATGTCTGTAGTTTCTCGACAACTTAAACGAAATCTTGAGCACTTAGGACCGAGCTGTTGACCGACCAACAATTAATACTGCCGTTCAAAAATGGCTAGAAACTACCATGGTGTTTGGGCCATGAATTCATGTTCTTTAAGCATCCTTTTTAATGTCATGATACTGATCGCAACCATATCCACCCAGACTTACAGAAGTCTTAACGGCCTTCATGGTGAAAGAAAAATCTGACAGAGAAAACTGCTTTTATCCAGTAGAAGTGGACCCAGTTCTCTAAGAAATTAGTTTATACCCACAGAGCTGCTGCACACAGTGCCATGCTGTCCACAACCCACTGCGTCTTACTCACATTTGTGTGTGTTTTGTGAGATTTCTCTACCCATATGTCACTTCACACATCATGGTCTGTATGTGTGCTGTTTTCGCTCTTCTCGTCTACGACTTGTCTTCTCTATGGCTGTCACTTAGTGTCTTTCTGTATACATTTGTGCATATATGCCTGTATCTCCAGATGTCTCTCCCTCTGTCTGCCTGTATGTTGCTGTGGAGGGAGTATAGCTGCAGCACAAGACAGACATATGCTTTCTGGCACTTTGGATTCACTTCCAACTTTATCATAATGTACACGGAGCAGCAGTAAATCACTCCTCACCCTGAAAAGGACACATTGTTCCTGATGCTTTTTTGTATGCACCAGTGCTCTTAAAGTACAGGCCAGTGGGTTTGTGAATGTGAAAAGAAAATCTATTGCCAGCTGATGCCTGGTGACATCACTGAGATTTAGTCTTTAGCATTCCTTCCCTCTCCTGAATGAATCTCACAACAGAGACAAACAGGCCTCCATAGCTCTTCATTCAGCCTCTGGGAGGACAGCCAGCCTTGGCTGCAGTCTCGCATTAATCTGCAGTGTAACACCAGTGTACCGTAGAGGAGCCCCATTCACTTTGGGCAAAGCTTAAATATACCCAGTGGATGCTTCCTGAGGAACCACTCAAATTTGTTTACATTCTAATACCTGCTAACTCTGCAGGAGTTACAGCAGAGGGATGCACACAGGGGTGAATGCCTGATAAGACATTAAAAAAAAAAAAAACACATTTCTTATGTTGTAGTCATAAATATTGACAATGTAATAAGCTGTTTTGTGGTCGTGGGATTGTTTTGCAGTTTTACATGGTACAAACACACACCTGAAATATGACATTCCCAGCTTGGCACAGGTGCACTACTGCCATTTTTGCTGCTTAGCAAAACTGTAAGTAGCTCTGGAGCCCTGCTACCTGCTACCTCAAGAGAGGAATTCAAGGCTTCTGTCTTGAGGTAATGCTACTGAGTAGTTACCAAATTTTATAACATGTGTCTGTGCATTCAAAGGTTTAGAAGAGTATATCACATTCATATTTGGTTGTTAAACAGTACAATTTCTACTGCTATGGATTAATACAATGCTTTTCATCGATATGTCATTACGTTTATGCAGTTTTTCTTCCGAGTTTGTAGCTCAAAAACCTGTGCTATTTTTGGCAGCTGATTTGCTGATATCAGATGTCTTGATAGCTGTCTTCGATTATAGTTTTAATAACCATTTTAAAATGGTTATTGCTTAATTTACAGGCATCAACAATGGACTTTCTACAGCCTGTTTCTAACTTTCTATGATTGAAAATGGAATACTTCTTGCCCGTGTGGTTTTAGCTAAACAAGAAAAGCAAATAAACAAGCTAATTAAAGATGCTTTGTTCACATTGCTCATTCAAAACCTTGGCCAGTGAGCAGTTGAAAGACCTTTAGTGAAACTATATTTTTGGAAGGATTGCTTTGAGGGTTGGTACAGCCAATATTCTCAGAGGATGAATATCCTGAACAGTTCAGTCTCTCTCACCTCCATGACTCTTATCATCTGGAGTAGATGAGTTAGATGTTGCCCTAAATTACAATGTGCTTTTTCTATTTCCTATTATCCATACTGTTTCTCCACTTTTATACTCATTATATCCAATCCTTTCCACTTTCCACCCTCTGTCGATTCTTTCTTTAGCTTTCTTTGTCTCTCTAACAGTCTCTCCTTAACTTCTCAGAGTTACCACTGCTCCCCAGCCAGAGAGTTCAGAAATCTATTTAGCACCATAGTGGAAATATGTCTCCTGGGAGTCAGTGTTACGAGCAATTTAGTGAGGATGAAGAAGAGGTGAAATGGAAGAGAGGGGTGTGCTGCTGTACCAAGGTTAAACGAGGTGGAAATAGGCATGGGTGTCACGTACAGAGAAGGCCTTCCCCTCTTCTTTCTCTCTCTGAGTACCACACACACACACACACACACACACACACACACACACACACACACACACACACACACACACACACACACACACACACACACACACAGTAGCTAAACTTAAAAGCCAACACAAATGTCATTAGTTTCAAAGGTGATTCTACATCAGTAATGAGATTGGACGAATGTCCTTGTAGAATTACATCATCCTTTACAACACTGTAAATTCACCTGCTTACACCACAGTAGGCACAGATACATGACAACTTATTGTCTACCACATATAAAAAGAAGTGACTTTTTTTTCACTTTACTTAGACTATTTTTTATTTGTTCTGGACGGCTTCTTATAGAAAGCCTTTGACTGAAGAACAACAGATACTAAGTTTTTGAAGATATTTACTTTTTAAAAGAGATTTCAAAATTTTAATGTTTCATTTAGTTTTTTGTTTGTTTGTTTCTTCTGCAATGTTTTAATGGGAATGGCAGTGCCTTTGATTTAAAGCCAAAACCTGCACTTGATAATGTGTAAGTATGATGTATTTTCACTTCCAGTTTCAGTGTATAAGCCTAAAACCTAAATCAGGTTATATCAGCTTTGCAAGTTGGACAAGTGTCTCCCCCCACTTCAGCAAAGTTACACTGGTCCTGTTAAATGGAGCTTCTCTGTGTCAGTTTCTGAGTTGATTTCTTCCTTCACACTTTCCTCATCTCATGCTCTTTTCATTTGTGCATTCCACATCTCAGCTATACTGTGTTTGTCTGTTGGTTCTGTAGATATCTGGAGGGATTTATTTTGCTGCATTTAAAGCCAACAGAGATCACTACTGTGAAAAGAAATACTGTCAAAATAAATTCCTTAACCATTTTTGTAATAAAACGGTTAAATCTCATGTAGATGTCACAAAATGTGAGAAAATAGGAGAAAAACAGAAAACCTGTCACCCACTAAAAAAATCATCTGGAGTATTATGAGGTTAAAAAAATACAAAAGAGGCCCTGAACTGTTGAGCAGCTGAAATCCTATATTAAACAAGAAAGGATCCAGCAGTTTCCAAAATTGCATTTTAATTAAACCAAGAGCTGTCCCTGTTTTTTGAAACCTGTAACTGAACAATAAACATTTTACTGTTTCAAATATTGTCTTTGTAGTATATATAATAATCAAAAATATGTTTCAAATCATTTAATCATTGCATCATGTTTCTAATTTTATTTTATACAACCTCTCAACTTTTCTTGAAAAAAAAGTCTACATTTTAGCATTTCGTTTCTATTATGTGCCTATTTAATACCTTTCAGCCTCTAATAAGTGATGTTGTCTTTTATCATCACATATTCACCAATGGCACACAGAACTACATTTCACCAAGTACTGTGTGTGAGAAATAACAGCCTCTGCTGTCAGAGATCGTTGCAGCAGAAGATGCTGCTTGACCTTACAACTAGAGGGGCTTTGGCCTGACTCTTCTCTTCTACGCTGTTTGAAAGAGAGCCTGCTTCTGTTTCAGATGACAGAGCTGACAGTGATAACTGCCTTTGTAGAGCAAGCCCTCTCTACAGTGTCCCACCATGCAGAGCTGCATTATGTTGTACACACCCCAATTCAATAATAGCTGGGATGATGAGTTGGACGTAAATAAAAACAGATTTGCAATGATTTGCAAATCTCATCAATCCATATTTTGTTCACAAAAGAACATTGCATAGTGAACTGTGTTCACAGGCAGTGATTTCTGAGCCCATGCAGTGATGTCCAGTAGAGAATCATGCATGTTTTAAATGCGCACAGATTCTCTAAATCTATTGATGATATTATATACTGTAGATGGTGGGATCTTCAAAGTCTTCACAATTTAAACATTTTCTGAAATTGTTCCACAATTTTTAGACGCAGATTGTTGCAGATCGATGAACCTCTGTCCATCTTTACATTCCAGATGTTCTGCTGCTCTGAAATGTACCTTTTATTCCCTGTTGCCAGTTGATTGAATTAGTTATCAAATGTTCCTTCATTTGTTGTTTCATCTGCAGCAATTACTTTTCACTGTTTCCCCAGATCATTTTTGAGATGTGTTGCTGCCTTTAAATTCAAAATAAGCTAATATTTTCCATGAAATGTTTCAATTTTGCAATTTCAACATCTGATATGTGGATATGATAAAATATGGCTTGATGAGATTTGCAAATCACTGCATTCTGTTTTTATTTAGGTTTTACACATCATCCCAACTTTTTCTCAATTGCGGTTGCACTTGCAGTGCTCCTGAAAGAACTTACTGAACAAACTAAGGAGTAGGTCTATTTGTATAAAACTGATTTCAAGAGTAGAGAACATTCTCTCCAAAATAAATGCACAAGTAAGTACTGCTAAAGGAAATCCACAAATAAGCTTTTGATTTAATCCAAGCTTTTGATTTACTGAAAGCATTTGAGAAGATGACGAGTGAGGAATGAAAGTGAGAAGAAAGCAACACAGGGTGATGACTGTGATTTGTCACTCGCTGTGTTGTGGTCCCCTCTCCTCATGCAACTGAATTAAGACCTTTAATCCTCCACATCATCTACAGGATTTCATGGCTCATGTACTGCTGCTATCTGAATGTTACATGGGTGTGGGTGGACAACGTGACAGCGGGGATTCCCGTTAAACAGCCAAAATGACAATTACCATCTCGCCACCTTTGCCCAGCACAGAAGAGACCGGACACTGAGCGATTGCGGGTGAGTCACCCAGAGAGAGACCATGGTTTGGTCCTCTAATGAAGCTCATGTCCACTGCTGATAAATAACAAGGGCTGTCCTTCGTCTCTTGGGAGGTAAGAAGAAAGTGGAGGAAGGCATGGTGTGTAACGGAGATTCACTTTTTAGACATGATGTCCAAATCATCTATCAGGATCTATCAGGAACAGTTAAATGCCCCATCTCTGTTTGTATAACATCTTACTTCATTAACCTGACTATTAAATCCCTGTTTCCCATCTGCCCACTTACTATCCTCTATTTTGAACTCTCTCTCCTTTCTGGATTCTCTCCTTGGGCTCATTTAGGGTCAGCCAGCTTTTTCATACACTCTGCCAAATGCTCTGTCTAGGTTGTTTTCAGCATTAGTATTCATGGCACTTATTTGCTTTTGTGGTTCTCCTTCCAAAGTCTGGATTCAGCCCCATGGAAAGCTACACAGACTATCACTTCAGTTCTTCACAACCAAAACAAAGAACATGCTTCATCTGTATCAATGAGCAGTAAGTAAGAATAATACAATATTTACCCAAAGAAAGCTGTATATATCTATATAAATTATACATTTTGGCTTTTTTTTTTTTTAGCTTTTTAAAGATTTAAATCGTCAGTAGAAATTATTAGGCAAAGGAGTGACCACTATAGGCAGCTTATGAAGAAGCTTATGAAAAGAAGAAAAATATCACCGTCCTTATTTACGGTGGACCCTATGGACAAAACACAAAGCTCAAACATTAGGGAAAAGTGCTGCAAATGGGAAAAAACACACAAAAGAAGATGTTTTGGAATTCACAGCACGTTTCTCTAATGCTTTTACTTGTATCTGCTTTGTCCCATGGGTCACTAAAGTTATCAACACTGGAATAATAACACTTACTAACTGGGATATGAGACATTTGGTATTCACACATTTGGAGCAGTGTTTTTAATAATGAATTACTTCCTTTAAACTTTTTATCCTTTCTTATTAAGTTCACAGTTGATGTAAATGAACAACACACATCTATGCCTGATGATGACTATGGAACACTTTAAAATGACATTGCCATTTTAAATTGAGCAACTTGTCAAAAGGGACATTAACATAATTCCCAATTACTTATTTAGACAGACCAAACAGCTCATTTAAGCTGCTGCTGGCAGCATGTCTGCTCTGTGTAGCAGACGAGTACGAGGCACTGACATCCAGTACAAAATCTGGTGGAGGCTGCAGGCACAGCTCTTGATACGGATCAGCCTATTCTGCACACAGCCTGTCTGCTTGTGGAAGTGCTCATGGTCTCTTTATCAGCTACAGTGACTGTGTGCACCTTTGAAACTGTATTCACACAGGCTTCTTAGGGCAAGATTGATGTGGTGGCCAGTCCATGTATGCAGAGGAAATAAGTGTCTCTTGGCTGACCTTGTTTGTTGGTTTTGCTACTAGTGCTGTTGGCTGTGGAGAAAGGGTGGAGGTTTAGTAAAAAAGCCTGAAAACAGCATCACTGTACCTGAAGAGATGTGGCTTCGATTTTTCTAGAAAAGTATGGGGAACCTTTCGCTGGCAGGGAATAATAAATCATATGTGCCGGGGTGTGTCATATTGAGAGGTGGTTCTAAAGTTTTGGCCATCCTATTAAAAACTAATGAGGGGGGGACAAACTGTGGAACCACCTTTTTAGAATCACACATTATAATTATCAGCTCTCTGACAGTTTCCGCATAAAATCACGAAAAATATACTAGTAGAATTCATAGCAAAGCTGCATTAGATTGTATAGGGGTACCTAATTAAGTGGCCAGTGGGTGTATAATCTTTGTATATACTGGTCAGTCTAAACAAAGACTTGAGACACACTCCTGGTTACCTCCAGTCAAGCCTGACACACACACACACACACACACACACATTTCCTTCTCCTCCTGCCCACAGATTGCACTATCCATCATCTGCCCCTGAAAATCTGTCCTTTTCCACCACCTCACTTCATCTCTGTGCCATGCTTTCTGTCACTTTACTGCTGTCATCCATCTTGTCTGACCCGTCACTGCCTTGTCAGGTGAGCAGGTCCTCACCTACACAGAGATTTTCAGTAGTGTTTTGATTTTCCCTCTGGAAAATGTGACAGTGATTCTTGGCAAATAACCCAAATACACTGAGGAATGTGTGAAATGTTCTGTCCATTTTAATATTTGTTCACACAAAGTAATGCTAAAACTATTTTCACTTCACGTAGCATCCTTTTAACCCCAATTTGCCCTCCAGATTGTGTTCCTCTCCATCTTATCACCATCTTTATTCTCCCTCATCTCCAAGCAGACAGTCATCCTCAAAAGAACATAATTTACTACTGAAGCCTTGATGCTATTATAGAATAAAATATAAAGTTTCTGAAACAAAAGCACTGCTGTACAGATTAATGCTCAAATCAGTAGCCTACCTTTCTGGAAGAGTTCAAAGGAATCTAACTGGAAGGGATAAAACTGGACAAGTAGAGATTGAGGGAGCCAGAGGATGAGTCATTAAGATACATCACCTTTGAAGGGGGGATCAGAAGTATGTTAAATACTTTAGGTTAATTCATATTAAATATAATTATCTGGGGATAAGGAATATTTAATCATGCATGGCAACCCATCCAAAGTTAAGAAGAAACCATTTAGATCCATAATTTACACAGTAAACTAGTGTCTTAACTTCCTAAGCACCCTTGTTTAGTTAAGCTGAGTAATTAAAGAAACTCTGAATTAAAGAGTTCAGTGTTAGCATTCCCTATGGTAGGTATCAAGGATTAATGTTGCCTCACTTAAAGCCTTAATAGCTTTCACAGCCTTAATCCACACTTAGGTGTTACAATGTTCCACTATACCATCTACACATGCATTCATCATGCCCACCCTCTAACCCTTATCTTAAGATTTCCCCTTAAAATTAGTGCGTGCTTCACGATTTAGTTTCACTTTTACAGATTAAATGTCTGGACAGCTCGTGCGAGTTAATGTCACAATTCATTATCACAATATCTCACTTTTTCTTTAGCCCTGTCAAGCACAGCCAAGTATTTGCTTTGATTATATTTTTATCAGCTGCTTTACACACTTTTTTTTTTTTTTGCTGTCAGATGGACTGATTAAGTAGAAGGGGTGATGTTATGTGACAGCTAAATGTGTCAGGATTTTACAAGTTTGATAATGTTGGAATTAAAGGGATTTTTATCACTTTGGAAAGTTTCTATGACCTACCAAAATAAAAGACCAAGAGAGTAGAGCCACGCATACCTGCTCTGTCAACATGTTGACAAGCACACAAGGGAATATGGCAAATTGCTTTCCTAAACTAAATCTGTAAATCTGAGAGAAAAATTCAGAAACCACATTGGAAATTCAGTGAGTCAGAGACAGATTTTGAGACAGACTCAAATGTCAATCTGTTGTTGAATCAATCAAATGGGGACTGCTTATCAGTGTCAGAGGAGACGGTAATATGTTGGATAGATGAGGAAATATGGCTGCACATGCCTTCTTGTCCTAACATTTTCACTACCAGTCATCTACATCATTGTTCATTTCCTCCCCCCTTGTAGCACATTTTAGCAAAGCAGTGTTTGCTGATAGTAGACACATACCTGCCCTCTCTGTGCAGAAAAAAAAAACAGGTTTTCATTGATGCTTGAGTCCCTCTTTCCTCTGGATACTGTTTATTCTCTGCTTTGCTGCCTGTTTTGGATCCCTGCTGTCCATTCATGCCTCTATTCATCCTTTTTCTCATTGCTGTCTCATGTGAGGAGCCCTGCCATGCTTTCTCTGTTCATTCATCACATCCTCTCCTGTGCTTATCTAAAGTCCATCCACACATGCTCACTGAGTCTAGTCAGAGCTGCCTGATTTTATTTACTTTGTACTGTTTAATGGCCTAAAGCAGCTCACACCAGCCCAGCACTGCTTTGCTTTATTTATTGATTTTTCATTTCTTTTGTCTTACATTGTGTGTGTGTGTGTGTGTGTGTGTGTGTGTGTGGGAACACATACCAAGAGAAATAAAGCCCAAGGACGTCCTGCATGTTTGAGCTGCTGGCGAAATGACCTGTGAATTGAAATATTGATTGATTTGATGTGTGAAGGCTAATTGGTTATTACTGGTAGATTCATCACTTGTATGTGCTTTTACCTTTTTTTTTTTTTTGATATTCGCATGTGTCCATATGTACATGTATGTATGCACTTTGGTGACTGACACTCACTATCTACTATTAGTGACTTAATTGTCTCAGACCAGTGAGCTGACAAATTCTTTTTACATCTGGGACTTTAGCCAACATTGATTTCTTTTAATTAAGGGAAGAAAAAAGCAGAATTTACATAAAGTATTGATGCATACTATAAATTATGTTGACGATGGGCAGGGCTCTACAAATGTTTTTCTGACTTGTAGTTCTAAAAAGCCTGTAGTTGCCATTTTACCAATGGAAATGTGGATTTGCTGGTTTCTCTTTTACATTGTGTTTGGCAAAAAATAAATAAATAAATTCACACCTTGGCCATTTGGAATAAAATCAGCTGGGCCCTAATCAGATCATCTTTGCTGGCTAATTTTTCATTTGATACATTTTCACATTTTATTAAGGTGTGTACTAATTGCATTAATGTGTGTAGAATGTATTTTCTTGCATATATGTTAGAACACTTAATTATAATCCTTTACTGATTGTCAGATTGTCACTCTTAAGTTTGAAATTCTTTAAATATGCCCCCCAACAACAGATTAGTGTTTTCTGTTTGTGTTTTGTTTGCTTGTTTTGTGCATGTGAACCAAATAACTTGTGAACTCTCTTGTTTCCTTAACATAATTTGGATGCATAAAAAGAAAAAACAAACAAGGAAAAAATTTCCGCAAGTTCTCAGATATCTTGCAACTACTAACAAAATCCCACAGACTTTCTATAGTTAAATGTGTCGAATTGTGAATCAATAAATTTTGCTTGAGTATTATTCCTCTTTGTTTCACTGTCAGTGATGAATATTATCATTTCCCCACTAGGTCTGCTGCCGACAGTCAGTCATAGATCATCAGGTGATTTTGATTTCAACTCATTGCAACTTTTGCCACTCTCTAAGACTTAGAAGACACAGTATTGGAACACTCTGGCAGTGCTAACCATTAAGAGATGCTGTAGGCACTGCGCTTTACGCTCACTCAGTCCCAAAACACTTCTCTGAAATCTGACAGCACTGAAGCTCACGCTACATTGGCTTGAAAACAGCATTATACAACAGAAAAACAGCTCAACCTAAACCTATCGTTGTGATAGGTTGTGATGCTCACAGAACACTGCAGCGCCTCAGCCCCTCTGCTCCCTCTGTCCTTGACTGTAGACGAGTTTTCCCATTGCAATGTTGGTGAGAGAGAGAAAAAGTGTGTGGTGGGGAGGGGGTGGGGTGGTACCCTGCTTCACCAGAATGAACGAACATACGACGAGGCAGTAAATGTAAAGATACACAGATAAAAGTCCAAGAAATGAATGAGATAAAGGCAGAGGTACCTACAAGGATGGCACTTATACAGCCCAGTACTTCCATGCCCCCCTCCCCTTTGTGATGATGATGGTGATATCGCCACCCCTACCATCCTCCCATTGCGTTTTCGATCAATGAGAGAGAGAGAAAAAGAGAGAGGTCTGTGTATTTTCAGCCACACGCTGACAGCTGTGCAGCCCCACACATACGTGCTCATATCTGGAGCGAGAGGGGAAAAGAAACAGCGGTGAAGAGGCTGACGTCTCTCTCTTTTTCTTTTTTTTTGTTCCATCTTTTGCTCTGCAGATGCGTGCGTGACCTATCGGCTCCCGGATTTCCCTTCAACTTTTTTTTTTTGTTTGTCTTTGCTTGTTTCCATTTTCCCATTCCTCCTTCCTTCGGGTGTTTGGAATGAACTGTTTTCCTGCCTGCGCCGTTTCCATGTCAGCATGGGAACTGCCGTGTCCAAAAGAAAGAATATAAGAAACGATGCGATATCTTCTGTCGCGGCAAAAGTTAGGTGAGTGACATTCAGAGCTCCCTGCCTTTATGCCTGATTTACTGCGGAAGCTTGCGCCTTCAGGTGCATGCCAAGGGAAGTTAGCATTGAGTAGCTGTTGTGTTTTGATGAATTACCACTGCGCTATTCCTGCTACAGATGCCCTGTGCAATGCGCAGAGAGGATCTTTGCGCGTTTCCTCACGTCTGATGACTGTCCCGTCTGGCTGAGCCAATTTGTGCTTTACTCTCCTTTTATCCTCTGCACCTGTAATGAGTAAATGTTGCCCATTTACTGTACATGGATGCTGCCCTGTAATTCCCCCATACTGTGTTTTTATTAGGACTAAAGAGGAAAACGCTGGAGCTTCTACTCATGTTGTGAATGAAGCATGATTGTGTAATGAAAGTCATGCAGAGGCAAAGCGAGGGCTGCTGTGACTCAAGTAACCCCGATGCCCGTTCTCACTTTGGAATCACCTAAAATAGCCGATCACCTTTAACAAATATCCTGTGCCAATTTGATATGAACAATTATTTGACAAAATAAAAACTGCTTTGTGTCTGGTCGCGTCGACATGACAGGACCTCACAGTGACGCCGCCTTCACACCCAGACTGTCAATTAATCAATCACAACAATCGATTAGGTTATTTGCCGTGATCACCAATCGCGGTCAGTTATCGGGGTGGTCAGATGGGGTAGCACTGGTAAGCGGCTGTAATTCATTTAGCGTGGACAAACGAGACAGACTGTTTGGCAGGAGTCCAACCGCGAGCTGTTAACGACTCACTCCTCAGAGACGCACCGTGTGGGGGATGTATGGATTTTTACAATAGTCCGATCTGCGTCCAGATGTTACAGCATCATGCAGAAACAGCCATTCGCCCTGTGTTGGCTGCATGTGCATGAGCCTGAGCTGAAGCTGTGTAAAAGCACGTGTGACTGTGTGACCATATGTCCACACGTAGCGCAGACAGGGAGCGAAGCACAATCTGGTGTGAGATTGGAATACAAATTCTACATTTGGCTTGAGCAGTCGACTCACTGCAGGCAGGCCGTGTGTAATGTTAATCCAGTGAATGACCTTGACTTGTGCAGACTCCAGAATTCATAGGTGTGGGCTGATATACTATTAGACCATTCTCTCTCTGTGTGTGTGTGTGTGTGTGTGTGTGTGTGTGTGTGTGTGTGTCTTCCCTACATTACACAGCCCACCTGCTGCATAGTATGTTAATATTTGCATGCAGTGTGGATGAGTGTGTTGTACAAAATGGCCAAGTGACTATTCAAAGCATGTCTGAAGACCCCTGCAAGACAGAGACACATACACATACACGGACACACACAGATGCAAACACACACATAAATGCATGCACTCATCTCTGTTATTTATACTCTTATCCCCAGCTTCATCTCCCTTCATATTTCGCACTTTCTGCTCCCCTCACTCCTTCAGACACAGAAGCAGCGACACACACAAGTCAGAGATAAAATTTTGGAAGTTAATAGCAGAATGAACCTCATCTCCGTTAGATGGAAAACGTAGCTGAATTGCATCCAATATTTATCAGCGTTTCACCTGCCCACGACCCCATAAATGTGGAAGCAGCGAGAGCGGTCATGCCTGACCGCATGCCACACAGTGGCATGCGGTCAGGCATGTGTTTCTATGAATTGCTTTCTGTATTGAATTTACATATGCTCACTTCCTTATTCTGTCTGAAGTACAATATTGTGAATCCTAAATGTTAGAGATCTGTGTGCCACAGCAACATATTGCTGCCACCATGACAATTTGTTTTACTCTGTATCTCGTTTTAACAAGAAAACTTTCTTGTTTTAACGAGACGATTCTTTGAAATACTGTAAATGTCCTCTGTCCTCTGCTACTGTCGCTAAAATGGATGCACATGAGCATTTGAATGGACTGATTAGGTTTTACTTTGTATTAGGCCTAATACAAATTAAAATTTTTATCTCTCTAAGCAACATAGATTGTATTGTTATCATTTTATTATTATTATTATATATTATGTTATTATTTATTATGTATTGTTATTATTATTACTCTGTCAAGGACACCCTAAACTCTGCATCTCTATCGGCAAAAAAATCTAATTGACATTCTAGATGTGGCATTGTTTTTCATGAGCTTTAGACTCAAAATTATACTTCTCGGTCGATAGACGTAAACGTCGTGAGAATGTGTTTCTTTTATTCATTGCACGGCAGACGTACGTGTCCAAAAGAGGGTGCTATCACTTGCTATCACTTTTAGCAAACCTTAATTTGCTAAAAATGAAGAAACAATCCGGAAACAGAAGCTAAATGCACGTGTTCCTCAATTAACGACACTCAGCATCTGTAAAGCTAAACATTGATTTCAATGATAAAATGGATTCGATGGCCTCTGCAGGAATAGTGCTTTGGCAGGTTTGGTCTTTTGTTGTGAATTTCACTTCAGTAGAGAGCACAAAATACAAAGACGAGAAAGTATGCGAAGCCTCTGGAGTTACCTTATTTTCTGCAGTCATTCCTCAGATGAGGATGTAATGTATTTGATAGACATAGTGAACTACAAGGTCCTGTCCTTTGTTGTTACTGAATGAAATTTCATGAGTGGTCACTTCCAAATAGTAATTTGTTTAAGGATTTTAATTTTCATATCAAACCCAGTCTTTTCTTATCCTGTTTTTAATTTTCCTTTTTGGGAACAAAAAGTCATAAGTTGATATACACATTTCAAAACACAGTGAAAAAAAAATACACTAAAGACTGAATAAAGCAACAGTACAACAATAGAATATATTAAACAGCATATACAAATATTATATCAAATCAGTGTGAACATCTAGACAGCTATGAACGGTTACATTTCTTGTTCTACTTTTCCGCTCTTCTTTCGGTTCTGTTACTGTTTCGTTCCTGACTCCCGACAGTATTCACTCAGCGTGGTTGATGCAGATCTCCACACGATGCGTTGTTGAGATTTGGGAGGTTTGCACGTCTGGGCCTCTGCGAGCCTCTGCGCCCTGTGGTTACCCATAATTCCCTTCTTTGCGCAGGTCCGCGTCGATGTTTACGTGTATCGATAGACAAGTATAATTTGGCCTTTAGGTGTATACAAGAAGGATTTGATGTGCACCACGATACAGTTAATGCGTCCATTCAAACATTCGCGTGCATCCAAACAACAACAAAAGCAACAGTTCTGAGGACAGGTCCACTACATATACAGTATTTCAAAGAATCTCCTTGTGATAACAAAAACAATTACTTTCTCGTTATAACGAGACACTTTTCTCTTACACGGAGTGAAAAGAAAATTTTCATGGTGGCAGCCATGGTTGCCGTGGTTTGCGCTTTCAGATCAATGGACTCCTCTTTTCCATTTTGAGATGTACTTGTACTTTTAGACATTCATGACATTTTGTGCTGATCTTTTCTTACACGTTATGCCAGAATACACATAGGCACTAAAAAGACTGAGCATCAGTGTAAAAGGGTGTCCTTCAGTGCCACATTTGGAAACAACTGGAAGTATCTTCTTTATCCCTGTGTTGATACAAGGACAAACACTTCATCTATTTTAATCCCACTGTATTTGCAGAGGCTGTTGATTTACTGCCATTTGTTTGCAACACATGAGAAAAAAAAGACTATTTATGTTTATTGTTAAATAAGCTTTAGCTTTTAGGCCAGACAGGTTAATGTGTGCCTGTGTTCACCTGCAGTCCTTGTCGACCATATGGCATATCTCCATGTTCTTGTGAGTGAGGCTAGATGTCACTAAGTCTGAGTCATCACACTTTGCCAACACTTCTCAAAAAATTGGGACAAAACACAAATCATTTCACACAAACTATATACCAAATATGCAACACACATAGACTTACTATAAACCTACACTGCACTCATCATTCTTGACCACATTTTTAATACGATTCAACCACATAGAACATGAAAGTCAAACTGAAGTAAATGTTTCTCAATTAATCCGGACTTGTTTGTCTATGTCACAACTGTGTGTTTCACTTGAATTGTTTGGAAGAGCATTAGATTTGACAAACTGCGAGTACCCTGCATGATGAAGAGTCTGGAAGACAGTCTCTTCACAGAGGCATGGTCTACTGAGGGATGGTCTACTCTCTTTGATGTATGAGGACTAGTTGGACAACCCCACCTAATTCAATAGAATACACATACACAATACACAGGAAACACTAAAGAGAGACTGGCTCTTTGTACCTGCTGTTCTTCTGTGCCTGTGTCATCTATTGCGTGTTTATGGATTGCTGGTTATGAAACAGGTCACACTGTCCTGCTTTAGCAGCTCAGAAGAAGAAGCCAGTGACTGTGAGTGAGAGGCAAAGAGAGAGGAGAGATTACCTCCAATTTACACACCACAATTCTGCAACACATAGTGAAAAAGCAAACGCTTTGATCTATCAGCCGGCAGCCAGAGAGGAGGGCTGAGCTGCGGTGCGGCTGAAGAGCATTGGACAACAGCATTCACAGAGCTGTGGGGGTGTGAAAGATGGCGTGACAGATCAAAGGACTGGTTTATACAAACGGTTGCAAATGAAATATTGTGTCTTTTTTTTATTCGGAACAATTGACAGGTGCGACTGTCTGTTGCAGGGGTGCAGTCACTCTGTTCATGGGTTGAGGGGAGTTATGTAATTATTGTTTTAAGCTTAGCAGGGAGACACTGTCTTTACACTTCTAAGAATCATTCTTTGCTAAAATTCCCTGGTTTACACAGGTATTTGAAAGTATACATACTGTATACTTTTAATTTGTAGTAGTATATTTTGTATCGTCATTTAAGCAAAGCAAATCTCTTCCTCAATATCTCTCCTTAGTCAAACAGTGTAATTCTTTGCCCTAATTATACTGAATGAGGCAGATTTTATTGATTACACAACTAGGACTCCAACAGTGTTGTGTGACTATCTGCATTCATACTCAGTTAACACTGAGATATTGATGTTTCAACTTTCCACTATTCTGAGCACTATTTCAAGATTTTAGTGATAAATGATTAGGTTAATATGCTGTTAAAGACCCTGTGCCATGGTTAAAACTACTGAATGCATTAGAAGTAGAAGAAGCAAATATTAGGGATAGCAGCCTTTTTTCTTTCTTTCTGCTGTTTCTACTCAAGTTTTCAATGCATAAAATGAAAATGTACATAAATCAGGTGAATGGAAATGCACTTATTAAAATGGCAGGGTATATAAAGATGTGTCATTATGACATCTTTATTTTTCATACCTTGACAAATCAAAATGTCTGCTGTGATAAAAGTTAGCGATTTAAAAAGTGTATGTTAAATATGTTTAGTGAACTGCAGAGTATTGTGTTAGTGTGTTTGTCTGAATCAGTTAGACTCAGGTGCTGCGGTGAGCCACTAGTGTACTGACATTTTAATCAGCTCCCTGATCATCGGCTTTGTTCCCACATGTCCCATAATGCACCACACTTTCAAGACTGCAGTTAACATTCCAAAGTCCCTTCAGCCCTTAGCACATTCAACAAGGCCCTCAACAGGTATTCAAAGCCAGATTGTTTGCGTGTGTGTGTGCATGTGTGAGATCCAATTCAATTTGTCTATCTGAGAGTCTGAATCAATGAGGCACATGAAGAGTGAGGAATCCCTTCTCCTGGCAGCACATTGTTTACAATGGAGAGACACACAAAGACATAAGCGTTGATTATGTTCATGTATTTGAATCCAGTGTTTAATGTTCAAAGTTGTAACACTTGCACAAGTCACTGCTAGCAGCCCCATAACCATAATTACTTTGATTTTTATTTGGGCTAAAAGGGATAAGAACATCTTATGAACATATAAATTGGGTGTGGGTGGTAAGATTCTTACCACAGTGAAAAACATGGCCTTAAAACTTTTAAGGCACTTAATAAAAACAATGTAAAGCTTGGTGAGATTCACCTCAACAACAATGGGCCCACTCTGGCCACCTTGAGCAAGCCCTGGGCAATGGTGGAGAGGAAAAACTCCCTATTACACAAGAATCCTCCAGCACAATCCGGCTCAGGGCGGGTTGTTATCTGCCTTGACAGGTTGGGGTGAGTGGAAAGTTCAGAGTGGAGAGAGAAAAGAAAAAAACAACAACAACAAAACACAAGGCAGGTTGGTACAAACAAATTGGAAACTGTCTGATAGATAAGATCTAAACAAGCCTATAAAAATTCCTTTAATGCCAATGACATGTTCCAGTCTCTGAGCAATAGGTAAAGTGAAATATTAATTTTGAATGAGTAATGAGTAATATATAATAATTTTGAGTGTGGATGTGTCAATAGTGGAATGAAACAGGCCACTTTATGCAGCAGTGTTGTAATACATGGGGCTAAAAGAGCTGGTACCATTACACAACAGAAAAACACTAATCAGTTATTCCCGATAAGTGTTCTCTTAGTTCTGTTTGATATCACTGTATGTATCAAGTTGAACATGAACAAGAGGAGATAAGGCAGGAAATTGTGTCCATGTATAGTCAAAGTGACTATACATCTCCTAGCACCTTGATGTTTACAGTATGTGACCACACTTGCTAACATTATCAAGATGTTTAAGGGCCCACGGGAGGAAAATTGGCCACGGGTTGAAACGGATAGAGAGATAGAGAAAGAAGGAAAATCTCTGCAAACTCCATCATGAAGGTAACCAAGGTGCCATGACCATTTTCATGTTGTTAGATTTCTTTTAATTCATTTGGTTTCTGATTATTTCAAAATGTTTTGATTTAGTTAAAAAACAAATCGCATTTTACTTTCTTTAGGATGAGACGGTATACAGTATTTAATTATTGAGAAATGGACAAACTATATACAACAACACATCCTGCACATTAATGGTTCAAAGTAGTATCTGATTGTCATAGAAAGGGTTGCAAACAGTACCACTGTGCTTCAAGTAATCTGGTTTTCTTATTACCCTATTAAAATTAAGCATTGCATAAAAGTTCATACATAAATATGACCCAAAACATGAAGCTCCAGATTTTAAGCAAAGTAAACACTAGAAAAACTAGGTAAAGGAAACCCAATTAAACTAATGAGACAAAAAAATAGCTGAAAGTCTGCCATGCCAGGGTTTTCTAGGAAAGTCTTACAATAGATTTTTTAGATTTTGGACTCCACCAGTTGTCTCTCTGGCAGACTGCGTACAGCTTTGTTGCCACTGAAGTGGCAAAACCACGCAATGACTCTAAATTGACTCTAAAGTGTTTCTAGCAAAGGCTGGTTAATTTGTTGATTTTGTCTGTAAGGTAAACCTGACGTATGCAGTTCATGCAAGGATGCCAACAAACATCCTTGAGTTGAAACTGTTCTCTTAGGAGAAATAGTCTAAAATCCCTCCAAGCTGCTGTGTAGGACCTACAAACAGTTACCGGAAACATTTTCTTGAAGTTCTTGGTGCAAACGAAGATTTACAGCATGTACTAAAGGCACAGGCTTACAAATGTTTACCATACGCAAATGTTTGAAATTCAATAATTTTCCACAAAAAATAAGTAAACAGGTGTAGTCTTTGTCTCGTTAATTCTTCTTCCTTTTATCTAGTTTTAAAACTTGAGTGGCTTAAGCTACTTGCCTCCTGCATTTTATTATATTATCTTTCCTCCTGTATGGATTTGGTTTTATGTTGTCTAGTTTTTCTGTGTCTTTGTGTGACTCTATGGCTTTATAAGTACACTGTAAATTCTAATTAGTTAACCACTTTAAAAAGCATGCAAACCTATTGTTTGGATAAAAGGTATAGTAAACTTACACTTTAGTTTACTCAACAAAGAAATTTGAAAAGAATTTACAGCATTTGAAACTGTGCTCTTAACTTAGTATGGAGTATTCAGAATTATGATTTCAAACAACAAAACAAACACATGCACCCTTGTCTTTTTCTGTTAATCATTCTGTTGTGCACGAGTGCTCCTAGTGTTTATTTGCTGTAATGATCTAGTGCTCAGTTCATTCCCACCACACAGTGTAAAATCTACTTTACACATTACTGCATTATTGTTAAATATGTTTTCACTTGTAGTGGTGAATTTTAGAAAACATTAATTGTCCCTCCGTCCTTAGCAAATGACAGCAGACAATGCTCTGAGGACAGAAAAAGTCAATGGTCTGTTTAGCTTTTCAACTGTACTTATGAATTGAACCAGTTTTTTTATAGGCCTTTTTGTAAATGGCTGTCTCCCACTAGTAGTTAAAAAATTCTCCTAGACAAGGACAACGTCCTCTCTACATTTTGTTTTCTAAACAGTGGTTTACTTGTTTAGCACAACTGCAAGCGTGGGTGGACATTTTACACCTATCACCCAAGAAAACAGTCTGATTGATGGACGTACAAAAACATTACTGTAAAGCACGCTGAAAGCAAACTCAAACAACAAAAAATAAAATGGACAAAATACCACTACGGTAAAAAAAAGTTTCACCATCTGCACCATTAGTAAGCATGCTTTACAGTTTGGTAATGTTCCAATCTGTTTAGTATCTAGTTATGCATTGTTCCCTCTAGATCTATTACAAAGTTGGAGTGCTGAGGTGTATCTTCCCGTTGTTGAGGATCCTATTATGCATCTGCAGAGTGGTTAGTTGAATTCAAATATTTTCAGTTTCAGACTGTGCTTATTTGTGTCTGACTCATTTAGCTGGTGAAATGCAAAGCACCCTACAGTATCTGCTGAACTGTAGACCCACACAAAGGTGATACATATGTGCTCATAATCAGTCTGACTCAATCACTCACTTAGCATGACCAGACAGTAAGCAGGAGCTTCAAGTTTTACATTATACTTACAGTGGATTATATGACAGGATTAGCACTCCTGGAGTTTAGTTCTGTCTAAGACATTGATCATATGCAGTACCATTTTTATCTCAGCACCTGTTCAAAAACAACCTGTTGATATTTCAAATGTAAAAGCCTTCAAGTGGCCATGGGAGTTCTTGGGAGTCGGATGATTTTAATATAGAACAGCAATGTTTTTAAAGGAAGTTAGGATGGATGTATGGGTGGACCAACAAAATGCTGGTTGTTTCCCATAACACAAACATCCCTAACCTCAACCAATACGTTATTATTGTAGCCATGGCAGGTTTTCTATGTCTCTGCACTGGTGACAACTGTGGCCAGAGGAAAATGCAGGACACTATAATAAAATTAATCTAATGTATGTTTTTGGATTAGTTGTCTGTCCCATTCTCCTGAACATGGTATCTCAGGGACCCCTTTTGGGAATTTCTTCAAGTTTAGCAGGAAGATCAACTTTGACACAGGGTCAAACTGATTCGGTTTTGTTGGTCAAAGGTCAAGGTCACTGTGCCATTCTGTCTGTCCCATTCTGTCTCAAGGGAATTTCAAAACAAATGACCCATAAATTCATTTATGGACAAAATTAAGATCTGGACAGACACACATACAAACTGCAACTTGACTGGTTGGTGGAGGAATATAAACCTCACAAACCTGTGGTCAACAAGCTGTATGCTGCGTATATGAAAAATTATTGTTTTGTTGCCAACAGCAACAAATTATAACCCAGAAATAGTTTTCAAAACAGAAACATTACAGCAATGACACAATATTAAGTTACTGCATTCAAATACATGGAAATAAAATGGTGCATGAAAGACTGAAATTTAATTAAAAATTGAAAAATGAAAAAACTAATCTCACCAGTGGACCATGTGATGAGATTGTTCTAGTGCTGTTTTTGAAGTCGAGAATTAACTGTGAACCTCAGAAACATTATTTGTGCAGTGTTGTACAGTGTTTTCCAGTACGTATTAGGGGAAACTTAAACAAGCACTGCTACAATCCTTTAAGGATCAGATGTCTTCATTGAGGTTTAAGGTTTCACTCTCACACAACCATTCTCTTCCAACACTGCCACATTATCTAATCTGATCTGAATCCGGGACATTGAATTTGTGCCATCACTGCCACTCGTGCTCACACGTTCTCTCTCTACAGTATATTCATACATATGTTTTTATAGTTAACCAACAATGTCAGTAAACCACATCCTAGTACTCTCACTAGTATAAAATCACAGTGCTATTGAAGGTTAAATAGCACAGTGGAAATTAGGATTATGGTTGAGATGATTTTCAAAGTTGCAGTTGCCTAAAGGAGCAAATGGTTTGTTGTCTAATGCTGTTTGTTGTTCAATCTCTTTTCCTTGTTCTCCTGACTGTACTCTCTCTGTGTCTGCCCATTTCCTCAAGTTTACTCTGCCTTTCATTTTTAATATGCCCCCATTTCCCTCTGTACACTCCCCTTCAGCTCTGCTTTAATCTCCTCCTCACATACTCCCCTCCCCAACTTGTTCCTTTCCCCAAACCCCTGTCACATGTCTGACAGCATGCAGAACAAATTTGCCCGTCAAGCTCTTCATCTTCTTCTCTAATATTTCATTTCATTTTTCACCTGTGCTTAGTTTTTCTCACCACCTTCTTCTTGCACCTGTGTCCCTGGTGTTCTGTGTGCTCACATATCATATATGAAGTGGGTGCACTACAGTAAGATGAGACAACAGCAGCAAGATAGGTTTTGTTTAATGGATGGATTGAGAGGCATTTTGCTGTATCCGTTTCCAGCTCAGTTTCCTCTCATGTATAATGGATGCTGAGTGTATCTTGCACCATTGTTTGCGGATTCTAATCAGAGTGCCTGGCCTGTTGAATAATAAAACAGGAGGGCAAAATAAAAATGTCTGACGGACACCTGCTGATTCGAGTGTACACTGCATTAATCACAAGCGTCTGTAGCAGGTATTGTATTATTACATCACCTATGCAGACAGAAACATATCTTATCTTGTTGGCATTGCCCTTGAATATGTATAGAAATTCACAAAGACACATACTGTATGCACCTCCACACGTGTATGCAAAATCACAAGTGCACACAGACTATCACAACAGAATAAGTAGAGAGATGATGCAGTATACTAGATTTGCAGTGACATGCATGGTGCGCTATTTTTAGCAGTGTAGTGAAAGGAGCTGGATGGTGTCGCAGCACGTGCAAAGCCACTCAGACCTCACTAGCACCCCCAAACTCTTGGAGAGTTTGCCATTAGAAGAGCAGTGGAGGAGCTGGAGTGACTAACTAAAAAAATCAATAGCCTCAGATAACTTTTAATTTCACTTGGTTTGTGATCATTTTATCATGTTTTGAGACTTCATCTCTGGTTGGTTTGGAGACATCGGCCATGCGTGTATTTTGTTAGATAACGGGAACAGCTCTATGTTTTACCAAGCAAGTCTGTCCATAATGTTCCCTTTCCCATCACACCATGGGTAACTGCAATGTGATTCATGCTGTGCACTGCACAAGTAGTTTTCCTCTCAACAGCAGGACAGTAAAAAGGAGTTACATTGCTTGGGATCTGGATTAGTGCAGCTCCTCAGCAAAATGTGGCTGCCCTCTCCTGTTTCATTACTTCCTGTAATATGTGAAAATAATGCTAATCGTGATATCAATGAGATAAAATTATGAACTGCAACAGTCGATTACATGCATATATTTTTTGTTACAAAGGCAATCTGAATCCTGTGCAGGAATGATGGACTTGGTCACTACATACACTGTCTGACTATTGCAGAGATAAAAAACAGACCACAAATACAATATCAATAAAAATAATCTTTGAGATTTTCTTCAACCTGAACTCATGAAGTCAGACCTGGGTTTTCAAATTTTGTACAGTCAAAATTGGTGTTATGATACAGGTCTCACACAATACTGACCTCTGTGTTGAAAAGAGTGAATGGATTCCTATAGGACTGGAGGACTGTCAAATATCAGAGTCCTAGTTCTTACTGGTTAAGGGAGTAGCAGAATTTGGTGATGATAAAGTAAACTGAACAATAAAGTAAATAATCAAACATTTCATTGTTTATTAGTGGATGACCTGTACCGAGAGACCATTTTTGTTTTTTCTCTCACGATGTTTTCTTTAAATGTGCAAAGGAGCTTTATTGACTCAGTATGTCTGCAGAGGAATCCTGCTTTTAAGAAGAGAAAGCAGTGGGTGGGGGGCGAATATAGAGCTGAGTTTAAAAAAAGTAACTCACTCTATGAGAGAAAGAAAGATGGTGCATCACTGCAATCCTGCTTTTTGTGTGTTTGAAAGTGAGTGAGTGAGTGAATGTCTGCTGTGTTGGACAGGCTTTAATAATTGACAGAGCTACAGGGGAGGAAGCGTACACCCACAGACAGGGGATATTCTTCTACATCTGTGTGTGTCAGCAGTCACCTCTGACATCAGCTGCATTAAGAAAACAATCATCGTGAACACTGAGGCCATTTTCCTGGATATACTGATGCATGTAATCAGTTCATTATTCCTTGATAGACGAACAGGCGCTTTGGAAACATCAGGCTATGTTTCAGGATCACATCAATGATCAAACACTATGCATAATGATTTGTACACCTGTTATCCAAAACCAAAATAAGCCCCGACTCATAACAGAACCATTGGTCTGTTTTACTAACAGACCATTAGAAAGAAATAAAAAACAGTTTGCAATACTCAGTCAGTCATGTAAAATTATCAATTTAAAAAAAAATGTTTTAAACATATAATCAATGCACAATACACAAGTTTAAATTCAAATTGCTCATTCACGCTGGAAAATGCTAAAGTGCCTTAAATTATAGATTATAACATGTTTTACTGCTATGAGTGGATACACTAAAATCATAATGAAAGTTGAAAATTAAAGTTGCAGTATTTTTTCTCAAAATATAACTAATCACTGATACCCGTGCTTCAGAATTACACTCAAGCAAATGTTGTTAGTAATTTGTTAGACTATAAAGCGTAATGTTTTCCAGTCCATTAAAGAAAGGAAACATCATCATTAGCTTATCATAATCCTTGCTATAGGAATGAATCTGCTATAGGAGAAGATTCACACTTATCAGCCACAACATTAACCCCACCTGGTGCTTTTAATGTCGTGTTTTATTTATTTAGACATAAAAAATACACACAAAAGAGGTGCAAAACCCCTCAGAGGGACTTGTTCAGGGCAGTCTCAGGGACTACTATAGTACAAAAATGGGATGTTAATGCCAAAGACAATACAAAAACTGCAGTCTGCAGCTACAACAGCCCCATACACAGCAAACTGCAATGCCAACTGTCGATCATGCAGCATAAAATTTCGTCCATGCAGACTGCTGTTAACCACAGGTGACGTGTCTCAAGGGTGTTTATTAATAGCATATAGTATTAGAGTTACTCACATTTTCTCCTTTCATCTCCTCTAATTCTCTAATACTATCTTGAATGGTTATTGCTGCTGTAGATTTCCTCTCAGCTAGAATTCAAACTGATGCTAAAGAGCAATCTTTAGTTTAATCTGTTTGTCTCTACACCGTCTCTCTTTTTTTACTCCTGTCACACACGGACAGAGAAGAGAAACATTAGACGCTCAGTGTCATTTAAAAAATGAGACCTGGAGCCATTTTATTAAAAGAGAGAAGCTCTGTGGTGTTGAGTTTTCACTATCTGTGGGTGAAGGGGCGTCTATGAAGTATTTCTTTGCCTGTTTCTGTGTGTGAGTAAAAAGGCTGAAGTTGGGGGTGGGGGGAGTGGTGAGGGTTAAATGTGACATGATATGTACTGTCAGCACTTCTTCGAGCATTCTACTTTATGTGCTCTCAAGGTTAAGTATTTTCTTTTTGACAACGATACACTACATACATTCTGCGAGAGTGTGAAACAAGCAGACAGACACACTTATGATCTGCTGCCTGCAATTACACGCACCAACCCAACCACACCAGAGGTCACACTGAGAAATTAAGCCAACCGAAAACAATCCTTCTCTATATCTACTCCTGCTGTCTCATACTCTGTCCTCCTCTCTTAGTTTGAGGCTGCCTGAAGTGGGGAGATAAAACAGCTGCATCTTAATCTGTGGGTGGCACAAGCCTGCAAAGAAGGCAATTAGGTTTATAATTTACAATTCCCTTGCCCCCATGTCTTCTCTCCCCTTCCCTTTTGCTCTCCTTTCTCACTCACGCCTCCTTTCCATCCATGAATTAATGTCTTTTTGTGTGTCGTGTGTGTGTCCCTACAGAGCAGCGCGAGCATTTGGAGAGTACCTGTCCCACACACACCCTGAAAACCGAAACGGATCAGGTCAGCGTCTCTGCCATCCCGCCATTTGTCGATCGTTCTGTCCTGTTCTGATTATTGCTTAATGGTATTTAATTCTTCATCCACCTGCCGCATCTCACCGTACACTGAAAAGCCAGGTTGTGACTACAATGTCACTAAAAGAGCTGATAATAAAAAAGCTGATATTACATTGTCTCATCCTCAACTTGTCCTCTTTTTTCCCCCTTTCTTTCTTTTCATGCTCAGTAGCATCATCATCTCTACTTTGAGTCTCACAATGATCCCTCTCTTTATCAATTTAGCTCATCTCCTGTCTGAAACCTTGGTGGGCCCTGACCCAGAGTCACCAAGTGACATTGTTGGCCCAAACAAAAACAACAACTTCCATCACAGCACCAACACCACCAAAAGCCCCAAGGAAATCCCAGAGCCTAACTTGGTGAAAGAGCCACTGGGCATCCTACAGCCACCTCCCCCTTCCATCACTGTTTCTACCAAGCCAGCGCGGCTGTCTCTCGAGCGCAGCTTCTCAGCAGAGGAAGATCAGCAGAAGTGTGTTGAGTGCACCCTTCAGCCGGCCCGTGTGTACACCATCACTACTCAGCACGGTATGCTGATGAGCAGCGGCCGGGAAAGCAAGGAGAGCCTAGAACTGGACGTCTTGAAGGAGAAGTCAGGAAGTGGCGGGGCTGGATCCAGAGGTAGCTTGATCCAGCCCTCCACTTCCCCTTCCTCTACCTCTTCGTCTCCGACCCAGTACCACCATGCCAGTAGTGGCCGCGGCACCAGCAGCTGTGGTGGCAGCCACCACCACAGCAACCATCACCACAGTAACCACCACCACCACCATGCACCACCCAGCAGCGGAGGAACCAGTGGGGCAAGTGCAGGCAGCAGTAGCAACCAGCAGCAGGCTGTAAATGTCACAGTCGGGTTGCACTCCCATCATGCACCACAACACTCCCACCACCACCATCACCTGTCTCAACCCCCACTGCAGAGCTCCGTCAGTGCTCACAACATCCGCGGCTGGGGTGAGGGTGGAAAGGGTGAGGCGGAGTGCAGCAGGCTGGCCTGTGACTCTTGCAGCGGTGCCCCCTCACGGAGCCAGGGCTCCCTAGACCTGGAAAGCACGTCCCGAGAGGCAGGCAAGCAGCACCGACGCCTAGAGCGGATGTGGAGTGTGGACCGGGTGACTGGGCTTGAGAGAGGTGAGAGGGCGGAGAACACAGGAAGGGAGAGGCGCCGAAATCCAAACAAGGGTGGGAGGGGGAGGCAAGGTTATTCTGAAACCCCCATGGCTGGGATTGGCGCGCTTTGGTATTGGACCAGAGATCAAATAGAATTTGACTACTCGATGATTTTAGATGACAATGAGATCTAGCCCTTTATAAATGAATGGTCATTTAAATTCACTTCCCTATTACTTTTTAATACGTGTTTAAAAGTAATAATTCTAGGCCTGGTTTTAAGTTTTAGGGTAAAACATAAGTCACACTGGAACCAAAAGGATGGATTCAGTAAAGAATAAATTAGAAAATAATTTTACAGCAATGAAATTAGTCAGCATAGAGCTTAAACTTAGAATAATTAAAGCGAGCTAGTATTAAATTTAATTGTCTCAAACATTTCAGATCTATTTCTTCTCAGGTCTGGTGGGGGTAGGGTTTGATGTTAGATGTGACATGGTGCTCTGTATTTCTGACTCCTTTGCCCGTCTCTGTCCTCTGCTGTCTCTTCCTGTGTGTCTCCCTCTCTCCATTTGTGGAGTGGTGGACTGTGAAGTGCTGGTGCTGTTGCTGGTTTTGTGCTTTCATATTTCTAATATCTTTATTACCACATTTACCATAAGAAACAAAGATTTTCTTGCTTTTCCCTTTTGCCCTTAACCTTAGAAATTATAATTTTTCTCTCTAATTGCAGAGGATACCAACTGGTTCCCCAAAGAAAATATGTTCACCTTTCAAACTGCCACAACAACGATGCAGGCGTGAGTGTCCCAAAATCATGTACACATGTAGACAAACATACATGCATGCACACAGTCACATTAATGGTTTATGGGAGGTCAGACTCATGTGCTGACAAACAGAATTAACAGCCCAGACAAGTGTTTTTTTAATGCTTTAGACCATTAAGTGCTAATTGCACACTATAGATTACCACAAACCACTTTCTAAAGTATGCTATCAGGCTTTAGATTAATTTCCTATCTTCCAGGCTCTTATTGATTTTCAGTTCAGTAAATTATAAAATCTGCTTTCGGTGTCTTAAAGCATGCTCAAGGTGAACAATCCATCACTGTGAATGTTTTGTCCTTTCTTTCTTTCTAAGTTATATTCGAAGCACTGCAATGCAATTGGCAAGGTTGTTGGTGCATTCGCTTTAACATTCAAGGAACACAAAACCCAGTGTCAGTATCACTTACTCAATGTCCGAATTTAATTCGTAAGATTTAGTTTTGTAACAGATTCGAAAAATTCTGGGCATTTTTCAAAATGTTTTAATTCACATTCCTGAATTATTGTTCTACCAAATGAACAAGAACGGATGCTTCCAAGGTGCCTGGCACTAATACGCTAGTTGTAGCCTAAAGTTCTGAAACATGCTTTTTAAGGGAATTAAAATGAGTATAATAGCAATTTCCAATCACATCACCTGCAGCCCTAAAGGATATTTGAACAACCACTTCACATCCAATCAGAGTCTCTGGCCATTTTCATCAACTGTTTATCTCTTTATGAATGGATCTTGTGCGCTTACCCCATTGGTCTTGTCTTAGATGCATGTTAGAAAATGTTTTGAGCACAAAGTCAGGTACAGTCACTTATAAGCAGTTGTTCATTTGGATCAATAATTAAGAAGAGAGCAGCACCAATTATGAGCCATGTACTAACTGACTTTCAATTGAGGTCAAACAGTGAAAGACTCCTTTTGTCTTTTTCTCCCCTTCTGTTTTTGGACTCTTTGCTCACTGGGGCCTAAACTGACTTTTCTCTCTCTGTCTCTTCTGCCTTTGCATGCTAATTGATCGCGGGACACTCAAACAGGATATCGTGAGTATTCTTCTCTGCCTGCTTAGCCTTTAAAAGCTGTTTTTTAACTCTAAAGTCTACCATTTCACCTCCATGCTCAGGCTGGGTGTTTGACTTACAGCTAAAAACAAATGCTATGGTGAGATAGATCCAGGGCATGTATACACTCACTGGCCCCTTAATTACATCTGTACAATCTAATAGAATCCAATACAGCAGATCTGCCACCAATTCTACTTGTACAAAGTTATAATTGATCCGTTTTTTTAAGTTCAAACTGTCAGAAAGGTGATAATTCTATTCTATTAAAATATATGAGGGGACCAAATTATAACCTTGTACAAACAGAATTCATGGTTGCATTAGACTGTACAGTTGTACCTAGTGAAGTTAGTGTTAGATGCCCTAATCTTGCAACTTTTCTTTTATTATTTCTTCAGGATTATACTGACCACAAAAACAAATCCATAGCTCATTCTTATACAGGAAAAATAACCAATTACAAATGTTTTTGTAGAATTAACTTCTGACAGAAAAATATGGTGGAAAAAACCTGCTCAGCACAAATGAAGCCTTTTAGAAAGTAAAAAAAAAAAGAAAAGACATGGGTGAAATTGAGTTATAGGATTGTGCTACAGCAGGGATAAAGTCCACAGTAATCCACTGCGGCTGAGTAAAGCTGCCAAGCTCAAGTCAGGAAAATGTTCATGTGTGTGTTAGCTGACCTACACACTGGCAGCTCACATACCCAGCAGCTCTGCCAATTTGGCACACACACACACACACACACACACACACACACACACCCTCACTTAGGACATAGGAATAATGAGACACAAATAGAATTTGGCCATGTAAAATCTTTATGACAGTCACTTCAGAGCTACATGACAGATGCTAATTATCAGTGAACCTGTGCTGGGCTGACTGTTTGGAGAGATTTGTCAAGAATAAGTATTTACATGTATAGTACGACATGCTATCGCAAAGGACTCATGGTAGATGAGTTTTAGTAGGTCAAGTATCACTCAATTTTCATTTATTCACTAAGTTCCATTTAACCTCTGTAGATTTATGTAGTAAGAAACATCTGTTAAATGAGTCATGACTGTATTTACACTAATTAAAACTAATAAGTTAACACTTATAATAAAACACTAACTAAACCTTCACATTTCATGCTGGACACCATGTACTGCAACTGCACCTTGCCTGACTAAACCACACTAACCCAGGCTTCCCTTTAACATTGTCAGGTTTTTTGTTCTGGTAAACCAACTAATATCTGGCCGCTAGCTCAAAGTTTGGGATTTATACAAAATTCTCAAAACGATTAGGAGATCCAGTAATATTCTTTATGTTTTCTTATACGGTGATCAGCCACAACATCACCTGGTGTCTTTAATGTTATTGTGGACAGGGGTCTGCTTTTGTACTCAGTCTGTATCAGTCTGCAGCTCCACAGACCCATAAACAGCATGTAGCAATCACATTTTATCCACCACAGCAACAAAATCACCAGGTAGTTAATTGTGGTTGATCAATGTATATTTTAGACACGATTTTAAAGATTTGTCTTCAACTTGTACATCAGGGCTTAAAAAGTCTCACTCATAGGGCAGTTTTAAGAAGTAGACAAAGGCATTGAGTTTAATCTTTTCGAGTTTGTTCTTCCACAACCTAAAAAATACAGCGTAACGCAATCCTTGGTTCGTATGTGAAGATGTTTTGGAGGAATTTTACAAAGTACTTTCTTCTACATACCCAGAGTGTATCTGGGTACACAACAGCTATGTTTAGCATGGTATGAGCTGGTATCTAGCTCTGCTACTTTGAAGTGTTAATCAGCTTCACAAGACTGTTGGATTTCACATTTCCTGGTTAACGGCAAATACCGTAGGTCTGTCGAACACATAACCAAACATTGAGAGTGATGCGTTTTACAACATGTTTCAACTATGACACATTAAAAAGTCCAGCGTGAGCCCAGTTGCATCACGTTCTGCTACCAAGAACATCAATGAAGTATCACAGCAGCCTACTTTAAATGTATGCCGGGCTTCCTCGACAATTTTGCTGTAAACACTATAACACAGAAAAAGCATCCATGAAAACTTTACACTAGGATGTAAAACCCCCAGCCTAATTATGCTGGTATAAACTTAAAACTCTACAAACTTCAAATTGCTCATACAGATATAAAACAAACATCCAAGACTCACACTGGGAAAGTATAAAGATTGTTAAAATCCCCCCAAAACGAACTCCATTAAGATTTACATGTCAAGTGGAATGAAGATGTGCAATGGAAAGATCACAAATGTAGTTTTCTATTGGAGGATTGTTGCACTGATGATTTAAAAATTAGATTTGAGCTGGCGATGTAATTTGACTCTTTGATCCTGGCTGCTGCTTACCTGCAACATCCTCCCCTTAATAGCCAAATAAAGCCTGCAGCTAAAAGCCCTGGCATCAGCCTCCCTGCACTGTCCTACCCCTGCATACTCCCTCTCTCATCCTCTTAATACTGTGCCACGTCCTGGCAGGGCTTTCCGGGGATTTGTGCAGAGAAAAAGGAGAGAGAGGGAGCAGGATACGGCAGAAGTCATCCAGAGGTACGAAGTGTCCCCTGCCAGGCTATGCTTTGCTTGAGTGCTGTTTGCGTTCGTTTCTGGCTACAGCTCCGTTGCAGCTTATTTACAGCCATGTCTAATCTGACTAAGGCAAGGAGTCAGAACGTGGCACTTAAAGGTGTGAGGACGTCAGCAGCTTTCAAATGGACTGAAAAGGATCTCCTTAATGGATGCCCTGCTACAGTGCCGCAATTTCAAAGCCAACCAACATGAATCAGATTTTTATTCTTAGACTAAACTGTTAAAAGATCAAAAAAGGTACATACTGTATGGGTGGTTTAAAAACATCTTAAAAAACAGAATCATATTGGTTGGGAAGTTTTCAGTCTTTCTGTACAAATGGCTTTGGTGAATGTTTTAAGAACATTAAGTAATATTGAAAAGAAAAAGAAATAACTAGGAAAACATGGAGTTGGATTTTGTTACACTTGGAGGAGTAATTAAGTACATCGATAACAACTTCACAAACCGTCCCACTTAGATGCTGTCACACAAGGGCAGATGGCAAATGTGACACCATGTAGTACATCTCAATTTCTTTGACATCTAAGTGTCATCCATCTGCAGTGTCAACATCAATAACTTGTGCGTTATTTCATTAATGATGGATTTAAACATTTGGAGAACCAAAATATAGTAGAACAAACTTTTCAGAACACTTTGCTTTCATTCACTGTTGGCATTGAACTGAAGTGAACTTTAAACTTTGAGTAAGAATTATAACTTACCAAAGTTATCCAATGAACAGGAAAATATTCATGTCGAAACATAATTTCTTGATGATACGGAATAAAACTTCAGGCATGTTTCTTTGTAACCAGCAAACAACACTTTTAACAAGCAGTAGAAAGTCTCTTTACAGAAATGGAGCAGAGCTGCAGGCTGATAATTTGTACATTTTCTATCTTTTTAACCATCTCTTACAGGATGGCAGAGAGGACAGTAAAAACTATTTTATCACATAAAGTGTATCTGATTTTATAAATATATAGTAGCATAACCCACAGAGCAGTGCAGGAAATATTATTTATTTCCAGCAGCAGTCTGCAGACAATGCTTCTGTTAAGTAGAAGCGAAGACAGAAGATTGTTCTTGTTTTCCCCAAAAAGTGGACCCCTGCTGTGTTTGTACCAGAGGACTATATGGACTCAGTTTTGCAAAATATAAAAATGAAGACAATTTCAGCAGCAAACAGCAGCAAAGAAAAAGTGAAAGAGCAATTTTAGCATTTAAGTTCTAAATCACAGTGGTTTTCATCTTAATAAGTAGATGTTCTCCTGTTTTCCTTATTCCTAAATGTTCACTTTCCTTTTCAATCAAGAACTACTGTCTTTAAACAGCAAATCCAGTAAAGAGTGATATAAGTACTCATTCTGTTACATTTATTTACTGGTTATTTTGTAGATTCAGATTATTACGCTCTACTCCAAAAACAGATGATGATGTATATGGAAGTAGGCAGGGCTATATAAGTAATTCTTTTTTATATATTAAAGACAAGGGAATTTTAGCTGTGGCAGCCTATCATGTTTTAGATACTTAAATGCATCAATCAATGTCCTGTTTACCGAAGAGATGCTCTCTTATCTGTATCCCTATAATACATTCCTAAATAGAGTCACTAAACAAACATACATAATTACAGAGGTTGTTACTTCAATGTTTACTGAGCACACTGAACTCAGAAACTGTAATAACACCTTTTATAGTACTGTATGTTTTTTCTTTAAAAAATTTTCTGGAAATCTTATTAAGATAATTATTGAGAATATTACAGTCTGCATATTACCTTTATATCAAGACCCATTGTATGTTAATAGGAAATTAGAGATAATTTAGTTCACTTATTCATCCATGCTGCTCATTGCAATAGTAAGCCCTTAGCAGAAATAGTGTAACAGTCATAACAGGAGTAGGCGATAGAAAATATTTATGTAAAATAAATTAAAATTAATGTTTAAATAAAGAGTGAGAGAATTAGAGAAAGAAATGAAGCTGCAGGAAGGAGGACCTGTCAGATTGTCTTTAGATGGAGGTGGTCATGGCTTCAGATCACATTAGCTGTCTCCCCCCTTATTTGTTGGCAGCTGAAATTTAGGGAGAATATATTCCAGGTAAAAGGTTGATCTGGCTCACTGCAATCAAAAAACAAGACGGTGACAGTGATGTCACTTACGTTTAATTAGTACAAGTATGTTATTTGCTGTTTTAGCAATGTTTTGACATGATGCAATTTGCTTTGCTTAGAAAATTAGCAATGAGTTCATGGTTTGTCAAACAACAGCAGACAAGGACAAAGAGTCTTCAAAATGTCTTCATTTTTACAGTATATTGCATCTCCTTTTATGTGATTCTTCGGTGTCCAATAAATATAGATATACTACACACAGACACACACACTTCATGCAGCTCGTAAATCATGAATGTTTAACGGTCGGGTGTGCAACATGAACGTGAAACAGAAAGATAAGACATTCATCTGTGGCTTCTTTGAACATACAACACAACATCAGGATCAGACAGCAAGTCACAGAGAAACACTGTACAAATATGATTGACCTTGACTACAAATATATACAGTGAGTTTATTACAATGGAAACTCCTAATGAACTTTAGGAGGCAAACTGAAATCACAACAGCATTTATTTTCTTAGAATGATTTGTGTTAAGTATTGAACACAGTAGCATACAACTCTCTAATGAAAAGCTTTCCTATGAATATTGATGTGAACATTTAACAAAATGTGTTGCTCTATAGACCCCTATCAATCAATGGTTGGCCTCAATTAGATGCAGTCTAGAGTATATATTAATTTTAAGTTCCTTACATTCCTACTTGTCACACCAGACACTGAGCCTCCTTGTGCAGAAAGCTGGAATTGAATACAAATCATGAGATACAAAAGTCATTCAAAATTGAAATATTTTTCGAAGTTACTGTGTTGACATTTTAGACAAATTAGCGACAAGGTGCAGACAATGTATATTTTTTATTTTTATTTTATTTTTATTTGTTTCCATTTCACCTTTCCTTAGATGATGAAAAGTGGTTATGTTATGGTTTTTTTTTTTTTTTAGAAATGGCCAGTATACATAACAAGTATTGTTCTTGGTCAAACATTAAACAATGGCCAGGTTCTGTAAATAAGCTCAAACCAGACATGAACTTATTACACCCATGTTGAAAAAGATGCCGTCAGTCAAGGAGTCAGTACCAACCCCTCTGCCTGGAAAAAGTAAAGAAATACATACCAAAATGCACCCGTTTGGAAAGATAAACTCCCTCAGATCCTCTAATTTTACCTCCAGTGTGGGTGTACTCACAGCAAGTCTTTCAGAAACCTTCTAAATACAATACTGGGGTTTCCCTTGAGCTGTTGCATCTCAATAATCTACAACCAATAAAAAGAGGTATTTTTGCAGTGTAGTACAATTCACCCACACCGCTCTGGTATTTTCCATTCCTACTGACAAGGAAATGTGTATGTTTACCTATAATTGCCTCCAGTTTAAACTCTTTTTCGAAACAGACAGTAATAGATAGTATAGATAGATAATAGCTTGATACTAAACTCCTATCTTTTTGTCTTGCTTTGCTTGGTTACTTCCCACCCACCCCTCCTCCTTCCTATTTCTCTTCTTTACATTTTGGTTCTTCCTCTGTCCTCCGTTATCCCTCCTCCGCTTTGATTTCTCTACCCACAGGAACTTCCGGAAGCATCTTCGGATGGTGGGCAGCAGAAGGATTAAAGCACAGAGTGAGTCAGACTTCTGTGTGTGTTTGTGTGTGTGTGTGTGTGTGTGTGTGGGGGGGGGGGTGGGGGGGGGGGGGGGGGGTTTGCTCCAACTTATTGTTCACTTCACCCTCATGTTTTAGTTTGTTTCTGGTGTGTTTTTGCATGTATGTGGCACCAAGCACCTGCTGATGCTTTGCTGGGATTTAGTAACACTCTGCTGCATTTTCTTGGGTGGTATACGTTCACCACTGTGTGTTTGATAAGCCAGAGAGATGAATCAAAGCGCGCGTGTGTATGCATGCAGGTACAGTATGTAAGGAGTGTGAAGCTATAGGTTGTCTTTTCCTGTTGCATTGCATTGAATGCTTGGATTTGTTGTTTTTTTTTATCTGATTGTGAAATTTGTAGATAAAGACAGCGAAATATATTAAAAGGGCACAATGCACAGTGATGGCTGGCAATAAAAAAAAGGTGTTTGTGGCTGTTACTGCTTATCCATAAGCTACCAGCAGACATATCTGACATATTCCATTAGCTTGCCTAGTGTTTTAGCATCAAAATGTAAAAGAAAGAAATAGTAGGTAAAGCTCTGTTTCTTTTAGCAGAAATATTGTTTTGTTAGTACTGTACTTGAGTTTTTTCAGTGGGATCTTTGTAGAAACCATTACTTTCTCTTGCTGCCAAATCAGAATGGAAATATGTGTAGAAGTAGCTTATGATTATGTCAGGTCTGTAAAGGTTTCACTATCACATTATTTAGATTTTTTTTGCTTGTGGGAACAGAGGTTCTTTATTCAAGATGAGAGTCAAGTCCAACAGACAGGGATTGAAACCATTTAAAATCCAAATGCATCACCTATCACATAAATATATATGTTTAAAATGGAGTCCAATCAAAGCTAATAGAAATACGGCACATTAGACCCCTATTAATATGGTTAAATCTGTATAAATTAAGCCTTGTGGTAGTATCACAATATTTATATTGTTGTAATTAAAACAAAAGTTCAAATACTTTGATTTGATTAATTTTTTTAAAAGAAAGAATTATAATAGCCATTTGTTTTGTATTGAGGTTATGAATGCTTTAGCCATAAATGTAAAATATTGCACTTGAAAAGAACAAGTCAAATCCCACAGTGAACTGAACAGGGAAGCATAAGTGAGGGCACTTAAAAAACGGGGCCTTGAGGAAAAATGGATGACAACCTTGTCACTTTAAGCAGTTTAAAAATACTCTAAGAACACAGTACTTACTGATCAACTTGATTTCATCGACAACTCTAGCTCATTAAGTCTGTAAAACAAGAATTAAATCAATAGCGATTATCATAGAGATAGAAATGAGGAGCAGATGCAAAGATATATGCCTATTAGCATACTGTGTATGTGTGTGTATTCGACAGTACGTATGTGTAGTCATCTACTTGTACAGGGGAAGGATGGCATTGTATGTACACTACATTTGTCCACCTGTAGCTGCATCCACCTTTACACACATGTAGGTGCAGACAGAGATTGTGGGCTTGTTAGTGTGTGTGTGACTATCTCTCCCCGCCTGCACTAGCATTCGCTGAGCGTAGATCGAAGAGTTTCAGCCGTTCCTGGAGCGACCCCACTCCTGTCAAGACTGACTCTCCTCATGAACCCAGAGACAGTGAGTTAATGCAGACTCGCGCATATGCATGCACAGATATATGCATGCACGCACGCACACACACACACACACACACACACACAGTTTCTTTCAACTGCAGTGAGTTGACAAAAAGAAACAAAAATTACAACAAAAGCTTGAGGTAAAGCTTTAGCTTGAGCAAATCAAATCACATTTACAAAGATACAGTATGTGAGGCAGCAGTTCACATGGCTCAAAATGATTGTGTATGGAAATGAAGAGCATCCAGGGACATGCAGAAGTTTTGAGTGCATGCAGGAGCATTTCTGTGAGAGACTAATAGAGGCTGAGAGCCTGCGAGAGAAAGTTTTTGCTTGATAGCTTTGGTATTTGTAGCACACAATTGAGCTGAGAGAAGAAAACATAGAAATGAACGTGGACCTTTAAAATCTCACATGTTAAATAATGTCCCACTACATCCCAATGAGGTCTAGTGAGGCTAATGTCCTGTAAATTAAATCTCACAGCCAGATTAAATAGAAAATGGGTTGTGTCCCCTCACGTTCTCAAATATCTGGTAAAGCAGCAGCAGTGAGAGTCATGAGAGCACATTTTCAACCATGTACTACAAATGTATGTAGTCATAAATTACCAACATGCCCCTTTGTGCCCTCACATCTTGACTGGCAGAATGATTACAGCGTGAGTTTTCTTTGTGCTCACTCAGTAATTTTGTCGTTAATTAATTTCCATACACATGTGACTCGCAGAGTACTGAAAACCACTAATCAAAATTTGTCAGCTATAAAAAGGACTTGTAATCAACACTGATATACGAGTTTGACCCAACAATTACTTCAGATCAAAAAATGTCACTACTTTCTTTCCTCCAATCTATTTTTATTCCTCATTTCTTCCACGTCATCTCTCCTTCCTCCCTTTCATTTATTATTCCATATCTTCCTTCTTTACTTCCCCTTGAATGTTTAAATGTAGAACTGAGTAAATAGTTCTCTATTGTGATAGTGCTTACGCAACTGCAATTTTCTGTAGATTGAGAAGGCAGACTGAAAGGCAGCCTAATATGAGCCAGTTATGAATGTTGTCAGTGGTGATTTAGTTACTTCGAAGTTAAAGCTACTTTTCAGACTCATGCCAAATTAGACTTTTGATTTGACAGCACACTGAACAGCCTGTACTGTAGTAGACCTCTCTGGTGCATTGAGGTGACATTTTGTCAATGCAGTTTTACAGCTGAGATCTTGGTTGTAATAGATCAAAGGCAACAAACAGACAACACCGAAAAAATCTGCGAGAAAACTTGAAATACACAATTACACGAACCAACTGTCTCTGCTGTTGACTCTGACCCTGTCCATCTGTCTCTCCTATGAAAGTGGGTCTTTCTTCAACTTTGTGATGCTCTCTGTGAGTATGTCTTTCAAAATGGAGTGTGTGTGTTTATCCCGGTCTGAATGTGTCAGCTGATACAAATGGTAATGCAAGAACTTGTGTGAGTTGTGCATCTGTGTTTCTAAAAGGCTTTGACTCATCGTACACTGCTTGCATGAGCTGTATGTCTATGTTGACGTCTTAGTTTGAGTGTCTGTGGTTTTATGTTTTTTCTCCACCTCCATCTTCAGTGTTTCAGAGTGTGGTGAAAGATAAATGAACTGTTGATGGAAGTCTAATGGTGTGGTTGATGCCTCATTCTCCTCTTTCCTGGGGGGAAGGTATTGTTCTCTGGAGGAGTGACATTAATTGTCAGTGTTGCTTGTCATTTTCCATTTTCCCCTTCTCTTCCTTTTTTCCCCTGGGTACATACTGTTTTATTAGATTGTTTACAGAACATATCAACTAAGTCTTTGAACATCAGCATCAGCTGATACTGGAGGCCTATACCAACACAGACTTTTGTGAGTTTAAAATCTTTTTTTTTACTTAAAAAAACATTTCAAGAAGGATCAGGTGTAGTTAAAAGAACAACAGCTCATTTTCTAAATAAATGATATTGCCCAAAATCACAATACAGACACTAAAACCAACACTGAATGTTCCATACTATTCGGTGGCTTGTCAGCCTGCAACTTGTATAAGCTTGTTTGTCTGTGCTATTGGCCACCATTGTTGTCCAAAAAGAAGTATAAACTACGGTGGCCCTGATAGCTCAAAGCACTGCTATTTGAGAAAATCGATGCAAATCGATAAAACATACTAAAATTAAGAAACCAAATTCACCAATTTGACAGCGCGGGCGCAGCATTTAGAAACAAAGGTGCAAGATGCCACAACGCAACCAAAGGAAGACGCGTTGAAAGCACACAGATGAAATGAGAAGTGTATCCTGGAGTAATTAAAAGTACACAACCTGTTCTCATTCCCAAGGCATCAAAAAGTGCTGCTTAGTGGAGTCTTTTATGGTTACATGCTAAAGGTACACTTCTGTGTTAGAAAAAGAGACACTTTAAAATTTCATGTATATTATGTCTTAACTCATCCTTACCCTGGAGTATCCGTAATTAACTGTAACCCAGTTGTCTTTGTGTTTAAAGTCAAGCAAACCGTTATTTTTGCACAATTGCAACAGACCACGTCATCGCAAGAGGCCCAACAAGTCCCATGGCATCAATAGTGTTGCTCCTGGGGCATCAAAAGCGATGCCAAAGGACGTAAAAATGATTGATATTTGTTGCCTTGGGAAGCGTCATTATCTGACGCTGTGGGATGAGAACGTGTTGAAATACATCTACAGATTCAAATGTCCTCTCACCCACTCAGGCATAAAATTTGTATGTTTGCATCCCTGAAAAACATGATAATGTTCTGAAGTTGTATAATGTTGTATAAATGTTGGTTGAAGACAAATGAGTCTGATGCCGAATTTATGATGTAAATACTGTAATTCAACAGCTGCATATTGCCATTGATTTGTAATGAAGTAATGAAAATTACTAATCAAAATTAAAAAATGAATGATTCACATTATTGAACTTACTCAAGTACTTTCGTACTCTTGACATATGCTGACATTAATTAATATAATCTGTTTCTACTGTCTCATGCTTGCATCCTATAATAAGAATATCATTTGTGATTTTGAATTATTATGTAACTCAAAATACTGAAGGACACAATCTTTTATTCATCATAAATAATATTTGGTTGATAATTTTCGTAACATTTGAAAAGTTTTAATGTTATAATGTTTTGGGATTACGTGTCAAAGAAGCACAACTTGATGTGAAACCCCTTTCTTTTGTGAACTCCTTGCTCCCTGATTCCAGTTAATGTATTTATGATTTTCCTTGTTAGTTGATGCCAGAAATCCTCCTGCCACACACACATCAATCTTTTTTTTTCAGCTGTCTCAGCTTTTTCCGGTTCCATCTGCCATTTTCTTATGTCACTAACTGATTATTAACAGCTCCATACGTTTTCTCTCCTGTGCTCTTAGCTCTCTCATCATAGACTTTCTCTTTGTGTCACCTTTCTCCCAACCAACTCCCAACACCTCAGCCAGCACCCTATTATCTCAAGTCTTTTCCTTGCTGGTGTGTTACATTATCTTCTAGGTGGAGACCTGCAGACCCCATGTGGCACCATGGATGAAGGAGGTGTTGATGACAACATAGACTGGGAGGAGGAGAGAGAGATGGAGAGGTTGGCATGTGAGGGAGATGACTTTATACCACCCAAAATCATGGTAAGAGATTGTAATATTTACAGTGCCCTGCACATTTTACAATATATTAACATGAACAATATTACAACCTTTAATCTGCAACAATGTGTCAGGTTAGAATTCAAGACTCTAAAGTTCAAAATGATCCAAGAAAAAAAGTCATTATTTTTCCTCTATTTCTATTATTGAAATGCAACAAGCATTATTTTAAAATGCAAATTTCATTTTCTCAGTCTTTCCTTTACTTACACCATAAATTTCTGCTCCCAATTCTGTTTCTCTTACCTTTAGCTCATCTCTTCGAAAGTCCCAAAAGCTGAGTATGTTCCTAATATAATCCGCAGAGATGACCCATCCATCATTCCCATCCTTTATGTAAGTGTAACATACTGAAACTTAGATGTGCTGCACACATCCCCACTTATTTTACTGTGTTAAAAATGTCTTATCTGGATCTGATCCCTTTTGGTACTCAGGACCATGAACACGCCACTTTTGATGATATTTTGGGTGAGTAAATATTTTTGTTTGTTATTTATTTTTACTCAATGGATTTTCATACAAAAATATTAAAATGAAATTGTGAAAAATAAATGCAACACTGGTACCCGACTGATAAAGAGCGTGGGACTTCAAGTTCAGCAGATTACTTTGTGGCTAAGTTTTACCTGCAATCTAATCTCAATAGATGTTATTTCTAAGTGGTTAATTTGGTCTGCTGTTTTGGAATTAATTACAATCTGATTTAATTTATATATTTAAAACCTGGTTTCTCCATGCATTATCTTAGGGTCACTGGAAGCTGACAAGACAAGCCTTTATATTTATGAACAAATTAGAGGCACAAGAGAGCAAGCACACATAGAAAGCCCCCCCAACAGCCGGCAAGATTATAGCCACTGGGAGGCAGTGCTAACCCCTCCACCACCTGCAGCCTAACTTTGTTTCTGCATTGGCAAAAAGTTGTTGCTCCTAAACCCTTCCATAGAAAGCACTTAAATGGTCCCAAGAGTTTTCCAGATAATGAAATGGACTAAAGCTCACAAAGAGTAACTAAGTGGTTGGTACTGAATAATTTACACATATGCAGCCAAAACAATAAAGGTTTTATTGTTGTGGAGATCAGGGGTCGGCATGGAAAAATGTAATGCTGGCCATGATTGACAAAAGAACACAGTGCATTGCAGCTTGGTGTGTAGCAGGTTGTTCACAGTCCCCATGCTGCATACTGCTGTGGCTTACCTCTCTAGATTTGTCTTGACCAGTTTTATTTTGCTTTGACATTATTTACTTCTCTCTCTGCTGTCCATTATCGTTACTTAAAGTAACCCTACAGAGATTTCCTCTGTATTCACTTTTCTCTCTTAGTACACTGTTCCTTGTCTCTTTTGATATTCCTCTCTCTCTGCCTTCTTGGTCACTGTTGTTTAAATCAACCTGAACCTTTTTTCTGCCTCACAGAGGAAATTGAGAAGAAGCTCACAGCTTACAGGAAAGGAAGCAAGTTTTGGAGGATGCTCATATTTTGTCAGGTGTGGTACAAGGGGAAAAACAAGAATTACTGTATTCCTTGTGGACTTGTAGGGTTTATTTGCTATATATGAGTTACATGTTCATACACTGCATATGAAATTTCCTGAGTAATTAGGTGCCGTAAATTGCACTTCCTTTGGGATATAAGTGCTTAAGAGCTTAATAATGAGGAAGAAAATGAGCAGTTGTGTTAGTAGTAACATGTTTTATTCTTGCGTGCGTTTCCTAGGGAGGCCCTGGTCATCTGTATTTACTGAAGAATAAAGTGGCAACCTTTGCTAAGGTGGAAAAGGAAGAGGACATGAGCCAGTGAGTTAGCAGTGGACTTCGTGGGTCCATTTCTGTTTAATGAATACAATCTGAAAACAATCAGTCAGGTTTCTTGTTAATGAAGCTTTTTATTTCACCAGTAATCAGAATAAAGGCTGAATGAAATAGAAAGTGCTCATGTAAGCACTTCATCACATCCATATAAATTTCCAAAGTAAAGTCTATAATGTGTATTCAAAAGATCAATAAATTTGCTGTTTAAATGGTTTTTGCTCTATTTTTCCAATATCAATACTCTTAAAATGCTCATACAATTAATGATGTTTTAGTGGGGCCATGCAACATGCTGTCATTACCTGTATGAGCAATATCTGTTAGTGTTTTTGAGTTGCCAGGAGACTATTTTGGAATAGATGACATTTACCTGATTTATCATCATAAACACAAGGCTTGTCCTCTATTTCATACTGTAACTCTCGTAGCAGGATATTTCTGCTCCTGTGTATTTAATTACAATCCCCTCCAAAAGGATTGAAATGGCAATAAAATTGTTTTTGTGGTACAGTGAAGACATTTTGATTAAATATTGAAAGATGGATATCAGATGAAATTTCTGAATTTCAAATTGTATTCAATGCCATATACAGCTAGATACATTCAACAAAACAGAACATAGCACCTTTGTATCATGCCCAAATTTTGAGTTCACAAAAGTATTGGATTAGACTGTAGGTCCCTTGTTTTCGATAACTGCACCAAGCCTGCAACTTACAGATGTCAATTGTTGAAATCCATTTTGGGTTTTTTTTTTTTGGTTTGCTTTTCAATGTTTGTACCACAGATGTTTCGGGGGGAGTTTCTCTATTCTCTTCGACAGGTGGAATGCATGTTTAGTTGGGTTCAACTTTGTACTGAATGGGGAAGTTCTTCCCAATTTGTTTTGTTTCTCTGTCAACTGGCAGAACAAAACTTCTTTATGTCTCTGAACATATTCTGTTGCTACCATCATGAGTTATGACATGAACAGAGATTAGCGAGCCTGTTCCAGAAGTAGCCATACAGGCCTCTTGTGTCTTGTGGTTTGTTCTCTTCATGTCTGCTCATTAAAAAAATAATCTATAAATGGTGGATTGTGATACCTTCATTCCTTCTCTGTGGAGGATTTTGGTGACGTCACTGACTGTTGTTTTTTGTTATCCGCCACATCTTTAGCTGTGTACCTGCACTGTCTTTGTTGCTAAGTACACCAGTGGTTTCTTTCTCTTTTTGTTCAGGGTATTGTTGTACTGACTATGCCCCGTGTTTGTGCAATGCTTTTAATGCTTTGTTTTCCCTTATTTCTCAGATGCAAAATTGCTTGCCTTTCTCCAATAGACAGTGCTTTGCTTTTCATGTTGATTTATCCTTTTTTTTATCACAAATGTAGTCTGTCTGTCAGTTACATGTTCTAAGACTTTTGCTTACTTAAAGTTGTCTCATCTAAAACAAGAGGCGCAATGTATTTTGGTAATAGCTGAAATTCTGGCTCAATCATCTTTTAATATTAAACCAAATGTCTTCATTGTACTGCAAAAACAAATGAACTGGCCTTGCCTATGAAACACGTTTGGAGTTTCTTGGGACTGTACATGAAACCCGTCAGACTGATGTGTGTAGCAGCTGCCTTTTTTTTGTTCAGATTCTGGAGGAGGCTCAGTCGCTTCATGAGTAAAATCAACCCAGAGCCCAACATCATCCACATAATGGGATGCTACGTCCTGGGAAACCCCAATGGAGAGAAGGTACTCAATGATTCCCTTGTTCAACCAAGTTTTTACCAGGCAAACCTGAAATATCTTCTGTTGCTCACAACTGGATTTAAAAACTTCTCAAGACTTTTGTTTGTCTGTCTGTTTTTTTAGAGTAAATCTTTCCTCATGGTCACTCCTGCCCAATTTTATCTCTGCCTGTCTTCACCTTCCTGTTTGTGGCATGCTGCTTACTCTCTCTACCTGACATGAACAAATAATACAACAGACAGCTACATACACACACAAAAGAGAAAAAATCGAAAACACACACAAAGAAGCTGGCATACACACATGCCCTCATACATACACATACACACACACTATAGCCAGCGGTGTCTGTCTGACCTGACTGTCTGTTCCACTCATGTCTGCCAAAATGCTTTGTTATATAAAGTGAGTCTCACTGGGGTTGATGGACAGTCTGGCAGTCTGCACAACAGACTGCACATCAGTGATATCGCCACCCCTGCAGACAAATACAAACACATGCAGTTGTTTCAAGGGAGTGTGGATCCAACACAACAAAATGTATGTTTGTCTTTTCGCAAGGGTGTGGCTTAGTCCCATGATACCCAAGTGATATTTTCACACTGCAGATTTTGTAACAATGCAGTGGAAACTAGACTTAATGAATTGTGCTTCTAATGCTACAGAATACACACATACATTTTTATAGGGTGTGAAGTCTTATGTGACATGTCCAACTAAAAGCTAGTTATCTTTTGCCAACAAAACCATATGGCCAACCTAATGCAAAACTGTAGGGTATCTCCATATTTGTTTACAAGTTTTGAGTACAAGTACATTTAAATGCATCCAAAAACTCCAGTGCAGACAACCAAAAACAACACGTACTTTCTGAGTACAGATTTCAACACAAGCCATATGCTGTATACCAAGTGTCTTGAGTCACTTATTGTAACAAACACTCACAGGCTCACTTATAAATGTATGCCCATATGCTTTGTGTGAATGTTTGCAGCTGTGCCTACTGTAATCCTAATAAAAATTGGATATTTATGCTTATAAATATTGACATGAGTCTGCAGCCGGGCTAGAGTGGGTTGACTTCAACACAAAAGGTAAATTAAACCACCCCCTCTTGCTTTGAAAAAACATAATGACTAATACATGATTAACAAATTCACTCAGAACATATCAAAGGGATCTTGCTTTCAAAGCATAACAAAAGCTGATATTGTAATGCTAATTTTGACTAATACTCTTCTTCTGAGCCTTTTTTATTGTAATGCGCGTAATGGTGATGATGATGTAAGGCGTAACTGTTCCATATACATAAAAGTAAATGTGATGAAAAATACAAGTGATGAGGGCCAAATCCGGCAGCTAATATTGGGGAAAATGTACTGTGATACAGGAAATGGAAGAACATTGTTAAAACAACATTGTGAAAGGTGTTTTAAATGCTACACCTAAGGACAGAGGGTGGTGTTTTGGTGGTGAGTGTAAGGTCCAGTGAAGCTAAGCTGACTTTTGATAACCGGTGATCCTCTTTTGATTTACTGTGATTTAAAATTATTTTGAATTGTGCATGAAAAGTGATATAGAAACTGACTAATTGCTGAGCTTATGAATGCAGCACCCCAACTGTAAAAGTTGTTTTGAAACATAGTTATGGGGGATGGAGGAATGCAAAGAAAGCCTGAGGATGAAACAGCAGATGAGTAGGTCAGAGAGGCAGTCTGACCCAGGTTTTAGATATGTTTTGGTTTTCTTAGCACAAGACTTCCAACAGCCAGTGAGTGCCTTTCAGGACAGAAAGAAAACAACACTGCCTGCGTCTCCCCAGCTATTCTCTTCTCCACATCTGGCATTTAGCCATCTTCTTTTATCTTTTTCAAAGGACCAAAATCATGAGCAATAAAAGGTGCATTTTGTTTGTCACTCGCATTTTAATATCATCAAGTGGGTTAAGCTGCCTCTAATTTCACTGTGGGATTGAGTTTCCAAACAATTCTAAGCAGTCTGTACAATTACTTTATACAGTACAATTATAGAAACACAACATTTAGTATTAAATGGCTTTGGGTGTTTGAGCTTGTGGTTGTCTCAGCTTGCATGTCAAATCTTTCTCATTTAAATTTTGTGAGTTTTCCTCTAATTTTCTGAAGATGCAACTCTCAAGGGTGGAATATGACAGGGATTGGGCCTAGAAGCTCTGTTATTTCCTAAAAAGATAGAGAGGTCATATAAAGACAAGAGGGCAAACTGGCAACACTTTGCATTTTTTCTCCTTTATTTTTACCTCGTTACCTGCACATGAAGAATGTGCATAATGTCATATTGGTGTTAATGAGCTGGATTCATTGCATCCTTATGTGCCTTTCTAGGCATGTGCGTGTCTGAAGATACTGGCTCCCCTGCTGCGAGCGTATGCAAGTGCAGTAGGATTAACTGCTGTGTGCTTTCTTATCTCGACCCAACAGCTGTTCCAGAAACTGAAGAATCTAATGAGGCCTTATTCTGTCGAGTTCGAATCACCGCTGGAACTGTCTGCACAGGGTGGGTCTAAACAAACACGCTCAATGTTGATCACAGAGATACAGGCATTTAAAATGCCACATGAATATATATATAAATATACATTCATTTAAACACAATTTTAATAGTTCTTCTTTTGCTGCTCCCTTCATCCATTTCTTATACACTGTGCACTTGTTCTCTCTCCTCCTTAGCCTTCCTATATGATGATGTTCAGATACAGTGTTTGATATTTCAAAAGCCTTGGTCCATGAACTACTGGAAATATGGATGTCTTGATACCAATACCAATATTTGTTATCAATTCTCATACTGAACTTGTGTACTTGTACTTCTCCAAGACCTTACTCAATACTGCATTACACCCTCGAGTTTTTTGAGTAGTTAGGTGGAGGTGGAAGGACGTCTGTGGTTTTCAGCTGTTTAAAGATAAGTGACAGCAAGAAAAGTAAAGGTGCAAGCTTTCCTCTGCTAAAATCTTAAGATCCAGTTGCTAACAGTCATTCTCATATTTCTTAAGGTTACTAAACATGTTTAATATTTATTGCTGACATCAGCATCAACCAAGTGAAATCTACAGTTACTAAAACTTTACCTGACGTTTGCTTTGTTTTGGTTTCTTCTGTTGACTCTACAGTACCTTCTGTGTGTGACTCTCCATGTGGGATCTCACCCAAATCTGAGCTTTTTCTTCCTTACAGCAAAAGTGGCTCCATTTATAAAATGCTGCTCTCCACAAATTTGCGAGTTTGTTTAGCTCAGAATTTACAGTCGTCAGTTGTGCACTTCCTTCCAGACTGTCAGAGATTATAAATCAGTAACCATTGTTAGAAACAGTGTTTAATTGTGAATTAGTCTTTGAACGTCTTAGCTATTCTTCAGGTGTCTCCCTGCTACTATTTGGACCTGAATCATCTGCCAGCTAACTGTGCAGTCGATTGATGAGGATTTTGTTGTTCAGCAACTTATACTAGAAGCACAACAGTTTAGTGCTCAGTAGCAGCAAGTACTAAAATGTAAGTCCTTGTCATTGGTCTGGAAAAAAGTGGTATTGGGACATCCCTAACTTGAAATTGTTACATGCAGATCCAGAAATGTCTTCACTTTCATGAATAGTGTTCCACAGAAGCATGTTCTCTTTCTGCCCCTTTTTACCTGTGGTGCACCAATAACTACACTTCGTGTTACCTACCTGCAACTGTCAATTAGGAGGCAACTAAACTATGCACCACCGATTTACAAATTTGAAAGGGCAAAGGTTTAACTGGAAAATTTATTTCTACCACACTTGCATTTGCAAACAATTATTTAAGGGGTAGTCCATTGATTCAGTATTGCATTTCCAAAAAGGTGGGGAATTCAAAACAAACATGTGGTCAAAAGCTGGTATTCGGACTTTTAGTGTATCCTATCTGATTTAAACTTTTTCTCTGATTTACCAATAAAGGCAAAGAGATGATTGAAATGTATTTCGACTTCCGCCTCTACCGACTTTGGAAGACACGCCAGCACTCGAAACTCTTGGACTATGAGGACTTCTTGTGACAAAGACACTTGGATAATGGAAGTAGCAGAGCCCTCCAATGCCACGAGAAACCTGTTAAAACTGATCCATTGACTAGTACTTAACCTCTCAACTCAATATTAAACAGTTATTCATGCTTTCATTGTGGAGAGGGCTGGAAGAAGAGAAAGAGGGATGCCAGTGCAAGGAGGCCGAAGACAAACTGTAATACACTGTGTCTCTGCTCTTCCTTAATTCCAGAGCAAAGGACAAAGGGCCATAAGAATACACATAAAAAATAAACAAATGCTAGAAAAGCAGGAGACAGTTGGACTACCCACATTATAGCCGCAAATTTTCTCTGTCTCTAGTTTGGCATCAAATGAGAATCAAAAAAAATTAATGTGTAAAAAAGAAACATTCATCGTTTGAGATAAACATCTGTTGCAAAAACATCCTTTTTGAGGCTAAAGTGTTTCAGAAAAATCACAGTCGTTCTGTCATGATGTGGTTCTGTGTTTTGACCTGGACCTCTCGAATAACCTCAGACCCTAGTGACATCATATACATAAATAATCCATAAGTCAATGTGTGTATATACATAATATGAATATATTAGCATAGCTTTAGTCATGCAAATAATATGAGAACAATGATGCATCATTTATTTTTGATGTGCATTAATGTGCAGTTTCATATGGAAATACTTTGAAATAACTCAGGTTTTAGCCATAAAGTAATTAATACAGTATGTTTGTCTATCAAGATATTGTAATCTTTATCGCCATTGCTTGGAATGAATGTATTCTCTCTCTAGAAATGTATCTTTGGTTTGAAGAAATAAGCTTTATGTTTTGCTTAAAAAAGTGATAATTTGTGTGTGTGCGTGTGAGAGTGTACTTTCCATGTAAAAACGAAGGCAAACATACAGATGTGTGCATTATCTGCTCTTCTTTTGAAGCCAACAGAATTATTACCTTCATCCCCATAATTATCTTTCTGTCACAAACACATAGTGTAGTACGATTCATGATGTCAAGTGGGATGTAATAGCCATCCAAGTGCTCCTACCCATCAAGTGTAGGAGTTGCCCTATTGATCCCTGTTGCACTTTTGCAGAAGGTTCAAGCCACTTAGCTGGCCCCCGTCAACACTTGCTTTCACTATCTGCCAAACACTCTTGGGTTCTCTTAATGGTGGCCAAATGAGCTCCATCCACCTCTCACTTTGCTGGGCTTTGATCCAGTCTGAGGACCAGTGCTCTCTGAATTAAACAGATCTGCCAGGAGTTTAAGCTGTTAACAGCCATCTGCCATCCTGCCAGGTGTCAGCTAGTTAAAAGGCCCAAAATATGCACTGTGTGTGTGTGTGTGTGTTTGTGTGTGTTTGGGACTGTGTCTGAGACTGTCACACTACCGAGGTGACCTGAGTTGTCTCAAACAGGTTAACAATGGTCAAATATGGGCAGCAGCTGAGCCTACTGCTGGACAGCAACTTAAGATTTTAATTTGTTTGCACACAAACACACACCTAAATATTAACATTAGGGCTGGGACAAAATCATTTTGAAACATCAAATTTAGAAAAAAGTTAATTATTACAATGATCAATAATATAGTTTATTTAAAGCCACAGTGTGTAATTTGTTCCTCTTTTTCTAAGGAGGCATACACAATGCTTATCTTAAAGGTCTCAAAGGAGACATCAACAATTCTCCAGTTGCTGCTTTGTTACCTTTACACTTGAGGAGTGCTTGTATATAAATAGTATTAATCCTCCCGCTGCACTCTCCATATAAAAATGTTTCTGCTTCTACCTGAAAAAGTGATAAAGGAAAAAATCTTTGAGGACTTTTCAATCACAGTATTGCTCATCCTCCAGATATCGTCACCGTAATGGTGAGCGACTCATATAGATGTACCCCTCCCCCTGACTATAGGCAGTGAAATCCTTTTTCATGTGGAGGAGTGCTATCGAAAGCCTGTCTAACTAAGATTCATTACTGCCTGGCATCAGTGTACAGTTATTTCCCTAAAAACCTTTTGAGCGGATATTTTATTTCATAGATTTCACTATGGTCAAGTGGTCCCAGCCCTAACATGTACACAAATGCACGCAAACATATTCCAGCACATGCAGGTGAAGGTCTCTGTGTATGCTAAATACAACTGTTCATTTGTCATTATCTGTGTGGATGTGTTAATATTTTGGAGTATTGTGTGCAGAATCTCTTTTGGTGTGTTTAAAGTCTACCAATCTGACTGGAGTGCTCTCTACTAGCAGAACTCTGGATTTTATTTGCTTTTGCCCTCTCTCTGACATTGCAGTGCTGGCGTACACTTTGCCTGGCACAAACAAGTGCTCTCTCACCTGAGTCACACAGTACATGTTTTCATTACAGATATAAGATTCAACAGTTACACAACCTGCCATATCTCTGAATCCTTTTAATTCCAGCAGAAGCATTAACCTGCCAATTTCTCCAAGATGTTGCCCTGAACAGCTGCTGGGTTACATTTTACCCTGGTGTAATTTTCAGACCAGAGAAATGGACAATGGTTAATATAAAGCAAAGATGCAATAGGGAAGATCCTGTACATTTCTGTCAGTTCAGGAAGTTTTTCTTGGAAAGGAATCAGTGTATCTTGTGGAACAAGAAAATCTCACACGGTATGCAGTGTAGTTTATCAAAAAATTACTGGTTACTGATGTCTTGTTTGAATTTATTGGCCTGAACTGACCATGATGTGAAGAGCACTCTGACTCTGAGTTTGAGAGAGCTTTCTTGTTTTCCTCTTCACTGGAAATCTAATTAAAAGATGCAAACAGCCTTTTTCCTCTTGGTCTATGTTGCATAATTTGCCTTTTCATTTTATTTACCAAAGTGAGAAAATCAAAAGGGCAAGGTGTAGTATGCCATTCAAGATGTTTCTTCTCTGTGGTGATAGAAATATCTCTTTGGCTGTAGAGGTTCCACACTAAGTGCTTCTTTAATTTTCTAAAGTAAGACACTCAAGTCAGACTTGAATGGATTTAGAATCAATTTGAAATAAAGATGGCTGCTCAAATAGGGCTCTATATACACATTTTGAAATGGCAATTTATGTGAAATGTAGTGTTCAAGGATCATAGAATGCGCTAATGATTTCATGTATTACATGAAATGTCCGCATCCTTAACGATATACGTTACACCCTGTTGTGGTGCCGTACAGGGTGCAACAGAAATACCAAAGATATGCTTACAGTACTGAAAAAAGGAAAACTTTTTGAAGAGACAGCAAGCGCAAATTTTGGCAGCGGCAGGTGAGAATGAGCTGCCACTATTTATGGGAGCTGCCAGTTTGCCGCCATGATAACTGCCTGTGAGCTGCCATAGTACCTTCTGCTATTCCAGACTGCTGCCGGTGAGATGAAAACAGACATTTGGCTGAAAAGACCTCTGGGCAAAAGGACCTCACCTATAGGTACATTGGTATATGGGAAAATTAAGTTGGGGACCATCTTAATTATTTTCAGAATTCCTTAAATTTTGACATGCATTTAGTATAAATATTTTATATTTTATAACTTCACATAGGATAGTATGATGTTGCATATTTATTAATATTTAAATCCCAATTAAAAAAAGTTTTATATCACTTAAGCCAGGTGAGCTATTGGTTCAAAATCTGCTCTAAACTGTCCTGCAGATGACATACCACTTTATTTGGGATATTAACTTTACATATTAGTTAATCTTTTATTAATGGAATTGGAATCTCTATGTACTAGTATTATAATATTTACATATAACATGTACATACTGTACATAACATACCAAGAATACTGTAGCCATGAATGCAATCTTTTTTGAATAGTTATTTTGTGGTAATGGAATAATTTCTCTTTTGTGTGTTATAACAACATAATTATATCAAAATCCAGATCTCAGCGTACTGATGACTTATCTTTCAAAGCTTGTGTAACAAAAACGATTTTGGTTTAATAGTGAATATATTAGATTTTTTACATTATTGTGTTGATGTTTTACAATGGTGGGTAAATTATTAGACCACTGAGATAAACAGTGCTCCCCTAGAACACGCTCATCCAATGTACAGTTCACAGTCTGTCCCCCACTAGCTTTTGACATTTTGTTTGCTTCATACCAGTAAAACAGTCTGTGTCTGTTAACAGTCTGTTATCCTCTCAGAGCATGTTTAGTTGTGCCAGAGTGAACAAAAACCACATGCTGCCATGTGAGGCCAAGACATTAATTTGGAGTTCGCCTTGTCTTGAAAGTGGCCAAGAACAGCGACAGACAGATTCTACACTTTTCCAGAGCTATGGTCAGTCTGCAACATGCAAATTGTGTCTGAAGCATCATTGATAGATCAGGTGAGAACATTTCCCCATCACTCCCTGACATTTTTCAGTCACTGGAGAGCAACTGCGTTCTCATCCTATTTCCATTAATCTATCATCAATAAAGATACGAAGTCCTAATGTCCAGTATAAAGGGTTTTGCCATCTGAAAGACAAGGATACACATTGTAGAACAGATTTCAAATCAATGGGTCACACTGGAATGTATTGAAACTTTAGCGTTATGGCTATTCCAATATTTTCGGAAATAAGCAAGTTCATAATATCCATCATATCAATATCAAGGTAGGTGAGGTTCTATGGCCTGACTAGAGATCATCCAACACAGATTTGTTGCCTGGAGGTCTTTTCAGCTGGACTTCATTTTAAAATACCCAGCCAATACTAGATGTGGTAAATAAACACAGGGGCTTCATCAAAGAGGCCACAACAACCAATACAGAGTTAACTACCATAACCGCTATTTATTAAAAGACAAAATAAAATTGAATCCTAAAATTGAAGGAAAACCAACCACGGGGAGACCAACCACAACACTGGTAGGGGGTTAGGAGTATCCTAAATGTGTATTAACCAAATAATCTAAAATCAAATTAAATAAGTAAACAACACAGTAACAAAACATGCAATTTAAAAGTAAGTGAACTCACAGAAAGGCCACAAACTGCAATACTATAGGAACAAAAAGAAAAACTTAAAACTAAAGCTATCCAAAACAACCTAACCTAAAAAACAATATACAACACTCAACATAGTATACAACACACAGTTTCACTATAAATAAGGAAATAAACACACATTTTATATTTTTGGACAAACAACATACCTTACAACAAACTGCTCAGCTTGTTGACCTATAAAAGTTATAGGTCCCCGCCGCATGAGTCCCAGTGTGTCCCTGCCACAATCGGTCGTATAAACAACCTCAAATCAATTTCACTGCGGTCAGCTCATCAGCAGTGGCCAAAAATAGCGCCAGCTAACTGGCAGCTTCCACAATAAGAGGTTGGCTCACTGGTACCTATAAAGAGTGGCAGCTGCCACAGCAATTCATTTCCGTCTGTTGATCCCACAATTGGAGCTAGTTTGTTAAATTGACTACTACTGCTCTCCGTGAGTGTTTATGATTATTATTAGCATGTGATGTTATCACATGTATTTGGTTTGAAGGCTCTGCATTCCAGGGTGCTTCCTCTTTTTAATGATATAGTTTGTTAACAACCTGATCAAACCAGACATCTACCAATATACAGGTCTCCTCTGTGGCTATGTCATTGTCAATGTTCTGCATTACATTCCCTAATCAGGTTTTAAAGAACTTCTTAAATCTTCCAAACAAGGCACATAAATGAAAGATTTATCACTTTAAAATCACTGTAAACAGGGAAAGATGTAGACATTTTTTATTGGGGGGTCCAAACTGGGACACACACTAACTAGGGATTTATTTCCACTTCAGATGTGATCAGTTTTCCTTGTGCTGAACATTCTGGAGCAGGTACCTACCACCTTGTCACTCTGCCTGGGGTTGGGACCTGGGGGGACAATTGGATTTTGGGGGTTGACATTGCCATGCCAGGCCACTCAACTGTCCCTGCCCCCAGTGATAATAGTGTCTTCACCCATTCTCTGTTGTTCGCCCAGGGTTTTGAAGCCGTCCATTATGGTGGCTCTAACAGCCATTGTTCAACCTGAAACTAAAAATTTACAATAAAAAGTAAAGTAAATTTGTTGGAGAAGAATATTTTCAGATTGAGTCATCAGTTAAGACATTTGCTTTTATTACAGGACTGATTTTAGTTGGTAGTTCAACTCCCCATTAGAAATAATTTATTCCATTTGATTTGAAGATTGTAAGAATGTATCTATATAAACAACAATAAGGTGAACTTCTAATGCATGAATTACATATAAGGTGTGTGAACAATTATACTAGCCCTCTCTGTACACCCGACTATTTAAAGAAAGTTTCTACTTTCTGTAAAACTTTACTGAGGTGCTCTTTTGCCCTGATGATCTCTGTTCATTATCACTCTTGCATACTCGTGGTTTGTGTTAACAACATAGGCATCCACATCTGCCCCCCATTCTGTCCAAAGGACAGAAGACATACAATGATGAGCCACAACATTAATGCCACCTGCTGGTTTTAATATAGAAAAAATTTAAGTAATAAATACTAATGTATCATTATGGATTAAAAACTTAAAAACTAAAATATGTATAATGTGCTTAGTACTTTTAATTGAGGGCAGCACAGTGATGGAGTTTTTAGTGCTGTTGCCTCAGAGCTAGATGGTGCCTGGTGTAAATCCCAAGCCGACCGCCTCTCTCTATGGTGTTTGCATGTTGTCCCCATCCTTGCGTAGGTTTGCCCCAGGTAGTCCAGTTTCCTCCCACAGTCCAAAAACATGCATGTTAACTGGTGGCTCTAAATTGCCAGTAGGTGCGAATTAGAGTGTGAATGCTTGTCTGTGTATGTCTCTGTGTGTTGGCCCTGAGATAGACTGGCGACCTGTCAAGGGTGCACCCTAACTCTTGCCCAAGTGACATCTGGGATAGGCTCCACGACCCTAAACAGAATAAGCGGTTAGAGATAATGGACCATCGGATGGACCGTTTGAAAAAAAGATTTAAAGTGGTACTTGTAGTAGAGATTTTTAAGCCCATACAGTACCTCCACTTTTACTTGAGTATTGAAAATTTGTACTTCCACCATCTCTGCACACTGAAGAACCCCCAACACCTAAGTAAACAAAATAGGTGGTCGTATGTAACACCACTGCGCACTGGCTCAACTCTCAACAATGGTGAGTGGATAATATTGGCGTCGGGATTAAACGGGAAGAGAACTGGGAAGAACAGAAAAGTAGAACAAGAACCGAACCTGTTTTCGTAGGTGTTTAGATTTTCACTGATTTTATATAATATTTGTATATGTTGTTTAATATATTCTATTGTTGTACTGATGCTTAAGTCAGTCTTTAGTGTATACACTTTTTTTTCAATGTGTTTTGAGATGTGTACTTCTGCCTTCTTTTTCCCCAAAAAAGCTAAATTAAATTTTAAAAAAAGGATAAGAAAAGTCTGGGTTTGATCGAATACTTGAACCACAAATTATTTGATTAATGAAAATTACAATAGTTTTACAATTTACTATTTGGTCTTTGAAATGACAACTCCTGTTATCACTCAAAATATTGGAGTCTCTGGAGAGAGTGCATAGCAACTGTTGCGTAGCAACAGTTGTTCACTCAGTGGATTTTGATATTACTGTGATGTATGATGTAGGTACTTTGATGTATGACGTCACATCCCAGAAGCCTATGATAGCCTACACCCAAAGTTCCCCTCAGGGATCAATAAAGTATTTGTGATTCTGAAAGGTGCGACGTGCTAACTCAGGTGAGTTTCTAGAACTCTTTGAAAGACACACCAGCTGAAATGGACAACGCTCTACAGACAAACGAGATAATGCAGCTAAACATGGAGGAGACTCGCCACATGGTGGATTCTTTTTTTCAAAATTTGACCCATGAACAGTTGGAATTCTTTAAATTGGATAAAGCAAATGATGCCACTAAAGCCATTTTGACAGAATTCCTGTTGGACCTCATAGTTCTATTAACAAAAATAGTTTTGGGGAGACTGAAGAAAACAACTAAAGCGGTGTCTGAGAAGCATGTACAGTCCACTCTGAGTGACACACTTCCTCAGACTTTTGCTGATGCTCTGCACACTGCAGATGTCGTCCACAGTGCCAGCTCAGTAAGCTTAACAAGCCTGATCAGTCAACAGGTTGCCACAAGTGTCAACTCTGCTTTGTCTGCTAGGGCAGACAGTGCAGAGCCTCTCATAGATTTGGACAACGCGTGTCCATCGAGACTTGATTCCATGGTCCACCATGCCAGCCAATTGATTAAAGACTTTGTGGATAAAATAAAAACACAATACAAATCTCGACCAGGTAGAAAGAGAAGTTCGATGAGTCCTGCTCCACTCAGCAGTGATGAACATACGCAGTATGCCAGCTCGACACCATTGAAATCGTGGAGTCAGCCAGGAGACAGCCAGGGAGAAGAGTCGTTAAAGTCACCAGACGAAAGCCTGGCGGACACAACATCAAAAGCTGTGGAGGAAATTCTGAGGAAGGAAGTAAGTGATATCGTTGAACCTCTGTTGAGTCATATGTCAGAGGAAGAGTTTGATCAGCTGGAGTCTGGTTCACTTCTTGAAATCAGAGAAGTGGCAGATGACATTGCTGAAACATTTGCTGATCAGGCAAAGTGCATTGTAAGCAGCAATACTTTAGAAAGTATCAAAGCTGAAAGCCCCGTGAGCAATGTGAACACCAAGATTAAGAGATTTTTTACTAAGCAGTTTGCTCGAGCTTCGGTTTTCCGTATGATGACACAGTTGAAGGCCAAATTCTTTGACAACAGCAAGGTCAAAAGTAGTCAATCAGTGCAAGTCCTCCTGGCTTCTGTTGACTCTGTGTTTCAACCAGAGGATAAGGAAGACCAGGACAAAGCTGATGAGTATAGCTGGGTAATGGACATTCCCATGGGTAATTACAAAATATTCTCTAAAAGCCTCACTAATTTCCTGCAAACATATTCAGATGGGTTGAGCTTTATCCCAGAACCAGGTGAGAAATCCCTCAGTGAAACCAAAGTGTTTGTTACTCCATCACATGCCATTATAAATGCATTCATAAGAGACAAAGTGCAGTGCTTTTTTGGACTGATGAAGTGGTGGTTGAAAAACCAGGAAGGGCCGCTCAGTGAGAGGGTAACAAAACTCACTGTGGAGGATCCTTCAGCAGCCGAATCTTTTCAGGCCCTTGTTGAATTGGAAACAAAAAAGATGACCATAAGGGTAATTGTAGAGAAGTTGCTCACACAGATTCTGACTAACACACAAATTGGCCCCAGTTTGGTAGATGTGGACAGCTACATCAACTGGCTGTCCAACAGCATATGGGACGAAGTCCAATATGAACATTTTGAGCTCACCAAAGAAATATTGGAACAACTTTACGAGGTGGTTTACAAAGATCTCTGCAGAAACTGGTCCTTTGCAACAAAAATGATAACTGCAATTTATTTATATAATCCACTAATTGCAAAAACTATTGCCACCACTTTCAAAAACCACCTTATTAATGGGCCACAAAAAGGAATCTTCGGGTTCTCCAGTTTTTATAAAGCCATCTCCAAACCCTTCAAAAAGTAGACTGCCTGTTATTCAGGTATTTAGGTGAAACTCCTAAATAACACCCAGTCTCTTCCTTGTAATCACAAAAGCTTCAAATCCTGGTCCCCTCCTACTTCTATCTATGAACTTCCCAAGACATAAGCCAGGAGGTGCCCATAGTCCTTTTCTGGACCACCTTAGTGGTCAGCAGTGTTTACAGCAAGCAGACAAGGGTCTGACTCCCTTCTGACTGTTGATGAGTTTGCACTCTGACTACTTTGGTGGTGGTGTGGGTTTACTCCGAGTGCTCCGGTTTCCTCCCACATTCTTTAGAAAATGCAACAAAAAAAGGACACTACAATTTACTAATTTGACCATTAAAAAATATATATATATGCCTCTCTCTCTTGTTTTCTGTTATAGTTGTAAATAGTTGTAGCCACATTCAACTTACTGGTTCAATTAAAAAAAAATTGTTAAAAGTACAAATAAAAGCCTTTTTCATTATATTATGTACCTTAGTACGTAGTTTTATTTTATAAAGATGGATGTTGTGAGCTTGAATGACATCAGCATTTGTCAAATATTAACTCCAGATGTCAGTACTTTTATATGTAAATGTAAAAGCAACATGAGCTTCACCCTGAATTATTAAACCCCCAAGAACAGTATTAAAAGTTACCACCCTAAAAGGAAAGTAATAACATGTTTTATTGCCGATACGTTTTAATACCTTCACAAAAGATTTGAATCAAGACCGTTTTCCTTCTTTAACCTGTGCCTTATGTCAAGATGTCAGATTGTGTGTTTTGTCTGTTTGTTTAGACAATGTATTGCTTTCTCTAATTCAGTCTCCCTCTGTGTAGGTGGGCTGCTCTCCCTCCCTGCTGTTGTCACTGCCACACCCTCGACCAGTGCTGTGGAGCGATTTACAGCTGCTTGCACTTGTGTGGACTGCTCCTAGATTAGTGCTCATCAGTCTGCATCTGTTTTCTGTAGATTTTACAGGGCTCCCTTAGTTTATTAAATGGCATCCCTCACTTTTTGTGGGGCTTTTGTTTATTTATTTAGTTATACACCTCGTTGCTTTTAGTTTTGAACAGTCTGCTTTTTCCCTGTACTCGCCCGTCTCCTAGTCATTACATTAAATACAATCTATTCCACCATCTGTGTGTGTGTTGATTCTGCTATTGGGTCACAGTCTGTCCACCTGGTGTTCTACTACTTACCGTAATACCTCATGCGATGCTTTTTCATGTTGAATCACTATATGATAAGTTCAGATGAGCGGTCATGTTTCCTTATATCAGTTTTTCTTCAGGAGCTCATCATCTGTAAAACAGCAAAAACATTTGTCTTCTGTGGGTAGAGATTTGGTTTTTACTATTGTCTTTGCATGAATTCATAGCATAGACAATTTTATCATGATTATCACTGTAGAATTCTCTACCAGGAAAATCTACAAGTGACTGTGACTATTTGCATTCTGCTTGCGTTTCTGTTCCCCAGTCAAATTTCTTTCATCATCTCACCATCCTTAACCACTCCACAATACTCCTCGCACTCAGCCTTGCTGTAGAACTTGTTGGCGTTGGCCTGGCAGAAGCCTTGTTTGTAGGGCACACACCGACCGACGCTGGAGTATAAGCCCAGATGGGTGGCTGACCGATGCAGGATTGGGCAACCATGGGCAGACGACACACAGCTGCAGAGACAGAACAGTGCTATATATAAACCCTATTTCCAGAAAAGTTGTGACCCTGTAAATGAAAATAAAAAGAGAATGTATTGATTTACAAATTATCTGAAAATAGTACAGAGACAACATATCAAATGTTGAAACAGAGAAATTGGATTTTTGTTTGAAAGTTATAAGTTTATTTTGAATATAAACAACTTTTCTGGAAGTGGGGTTTGTAAATGTGATGCATTTCCATTATATTTGTTTCTGCCCACACAAGTTTTTTTTTTTCAGTATTGATTTGGTTCGCTACATCCTCACCAGCTAAACCCAACAGCAGGCTTTTCCAAATTCAAAGCTAACCAAAAAAAAAAAAAAAGTACAGACAGAAGAGACAGTTGGTAAATGTAGTGTGGTATATTACTGTATTATGTAGATTTAGCATTTTGTATTTCACTCCTCACCTTCAGTGCGACATCTCTGCAGACTTTCTCTTTTTTTTTTTCAAAGTTATTCTGGTTGCCCAAACACCCTCCATAGTTAAAGAGTTCACAGCTCATTGAGGAAGAGTTGTAGTAGTAACGTGGAAATAATCCAAAGCACGGCCCGCTATCCACTGCTGCTTTACAGGCCTCTACAGACACAGCAAATTTAAAAAGAAAAGGATTTTTATTGCTACATTTCCATTTTGCTCTCATTCATCGTCAATAATATGTCAGGCTGTACAATTATTTGTAGGCATGTGTTATCTGGGGATGTCATCAAGCAAATGAATAAGATGATCTCTTACAGCTTCCCTCCACATCTGATGACAGATGATGTGGTACAGTAAGCTTTGAATCGTGAGCTGTTCCTTTTCTTCTTGATACGTTTCTTATTATTTTAGTACATGTTAATCTTGGTTTTATCAGTTTAAAGAACCTTATATCAGAACTGGACAGGCATTTTCTGGCGAAGTCAAATCTGGCTATTCTGTTCTTGAGTGTTACCAGTGGTTTGCACCTTGTGAAGCATCTGTTATTTATGAAGCCATCTCTTGGCTTGATTTTGACTATGACTTGCTCAAGAGTGTTCTTGGTGTGAATGGATGTTTTGAAAAGGTTGTTTTTTCCACCATGAACAGAATTAGGTGGTCATCCATTTAGCTTTTCCAGCTAAACTCATCAGTCCAACTTTTTAAGAATGTTCCATACTATTGTATCGGGCATCCTAATGATGGCCTCCTGCACTTACATAGGCACCCTTTTTTGGACCTCATCTAAGTTTCAGTGAACAGCTATTAAATGCAAAAACTCAGAACCACCTTCAGGCCTTCTGTCAGTTTGATTAGTTATAGAGTAACAACGAGACAGACCACAGTTATGTCCTTTAGTTATGAGCCATCAAAAATGGGGCTTTATGTACAGTATAAAAAAAAATGTCAAACCCCTTGAATTAGAGCTAAAAGTCTTTACTTCGGTCACATCTTGAGTGATTCATTCTAGACTCAATGTGGTTGTTGCACAGAGGCCAAATGCCAAAAAACGTGGCTTCATAAATATTGGATCAAGAACTGTATGTGTGCCTTATTAACTATGAAGTCTGTGAAGAGTAAAAGGTCAACTTGTGTCAAATGAAAAACTTACAAAGCTAGTTTACTAGTGAGTGAAGCACAGTGTAGCAGTATGACGTTGATGTTGCAGCACAGTAATCACAGTACTGTACTTATACACTTGAGTATTTCCATGTCCTTCATACTTTCACTGCATTTCAGAGGCAAATATTTTATTCATACTCATTTACTATAGTAGAAATTGGGGAGGGTTGTGTCAGGAAGGGCATCCGGTGTAAAAACTCTGCCAAATCAACATGCGGACAATGATCCGCTGTGGCGACCCTGCACTCGCAGGATAAGCTGAAAGGACAAAAAAAATTAATAAATTAAAAGAAAAAGAAAAATTATATATATATATATATATATATATATATATATATATATATACTTGCTATATTTATTTGTAAATATTAGTAGTTATGAAATAAGCAAATAATTATGATTCTGAACTATGATTCTATTCTGAAATGAGTCCTTTTCCATAATGTGTACTTTTACTTTGGATACTTTCTATACTTTCATGCTTTAACTTCTCTACCACCTTATTTTTATTGCTGCATAAACAGTAGTTTTGTGCTGTTTAAGGAGATCGTGTTCTCTGCTTCAGGTTTGGGTAATGTAGGAACCAATTGTAGTTTAATAGAAATATTGTAAATATGTATAGCCCAAATAACAAAAGTTACCTATTTTCATAACTGATCATCAGTGATTTAAAGATATGTATTGAAACAGCTCATATAGGCTACTTATTATGTTATTAAATCATAGGTAAAACATGTGCTATACCTTCTCAGGATGCTCAAGGCAACAGTTTGACTAATAGCTTTATATTCCATATTGAAGACTGCATGGTCTGAAATTAAACATTGACAATTTGAACATTGGGCTCTGGAGAAAATCAAGTAGCAGGTCTTTTTCACATGTGCAGTTCATAATGATCAGTAATGTGCACTACTGCAGTACATCCTTATATTCAAGTGGATTAGTCAGTCTTTGCGTTAGTCAGTCCTGCGCTTGTGTTTTAACTTTTTGGAAGACTGGAGCCACTTCTGTCCAGCTGATCGAAATGATCGTCATCCTGACCTAAATTTAAACTGATTATTTTGTTAAATCAATTTATACTTGAAAACAGTACATATTTTGAACTGTTAATTTTGCAAGTTGATGTAAAGACATTAAAAATACTTTAATTTAATTACTAATTGAAATTGTCTTTATTTCCTTATTCAGTTTTTAAAACTCCTTTTAAGTTTCAATGTTATCTTTTCTCAGACATTGCAGCCCTTATTAATGGCACAGACTATATTGTATGTATAGTTCACTGCAAAATGGGACGAGAGTAATGGGAGTACAACTGAAAAGAAAAATATTTCCTGCAGAAGTAAACAATTAACTGAGCATGAAGAAGCAGGGCTCCACTTCTTTCACCTTCAGCACATCTTGTTTGCTGATTTGCAATTTTAGGCTCCCTTATATGTCCCAATTGGGGGCCATAGCACACCAGTTCTAGACTTGTACCTGTATCTAATGCTGTATGAGGATCGCTGTAGTGAAAGTAATTTGTGACTTCTTTATGCTGACATTTTGCTGTACATGGCTGCATTTACTGTAGAGTGGTTGATGCTTTTCAACTGTATGTTCAATATGCAGACATGATCCCTGCCACTGGGTCTGGTTACGATGAAACTTAGTAACACGTGATAATAACTTTTAACCCCAAACCTCTAGAACTAATGGTAGAAGCTAAATTTGTGGCACATCCTTGACTGACAGAGGAGCATTTTCAGAATAGAGTAACTGTAATGCTATAAAATTAGCACAAGAGGTCAGTATGACACTTAGTTTCCCAATGTGAGTGAAACCACTGACGTGTGGAGAATAGAAGTGGTTTTTTTTAGGTTTACTAGTTTCCAACTTTCTACAGTCCTACATGCAGATACTGGGTATTAAATATCCCTCTGCCTTAACCTCCATATTAACTATTTCTCTGCTTCTAGGTGATAAATTTCTCCAGGTGAATAAACCTTTCCTCCTGAGCAAACACATTTTAACCTCTTCATTAAATTCTGTTTGTCTACTTAATGAGACATAAACACATTGTTTCAGACTAACTTAAATCTTTTACAATTATAGTATGACTATGGATGTCAAGTGGATTAAAGACTCTTGAAGAATATGTCAAATGCTAAAAATGATTCACCTATATCAAAAGAACAAAATGTGGTATTCCAGCACTCAAGAACAGCCTACACCTTCAGAAATGTTAACAGTGCACAGCACACACTAGTGGTCTTTTTCTGTAAATATAAAAACAAAGGTTGATGACATTACATAAAGGCAATCATGTTTTATTCAAAAGATGAACAGGATACATTATGTATAGAATAATGAATTTAAAGTCCTGTCTTGTTGTCAAAGACTTTGCATGCTATGACAATACATTAGTGAGTGTTCAGTATGTTGGCATGCATTGAGGGGGCAAAGAGCCCCCAAAGCTCTAAATTAAAAAAAAAAAAAAGAAAAGAAAAAAACAAAAAAAAACAATGCAAAACTTTGTGACTTATAGTCTGAAGAATGGGCAAAGACTATATTGAAACAAAGTACAAGATTGAATATTGTAAGTCTAAAATATTTCATGTAGCTTTTGGTAGCTTGCACCCAGCATTCAGACGCAAAACTATCCTTCAGTACTTTGTTGTTGGAGGGCAAAATATTCACACCATATGGGAGCTAGCTTACTACAAACTTTATCTTAAATAATCATTTACAATATATCATAATGTAAAGCCTGTCATAAATGTGTGGAAATCATCTTTTAAACTAGTGAACATTTCACAGTATAACACAAATTCTGGCATTTATTTGTACAATAAATGTTTTCACTATAGACAATAAAGCTTATCTTTTCATTATTGAGTAAATTCTAAAATCAAGAGTGTTTGTCTGCAGGATATTAAAAATCAATTAGAATAAGAAAAGACACATCATATGCATAGTACTAGTCTTTAAAACAGACATACAGTACATACAGTTTAGAGTGACATGCAAGTAAAAAAAATCCAAAGTCCCTTTTTTATACATTCAACACTTAAGTGCTGAAGTTATAAGTCTGTGGAAGCCTTAACTGTTATAATCAATAGTGAATAAGTATTCTAACGAGAAACATATTAAGTGACTTTATACTTACACCAACATAGTTTAGAAACAAACCAACTAATGAAGAATAAAAAGGAATAAAAGAGGGAAATGCTGATATACTGCTTTGGGACCATCTAAAATAAACACAACATTAAATAAAAAGAGTACTTTATAACTACTTAAAAATATTTGCAGAGTGGCCTCCTATTAAAGATGGAAAGAGAACTATTTCTTCATTCAATACCAGATATGTCATGCATAGAGTGGTACAAAAAGGTCCGCAGCTGCACAATGCGCCAATCTCAAACTAGCAAGAATAGTCAGCTCCAGTAGTTCAATAAAGAACAAATAGTTTAAAGGTTTCTTTTCTTTACATTATTGAACTATGCTTACAAAATTCTACCACACTTAAGTTATTGGTGTCCTGGAAATGTAATGTAATTCTTACAATAAAAAAAACAAAAAAAAAAAAACAAATAAAACAACTGAGAACATTCACAATTTTAACTTGAGGTTCAATAGTCGTCAGTATCCACTTTGATAACTGAAATAAATACATGAAACGTTTTAAATGGTGTTTCTCAGTATCACAACACGCAACTTTGTTTGGAGAGAACTGACTTGCTGTTTAAACTATTAAAAATATATTTTAAGTTATTTTTTAATTTTGCACCAAAATGTAGTTTTTCATATGCATTTTGTAGATCAATACCGTCTTTAATCAATTTGCTGCAGTACTATGAATTAAAAAAAATACCAAAAAAGGTAATGTTCACACACAAAAAAAAAATAACTACAGTAAATGCACTAGCTTTGAAAATGTTTTCTTATATACAGTAATGATGAATCTGGTTCTTCACATACCACTAATCCATTAAAGTTTTTTATTAATTGTAAAAAACTGACTTATTAACAAACCTATAATAGGACTAAAATTAAACATTGCTAAACATGAGGGTGCTAATGTATTTAAATAATTTATACAGTGCTTGCATTGGGAAAGTAATCACATGCATAAAGTTAAGTAAACATTTTTTAATTTCCCTTTTTTCCATTTCGGGAAACCTGTACAAACCTGTGACTAGACAATCACTGTTAAAAAACCTGCTCCACTGAAAAGAATGTCAAGGTGATGGTGCCATACACCATCAGTCTCCTGTTCCCATGCCCTTTTTACCTGAAAGTATCGTCAAGTAAAGACAAGAAGAAACACAAGTGGCTGAACTATGATAACACACAAAACTGTACAGTTGAAGCCTGAGACAAAGCATGCTAAGACTATAAAGCATGCAGGATAAGAAGAGGAAAATGGGTTGAAGATCAAGAGCTGCAGACAGGTTCAAGGTTCAGAAGAATCCTCTGTTGGAAGGTTCTCACATTACACTCAGTCCCACAACCCCAAGGCTGAGGCTTGTAAGAGAAGAAAATTTAATAAAGGCTTAGCAAATGGTTGTCAAAGTGCATTAGAACCGTAATTTCACCCTTTTCTCTGCAGACTGCCAGTATAAAACTGTGAGTAAAGGGGTGTGGTGCTGTGTGGTTGCAGACAGGCAGATACCATGGTGCATAATACACCCTCTGCATCAGGAAAGAGCCTCATCCTCTCCCACGTAGGGCAGGTCCATACTCCTCATGCCATCACCACTTTCTTGTTTCCTAAGTAACAGAGCATTAGTTATAGCACTGCTGTGGGCCCACTGCCAATCCCACTGTATATCACTGAGCAGAGAAATAAAACTACTGTTAAGCTCAGTTTAGAAACTGGAAACCAACCATTTACTTTTACATAATGCAAGGTAGCACAAACTAAAGAAACTCGGCTAAGTTGTCTTTGTTTGTCAAAGTTTACGATACTCAAGAGGAAACACAAAAATAATTCGTAAAATTGGTTAATAGAAAAGATTATATGACAGAAGTTAATATTTCTGGCAAGGACATTTCTCAAGAGATGCAATGACAAATTTACAGGTATTTCCTTTGGTGTGGAGACACAGCAACAACTTAAGATAAATGCATCCTCTGGTCTCATGATGAACTGATTCTGGACAAAAATGATACTTCTGATTTGACTGTGCCAGAGACAAACTGATTAATTCATCTTTCCAATATGCTTAGGTTTATTCATATGGTGGTTGGTGTGTATTTAGTTATGTTACATAATACACTTTATCAACAGATAAAATTGTTAGTGCCCTTCCACCACAGTTTTCCCTGAAACAAATAAAATAATACAGCAATGGCCAGACCAACCAACAAAGTGACTACTTTTCTCCAGTCAAAATAGGCTAAATTACTAATTACAAGATTAAAAATGTGTGATAGTAATTACTGGAAATCCACTCTTTATGATCTTTTCTAACAAATCGGTCCAGGCTATTTTCATTTGTTTAATTACTTAAATTATTCTGTAGAATCAAAACTCGAAAGCAGGGTCGGTTATTTCAGAAGAATTGTGTGGTTCTTCTTTTAATATGGATGGTTGTCAACAATTATTTCCACATCTGTATATCTTGAGAGTAAACACAACACCACAAACTGTGGTATCAATAAAAAACCAGCAATACTTATTACTATGGATTTAACAGATGAGCTTCTTATGATATAATTCTGTAAGTATTTAACCACAGCTCTTATCCCAAACCATGGCCTTGTTCATAGGAAGTAGTAAAATTGTCAATTGCTTTCCTTCAGTTATATAATCAAATGGGACATTCTGCACTTCAGAATGTGTTTAACTGACGGTATCCTCAAACGTGGAACATACTGTAGAATAAATCTTATTGCAGAATCTGGAGAATACCTCTATATTACCAAAGATGGCTTCTCTTAACGCTCCTAAACTATCACAGGCTAGATTTCAATGTAGATGCACAAGTGTATTTGATCGTTAAGCCATATTTTGAAATGCAGGTGCTTATTTTATACTATACGAAGAATCTTAAAGAATGTTTTCTACCACTTACATATAACTACAGCAGGCAAGAATTGTCCTATGGTTATTTACCTTTTTTGGTTACAATGAATATAGCGGTATCTCACATTGCCTGTACTGCCTTTCCTGAGGGCAGGAGAGGGAGGAGTGAAATATTAACAAGTCTACTTCAAACACTGTCTACAGAGACATTATTAAAGCATAAAAACAGAAGCAGCTGCAAGTGATACAAAGCATACTGCTTTGATTTCAAGTATTAATGCAAAACCTTAGAAGGTCAGAAGCTGCACAAAATCCTTACATGACTGTTTGCCCTGGAGCACACAAGCTGCTGCGGTCTTCTTTACGGCCCCAGTCAAAGGGGTTCCCAAAGGAACGCTTCCTTAGCATGGTTCTCACCAGGATCTGAAAAAGAGAAATGAAAAATCATATACGACTTACAAGGTTGTGGCTATTATATAAAGAGGAATAGCTTCACTTTCATTTTGTTTTGTTGTAAAACAATAGTGGGGTTATCGTAACATAAATATAGTAACTTGTATTCAGTGGGGGTTTTATTTCTTTGCATGAAAACAGTCCTGTACATAAGCAACAGATTAAATTTTTACGAAATAGCTATGATCTGTCACACTGGAAATAAACAAATGGCACTTAGCCTAAACAATCTATAAATTATAGTCTACATATTTCCTGCAATTCACCCACACAGCAACAAATGACAACATGACAGCAGATGCAGTGAATATGGAGGTCGGCCCTTATAACTCTTTGCTTAAGAAGACATTAAGAGAAAAAAAGGTGGTACAAAGCACAGACAGGCTTTAAATTCCTCCCAAACCTCTTTATCTCGAATGAAACTTGTGAGAATACATTTTAAAAACTAAATGATTGATTAATCTGCTCTAGCACTAAGTGCTGTGAAAGCAATGAGGAAGGTGGTAGTTGTGTTGCTGGGTGGTGCAATGTGACTGAAACAAAGAAAAAAAATTGAACATGAACTTTTGATGCGTTTGTGTTTTTGCCTCTCTCAGGGCAGCTTAATGACAATAAACTGTTCTAATTGGGAATATTTTAATTAATGACACCAGAAGCAAAACAAAGTTAGACTTGTTACAGTGTGATGTCATTAATGTGTGGTTTTTAAGTAAAATACAAGTTTAAAAACTCACCACTGTAGCCAGGCTGGGGATATGTTTAACAGAGTTCTCTACCTCCTCCTCAGTCACCTCGATCAGCATACAACAGTTGTCATCCTCTGGAGGAAGGGGCTCAGCACCATGTCTTGTCACCCACGTTTGCACCTGGACACAAGAAGTCCAAATAAGTCCTTAAAATGTATGCAGCTTTTAGCAAAGACACCCTGTCTTTGCAGGTGCCTTATATTATGCGTGTTTTTGAAGCTTTATAACATTTATGAATAACATTTATGAATAACATTTATGAATGCCAAATATAAAGACCTGCAGCTCAAGGGATACTGTTTACCTTAATTTGTGGGACTGATATCCTTGTCTCTGGGTTCTTGTCCAGCATTTTCAGCAACAAATCTTTGAGATCATCTGATATGTCAGTGCTGTTGAAACACAAATGATTTTAACTACAATTAGGTTTTTTTTTTTTTTTCACAAAATAAATAGTAGCCTGTGAAATGCATTTGGCAGGCTTAACACAAGATGACAGGAGGACCAGGACTTACTTTTCAGGTATCTCCACAGGTTGTGCCTTGATTTTCTGATGAAGACTAACGATGCGCTCATCCATAAACGGACACTGAATGAAAGAAAAGTCGTGAAGGATCAGCTGAAATTCTTTTTTTAGTTTCTTCTTCTTTTTTTGCATAAACACAGACTCACCACTCCAAAAACGAAGCAATAAAGCGTCACTCCCATGGCCCAAACATCCAAAGCCTTTATGAGGTAAAAATAAAATACAAATACATGATGCAGTAATGCAGTGTTATATGTAAAGTGTTTTTTTTCAGTGGATGCTAATATACATAATAATGTATTTTGTACTAAGATAGATAATAAAACTACACTGAAACATAAATTATATAAACACGAAGAAAATATTTTCAAACAAAAAAGCAAATGTCATTGGATTTCTGAAAACCATTACCAGGGGCACTAGTTAGCCAAGTATTTCTTTACCTTGCCAGAGAAGTTCTTTCTGGTCTCTGAAAGTGCTTCAGGGGCAAGAAACGCTGGTGTTCCCACTGTGCTTGTTAGAAGGGCATCAGCTCCCTCAAACTGGTTACTGACTCCAAAGTCTGCAATCTTGATGTGTCCATCCTCTCCCACCAACAGATTAGAGGGTTTGATGTCTCTGTGGATGATCCTCTGGTAATGTACTATGACACAGAATGCAGTAATTTTATAATATTCTTTAAATAAAGTTTTCACTTTGTAAAAATTAGCATGGACTGTAAACGAATGAGTTGTTGGCTTGAAGGAACAAACAAAGGGTCACATCCAGAGTTCCATCTTGAAACCTTCATGTGTTATATCACAGCGTGAAATATACATTTTAACCAAACTACTTGCACTGTGCTTTTCTTGAGTTATATTCATTTAGAACAAGAAAAATAATAAGGTTCTAGCTGTTTCAGTGTCTCTCAGAGCAGAGAGCCCTCCCTCTTCTTCCCTTGGCACTAGTCTCCAAGACAACTCTTTGTGCAATCTCTTCTCAGACTGAAATGTATCAAGAAAAACTAAGATGAGGTGAATTGAGGGTGGGTGGCTAGAGTCAAGAACAGAACAAATGAAGAACTTGTAGGATGAAGGCAGATCTTGATAAATCACCAAGAACTTTAACTTGAAACAAAGATAATATCACTCTAATTCAGATATTTACGTATCTTTACTACATAGGTAATACAGAGGATTTTAGATAAATATTACATGCATAAAAGTACAGCTAATTATGAGGTAGTATTTTCATGTTATTTTGTATATATTGACAAATCTATTAAGAAATGATTACTCTTTAAGAAATTATTAATAACATTAATCGACAGTAAAATGAATCTTCCTATTCTTAACAGTATACACTTCAGTTACAGGTTGTGTATGAGATTTCAGAGACTTACAATACTCAATTCCCCTGAGCAGATCTTGGAAGTAAAAGCGTGCTTGGTCCTCACTGAAAGGTTTATCTGTCGGCACCTCCATCACAGCCCTGAATACATAAACAGGTAAACATATTTACAATTAGCAATGATAACTAATAAGATTGAACTCAAGCCAGTGTCACAATTATTACCATAAAACAGGCTTAGCTTACCCTTGCTTAACCAGCTCAAACACTGTGACAGAAACACAGATGAGGTTAGTAATAAGAGCTTTTCAGTTACAAAGAAATAAACAAAAAATATAGAAAATATATTTTTTTTAAATGCTTGTTTTGTGCATGACATTAAGACAGTGATTGTGTGTGTGTGTCGCTGCTGTAGGCTGACAGTGTGGCCACAACATACCCATGTACAGATGGTCCTCGCTAGGGTCATCCAAAACCTGGCACCAAATCACAGGGGAATAAAAATGAGTGTAAACCTATACAACAGATCACCTTTTTCTGCGGTAAAATTAAATGCATCTTCACTCTTGTGCATTGAGTGCTAAGCTGTGTCAATGATGCACACAGTATAATGTAATTTTGATGCATTTGAAGACTGCGATTTTGCAGTCCCTCTATGCAGATGTACTATTTCTTTGTCTTGAGCCAATAGTTTCTGGCATTCAAAAGTACCTGCACTTGCACTCTTTGAATGAAAATCTATTATTTATTGGGAACTTTTGATTTTTGAAAGTTTTCTATGTATCTTGACACACAGTTCACTTTGAAAAGTTTTTAGGAAAGTTTTGGCCAAATCTAATTTAAAATACCATAAATTTTAAATTTTTAACGGGGCTTACCTCTACTAGTTTTACCACATTAGGATGGTCCAGCTTTTTAAGGATGGCAATCTCTTGATAGACTCGCTCCAGAGGTCCTTTGGGCTGAGGGGGACCCTCAGGGGCTGCTTTACCTCCACGAGGAGGGGGCCTCCCTGACCGACAAGGAAGACGAGAATAGTTAACATGTGAGGAGCTGGGACAAGGAGAGAATAGGACCAAAGACAGTGTCTTTGGTTTCAGTGCTGGTATGGAGTATGCATGTACTGTAGTACTAATGCATTATGAGAGACTGCACTCTCTGCTGTTTTGACCATCTGTTCCTGGCTCTTGACTTACGTGGGAAACCTGCCTGCCGCATCAATCTTTTCTTGGACAGCACTTTCATCGCCTACATAGGAGAGAGGGGGAGATAAAGTAGGATGGAAAAGATAATAAGGAAAAGATTAATAGAATGACATAGAAAAAGATAAAGCAGAATGAGATGATGTATACAGTATCTGACATTGCACCCACTCGTACACGTACTTGCCTTTAAATTTCTCCCCTCACCTTAAATCTCTATGTGTCTGTGACTACTAACACTGACCAGCGTCATCAGTACAAAAAATTAGAACAGATAGAATATGGGTGTTCCTCTTTCTGAGGTAGGTCTGAAAATACAATGCAAACATTTTTTTCAGTTCTTGAATGAGCCCTTTTAGCCTATCAGCAAAAGGTAAATAATTTCTTCCAACTTGTACTCTAGCGTCTTCTTCTTTTTTGTGATTTTCTTACAACAAGAGATGAAGGACTGGCAAGACTGTGGCAGACCATAGTGGAGCAGGGACAGGGAGGGCTGGGTGTAGCAGAGTCGCCTCATAATACCTCAACTTGATTGGCAGTTTTGAACTGAGGGTACAATATGTGACAGTTACAGCGTTCAGTAGAGATTTTCCTTATATTTAAATGGCCTCAGTGCCCCCAGTCATTATGGCATCGCTATAATCACTGAATACAACATGTGGGCTTTGTCACTTGGGAGGAATATTAAAATAATCCTCGTGTCATTATCTGTCAATATCATGCAGCTTAATGAGAATTGCTGCAATAATCATGAACAGCAAAAAGAAAGACTTGAACTGGTGTTTTATTACAACACTCAACAAATAAAAAAATTAACGAGATATTTTCAATGTGCAGGTTTCACAGAAAATCACACCAGCAAATGCGATAAGGGGGTTTAATTATTATGAGGTTTGCCAATGTGTGTGTGACGAATGAGGGAGAAGTGAGAAAAATAGAGACAGTGTTAATAGTTGGGAAGAAATTGCCTCTGTTTTTGTGTGTGCATGAAAAACTCACATAGTATGTGTTGTCATCCTCATTGTAAGCCAGCTTGACAACACCATATGAGCCCTGGTCCGGGAATAAGTAAAAGAGAATAGAAGCCAAAAAGTGAGATAGAGCAGCTGTCAATTTTTCGCGTGAAAAAAACAAACAAAAAAAACAACAACAACAAAAAAAAAACAACACACAACTATGCGCAAAGCAAATGTTCTAAATACATACAACTATAAACAGGAACAAATACAAACACATCCACACAGGAAGTGAGTGGGCTGACAGTATACACTGAAAGAGTACCAGCTGCTTCAAAGTGAGAACAGAGAAATTCAAATCATCTCTCCCTCTGTCTTTTATTTTTGATTTCAGGCTAATTAGGGAAACTGGATGTGGTTTATGTTATCAAGCTCCCCTGCCCACACACAGGAAATTCGAGATAAAACTAGGCCCAATTAGATGCCTGTGTGCACAAATTAATGCACAAAAACAAACAGACAGAGAGGGGGAGTAAGAACAGGATCAGTTCCTGCTGGGGGAGCAGATTAGAGAGATAGGACAGAGCTCATCCTAGGATACAGAAATGATCTGATAACAGGAGCCTCACCAATACTCTTGAAAGGCTCCAATTGTCTCAGCTGAAAACAAAACCACACACATTACCACATCTACTGTACCTACATGCAGAAAAACACAGACAGGCAAACTGTAGCCTTTAAAAACCACAGTCTAAAACGTGCCTACAACTACACAAACCCACTCTCTCACTCGTATCCACTAAGCCTCACACAGCCCTTAGAGAGCGCTATTTATATCGGCCTCTCATCAATCTTCCAACTCTCCATTGGCCTGGTAGTTTACACAGAGTTTGGGAAATGAGGACAGTCGGGAGTGAGGATATCAGAGACTCTTACTGCATGTCTTTGATGGTGTGCTACATGTGTGGCAGATGTGCAGTAGGCGGATGGGTTAAAAAAAATAAAAATAAAAATAAAAAAAATGGAAGAGTCAGTAAAAGGGAGCAATCAGTTGTGTGTGATGGTACCTTTCCAATCTCATCTTTCAGCTTGTACTGGTTGAGCTGAACACAGTCCTTGAGAAAATAGAAAAGACAAGAGGAGAAAATGGTTTCTTTTGAAAAACGGAAATTACATTTTCACGTGAGTGTAATGTCTTTTCCAAAAAAAGGGCTTATGAAATCCTCTCTATTTAATTTGTTTCTGAGATCTTCCAACAATTTTCATGTGCTTGTAAGGATGTCAGTATGACTGCGATTGCAATCCCAATTCATCTTGTCCTTTTCTAGGGTGTATACAAAGTTAAAACTCTGCCTTGACAAATCCAGATTTGCAGTTAAGCAAAGCAACAAACAAAAACATGAATAAATTCAAAGACAGGTACTTTCCTCCATTTTGGCTCTAATCCTGTCTGTTTATCGTGCAGTGCACCTGCTATATTATACTTTGAAGGTAGAATGTGCTGAGTGGCTTAAAACTGTTTAGAAAAATCTAGATACTCTACTACAGGTGCATTCTACACGTCTTGATGGAGCAATGTTGCTCAGAACAAAAATCAATGGTTTAAATATTTTTGGTACACACACACACCATATTTTTTAATCTGATCCTGTGAAGACAAACACATATGTATAATTATAACTTAGACCAACCTCTGCAGCCCGTTGGCCTTCTAAATTATTAATTCTACCTACAATATTTTACATGGCATCTACAGATTTCTGCCTCTACAATTACCAGGGATCTAAACATTATTACCTTCTGACACTGTAAAACCTTACCTTCACATCCACAAAGCTCAGTCTTTACCAGTGTGCTGCTGCTTTTAGGAGAAATACAAATGTAGTTCTGCTTAATCTCCAATATGTTACAGATATATGTGTGATATGTGATATATGATGTTTAAAAAGGGGGAATTATGTGAGCTTCACAGTGTGTGAAAATTACCTTGTTCATGTGTAAGGCTTACACAGTGCCCTGATTTATGGAAACAGACTGGTCAAATGGTGCAGAGATCATTAATTATTTAATCACAACTATTATTTCACTGGCTGTAACCACATATTAGTTCATTTCTCTGAATGTCCTCATTTTCTGATTGATCTCAAACATACCATAACTCACTCGATTATACAAGGTAAATACTCAACAGTATGGCAACAGAAATTGCAGCATATTTTTGTGTTATCAGAAATTATTTTGTTGCACAAAGTCTGAAAACACAAGTAGTCAACTTCAACTTCACAGAAGGTTACAAAAACTCCTTAACACTGAAATTGTGTTAACCTTAGGGCTTAACATACCTGGAGGTCTGTAATGGAAACACTGTGGGACTCCACGGTGGGCCGGCGAGGTAAGTGTGGAGAGGAATGGGGTGATGTGATGGGGGAGTAGGGTAATGACGGGTAAATATAGCGCCCGTTGAGTCCTGGAGAGCTACACGGTGATGTTGCAGTTTGTGAACGCTCCTGCAGAGATAGTTTCCTGTCTGACAAATGTAATCTTCCCCTTTGTTCTTGGCTCTCTGGTAACAGAACCTCTGGTCGAACAACAGTGTGGAACAACAGGTCACAGGATGGAGTCTGAAAAGTTTCTGCCATAGAGGAAGCTGGCTCGGGTGTCACAGAGCTGTCCATTTCTTCTACCTGTGATTCAATACATTTAAACTATTTTATTTCACCTTCTGTATTCACATACTGTGTGTACTATAGTCTTTTATATGATGTTTAATATTTTATATTTATCACTTTGTATCAACCTTACATGACATTTTCTTACTGAGATTTTAAATTTAAATTTAAGGCAATAGTATTGTTTAGTAAATTTTTTACTGCTTTTTCCGCATTTAAATGACAGACAATATAATAACTTCACCTGTATAACAGAACAATAATATAATTTAATATAAACTATGGGCAATAAAAGTGTACCTCCTCCTCATCCCCGGCCTCTCCAGGTGGTCTGCTGGGTTCATACTCTGTGACCACAATAAGGGACTCCATGGGATCTGGAGAAGGCGTCTGAGAGTGTGTGTTCAAATGTGGTACGGGACAGCTGTGCAGCAAATCAGGAAGGGGCTGTGATGACTGCATTGGGGGTACATGACTACCACAGGAGGCCGGTGGTTCAGCAGAAGGCCAAGGGTTTACATGACAGGGAAACATGGTGCCTCTTCACAAAGGCTGACACCCACTGCTCCATCAGATGGGAACCACAGGGGTAATAGTGCCTAAGATATAGGAACAGAGTCAGAATAATTGCAGACTAAGAAAATGCATGAGAAGAATAATTGCTGGCTTTTCAGGCTGTCAGTGCTCTGTAACAGGTAAAACCATTTGCAGCATTTTGAGGTACAAAGTACTGGGACAGAGCAAAATATCAGTATACAGAAAGAATTAATGACTTGGAATTCCATTAATGACAGTAATATATAATAACAGAAACACTATTCCCCTACTTTTCGACCAGTCACATCTCTCTCAGGTGACAACTTCTCATCCTTCTTCAATTTCAAGGTGTGAGTATCTTACCAATCTCCTCTGGTTAAGGTTTGTCACAAGTGCAAAATAAGCCCTTCTCCCCAAATCCAAACTTCTGCGCGTGATCAGGTACTTTATGACAGCTCATAACTTTCGACTGATCATCTCACTCACTCTGGCTGGTCTACCAGTAGCATGCACAGTAAAGCTATAGCAAATGGCCCAAAAAGTGTCACCATATCTTACGTTTAATCAGCCAATAACATTTCATGTCACTCTTCTTTTTATTAAAGTAATGCTCTCACTCACATTGACTGGTCAGAAGCACAACAGTGACCTACCGGAAATCCTTAATTCAGGATCCTGAGCTTTCTCATTTACTGTAATCTGCCACTATGCGGCAACTTTTCTTTCTAATCTTGGTGTTTTCTTTAACTGGAGGATATATCCTAGTCCCCGGTCCTCTACTGAGTTGCTCCTTGTGGGGGAAAGAGGTACGTTACTCAGTTTAGTAAGTCTCTCTGTCTTCAAACGTTCCTTGAAAATTTATCTCTTCTAACATTACCAATTCATAATTCTCATGTTGCTTTTGTGTATCTTGTAGTAAAGACATATACTATCTACCATGTTGATGTGCTACTTCATACACCTGTAATTGTGTGTCGCGTGTGTCTAGTGTAATTGTAACAGTAACTCTTAAAGGTTACCCTTTGATTTAATAATTTGTACGTGCTTTGGACACATATTTAAAATATTCAAATAATGGTAAATATTTCAGTTGGGGAGTGTGGAGTCAGGCTATCTGTTATGTATATACATACACACACTTACATACATATATTCACAGACATAACGATTAATTACCTTTGCACACAGCTGGAGCAGAGTGTTTGACTAATAAGCATAAACCAAGTTGTTAATGTAATGGAAAAAGCAATCAGAAGTGCTCTGAAACATAAGCAGAAATAGCTCTTTCCATATACAGGAAAACAACTGTGGAGTCTGGACTTTGTCCACAGATTGTGTGCTAAGTGCTAATTAATGCATGCAAATGCATCTAGCATCACAAAATTCAAAAAACAGTTCTCTCTGAGAACAGGTTGATGTATCAATAAAAGCAATAGTTTAGTCTGTTTTGGATTTCAATTGCAAGACAAGGATCATTTTTACCTGTACAACACTTAACCAAATCCTTTTTAGCATAATTTCAAGAGAGAGCCATTTCCATCTTTAATTCCAATGAGCTTATTATCAACTAATTATCTGTGAGCAGAGAGGAAAGAAAAGGCAAGGACGGAGGAAAAGTGAGAAAAAACAAGACAGAGAGAGATCCTCAGTCATGGTTTTGACAGGATTGTGGCACTGTTAATGTGTAGGAGCTGAGTAAATCTCAGAGATACAGGAAAACAAAGAGACATCATAAAAAACAAGCAGTAAAAGCTTCAGCCAAGTTCAGAATGAGGACTGTGTGGGAAGAGACTCCTACTCCAGGTGGCCTGTCTACGTACATTGGCAGCCTGTAAATAGCGACGTAAATGAACAAAAGAAAGATTCATCAGACATTATACACCGAGTTTCACATTGAGCATAACTGTTTCATAGGTACAAATATACTTCCTGCTTTTCCTTTATGCTCTATAAGGCCTATTTCACAAATACTGTGGAAAGCTCTTAAAAATCCGGATTGACTTTTAACACACAGTATTGTGGCCACTGAAATAACAGAATGGGCTGTGATAAGTGGATCTAGCCACAGTGGAGTACAGAAGAATATGAATACGTGACCTTGTATGAAACTAACATTGCACCAGCTACTGCATGCTTTTTATAGCTAGAGAAAAAACTAAACATACTAGGGTGGACCTACTTTGATCTCAAATAAATGTGAAGCCACACATCAAGCTCAATTTCCTTTCACATGATTAGGTGGTTCATCTGCAGGTTGTAGCTTTGATAATGTCTTGCAAATTGTCTGGCCAGCCAGAATTTGCAGCAGCCTTATTAATCAACAAGGGCTAGATGCATGCAAACTGAGAAAATTTCTTTCAAAGTTTCAGTAACAGTGTTAGCCTAGCAATCACACAAAACCTTACCCTGGCTTAATAAAGCTTTTAGAGGTTTGAAAGTTGGGAAAAACTGTTTTTATTACTCAAGGGCCATCCCTAAACTTAGGAAAGTTATGAAAAGCCGGGTGGGGGGCTTATCAAAGCTTGAGAGGGTCTAAGCATCACTCAGCAATTGTAACAACACAACCAGAGTCCTGCAGACATACAAGTACAATACAGGACCATCTGGAGTTGAGGAGGATTTATTGAAAGATCGGCAGAGCAAGATCAGTAGAGCAACCATGTCAGTGATCTGCAGAGCCATGCAAGGGATAAGGTCTGCTAAATGGAGAGATGAGCGTCCTCAGACAACTTAACTCAAGTGTTATCATATAATTATAGCTGAATATTACTGAGAATCTAACATATTTTATGGCAATACTAATTTGGAGTTGTTAACCTATTATTTACTCTGCGTGAACAGAAAATAAAAAGTTGGTTGATGTAAGAATTGCATCTGTTTTTTATTTTTGTATATTTTTTGCTCCTTTGATGATTCAGTTTCATTTTTTACTGAATGTTCTTTGAGTGCTTGTCATCCATCAAGATCTGGCTAAAAAATAACTACCGCCACATAAATTCAACCAAGACTGAAAGTCTGATCGCTGCATCAGACAAAAATATCGCCTTAACCAAACACCTTAGTTTACTGAGCCTCAGAAACCTAAGTGTTGTGTTTGACCAGTCTATGTAACTTATTGTCACTCAAGACAGCTAGTCAAGAACAGTTTCTGTCACTCGAGGAACATCTTCAAACTGAGGAAAACGTTATGAAAAGCCGGTCAGGAAATAATTATTCATCCTGTCACTTCTTCTCGATAATTGTAATACTGTTTTTACTCGTTATATCCAAACAATTGGCAGCGAGGGTTTCCAACACCTTCGGAGGGCTTCTGATTTCAGGCCAAAAAAAAAAATGCTCATCACGATATCACATTACTCAAGGCGTCTTTAAATTACTTGTTTTAACAAACTGAGAATAAAATCCTCCAAATCATTACTTAAACGATGATCAAACTATATTTTCAATAACTTAATAATAAGATTAACTAATTGTTCAAGCCCTACTTAAGTCAATCAATCAAGTCAACATAACGCTACTTAAGATTCTTTTCTAACATTTAAAGTGCAACACTTTTATTTTTCACAAAATAAGGTGGTGTGTCAAATATGTCAATGAGGGCAAAAGGAAAACCTTCGTGTTCCACGTTACATGTCACTGACAATTAACAGTTTAGCTTTTATCGTGCTAACGTTAAGACATAAGAGAAGACGGTTATACCTCGATAACTGTAAATGTTAGAGCCAGAAATAAAGCTCTTATTACCAACCTCATCACAAACTGACAGGAGAAGCGAGTGTTCCTGGTGGCTGAGGTCCCACCAAGCTATTCAAGCTCTAAAGACAAGCAGCCCAGCTAACATTAGCAGCTGAACCCACTGTCAAAATAACGTGACAGATGTTGTCGAGCAGGAGTCAAGGCTGCTAGTACGACTGAGTAGCGTTTATGCCCACAGTGTGACCCAAGCGGGGACAACAAAGAACCAACACTTCGTTACTGATTAAAATAAAAATAAAAAAGACAATACCTCAACGTGTTTCTTGGGCCTATGATGCAGAACTGTGTGGTTGTTTCTCCTCGCTCTGCTGCGGTGTGAGTTGCGTCCGGACTACGACAGCTAACGTTAGCTAGCCGTTAGAGAGAATGCAGCAGGCTGACAGACCGATGCTGCGGTTGACCAATCCAGCTGAGCACACAGGTCCCGTGCTTCACACGGAGGAAGTGCTGACAACACCGGCGGTGTAGTAATTTATCAGTACCGGCAATATATATATATATTTTTTTTGGGGGGGGGACTTCCGCAAAAGAGATTTAGGCTGCCATACGTTATTTTCGATTAACCGCATCAACATAAAGGCGTTTTATCATCTTATTGGGAGTTTCTGCCTCAGATTCACAATAAACTAACTCCCCCTAGTGGTTTACCAAGAAGTGTCCTCTGGAATTTAGGATTTGTGATGGATGAATACTTTTATAGTTGCCAACTATTAGGACAAACAAACATTTAACCGGATACTTACTCGTATCCGATGGTCCAACGATTATCCACTCCAGACATCATTGCATGACTAGGACGGAACATTTATTGTATTCCACGTTTCCCAACTTAGCCTATAACAGACTAATTCTACAATACACGTTTACAAACAGTAATTTCATAAATCAATTCCATCAAACGTTTCTCAGTGATTCCCAAATCCACAGAACACTAAGAAACCGTGTGCCTCCACAGCTACACACTGAACCTCTCATTTCTAGCGTCACCCCACTATTTTGTAGTCAGTTCCTTTGCTCAAATAGTCCAGGTCTGTTCCTTTCAATAGCTGAGCTAGACTGTCTTTTGTTCTAACAAACCCTTGCTTATCTTTAACCTTAGAGAAACTAGAAAGCCATTGTCAACAATGACAAAATTAGTACACTTAACCAACCTTACAATACATAAACCAAAACAGAGGGAACCCTGGTTGCCTCATACATGAAGGAAGCAAGCTTCTTAATCTGACAAATTATTCAGATTACTTACCATCCATCCACATGCCTCTATTTAAAGATGCAAGAAATTTAACTAATGCAAAATCCAGACGGGTACGGTAGGGTGATTAAAAAGATTATCCAATTAAATCTGGCATTAGAAAAGGAAACAACTACTGGGCAAACTGAGCTATACAGAGAACAAAATACATCAAAAGCAAATCAAATCGAAATGGGTTTATTTTCATAAAAAAAGAAATTATAGCAATAAACTGCAATGGAGGATTTCAAAGGAGGATTTCAGGAGAAGGATTTCAAACAATCCAAGATATCCAATCCACAAAAAAAAAAAAGAAAAAAAGAAATTAAAAAAAACACACTATACAATGCAATGAACTTAGTACAATTGTAGCAGTTATCGCCTCTTCTGGAAGATGTTGCCTCTTCCCATTCCACCACGGCCTCGGCCTCTTGCCGCCACTGCACAGAAACATAAGATAACACATTACAGAAAAACCAGAACACCCAGGATAGACTGGCACACAGATAATGTACAAAATAAATTAAAATATGTAATAGGTGGATAATACAATAACAAACACGTTTGCGATCCAGTGCATTCAGAGCTGGTCAGAAGAAAAGCGGACATCCATTTTTAATTTTATAGTCTTGGGACATTATGTTTAATACCGCCCAAAAAGCAACCATACAACCCCACTTAAGGAGGGGAGAAGAAAAAATTAATAAATAAATAAATAAATATAAAAAAGGTTTTCAATGCAGGGTTATTTATTTACTCCACCGAATTACAATATAGCGATGCACCTCTTACTACTCTCCATGACATGTACACTTCTGGAGCAGAAAAAATATCACAACAGACCAGTACAGTTTTTAACCACATACAATTGCCAATTTTCTTCTGCTCATTCTGTACTGTACATATATAATGCACCTTAAGTCCTTCCACAACAAACACACTTCCCTTTAGTTGTCATTCTTATGTCCAATAAGAATATAATATTGAATATATTCTATACTACAGCCAATGACGAAAAGCAAATTCCTTCAATGTGTTAGAATCACCGGATATTAGGGCATGTCACCACTTGCCATCTACATGCAGCATCTATTGCACTGTCTCTTAAAAAGGGAAATAAATCTTTGGCAACCACATCAAACAAATACAACACATACAAGTTCCCCCAGGAATCCAGCTCAAAGGTTAAAATGCCTAATAAAATCATTAATAATAAGTAATGTAGTATAAAAGTAAGTAAAGTTATTACCTACAACATAAGGGAATCAGCAACATTTGTGCAAAAATGTTTTCTTCTAACAACTTCCAAGTTCTATTGCACAAGTGAGTGATTATTCTAATAAAATACTCTTTAAAAGGCTTCCCACTCACCTTGTGCTTTGAGAATAGCTGCTTTTCCCCTTCCTGCACCAGACCCTTGGTTCTTATTCTTCATACTCTTCAACATTGGAGCATTTTTTAACATGTCCGGCAAGATCAGGAAGCGGATCTTGCTGCCACGGATGTAGACTTGCTCCAACTGTGCCACCCGTCCATCACGATAAGTCACTGTAATATTGGACATCTGTAGCGAAGGAGAAAAATGTCTAACTTTAGCTACATTACACATAGTTCATAAGCTTTTTCAAGTATTATAATGAGCTGACAGGGGTCAGTTCTATGGTACTTGAAGATCAGGCATGACAACTGCTGTGTCCAGTTAAAAAAAATAAATTAATAATAATAATAATAATAATAATAATAATAGTAAAAATCTAATTAATTTGTGTCCCTGTTAATGCAAATCTAGAGGAAACAAAAAAATTGTGATTTGTAAATTTCATGTTCACATTTTTTTAAATTGATCTGTTACCTTATCTTAGCACAGTTACAGGTGTATTTTCCTACAAGAGCTGAGAGATCACAATATATTTTTACATTTTCTTATATGAAACAGTAATCAAATAACTATGCAATGTCTGAATCACGTTTTTGCTGTGCTTTTTAAGAAATAAAAGCTGATATAAAACCAGGCTACAACGATGGGCTTGATTTATGATAACTACTGAACACCAACCTGGCAGTTCATGTTGTCCTCGGCCTCAATTAGCTTGCCCCGGTACACCTCTCCAGTGTTGGTTTCACAGGTCACAATGTGTCCCTCTGCTTCATGCAGGACCTTAATGGGTACTCCAATGGACATCTTTCAACTGTCTACCTGAAACACAGAATGTGGTGTCCTATAATAAATAATTCATTTCAAGACTGACAACACACTAAACTTACCTACCTAGGTTTCAAAACGTTGATATATGCGATTATTTTAGGTGTGTGAACCTGAATAGCGAAGCAATGATTAATTCGGTCAGTTAAATAATTTCTGTTCCTAATGCGTAACGGTATACACACTGGTTTTACATTCATTATATGCCGGAGCAAATAGTGTTTTAAGCTACTATACTTTAGCTGTGGTACTTGTTACCACAACTATTGTGGAGAAAACGTTATACCTCATACATACTAATAACTGACCTTTAGCGAGGTGTAGTGTGATAAACTCAGACCTATGAAACATTACCAACTTAAAAGAAAGAAAACTTAGCTAACCGCTAGTTGTTAGCCGAATCAGCTATTGCTAACTATGCTAATATAATATAACGCAACGTCGACCTACCGTTAGCAAAAGTAAACACGCATATAAATTTGTATTACTCTGCAGCAATTACTGGTGCATTCTATAAGATAAAGCAATATGTAATTTAAACCCATATTGTCATATCTTATTGTTTCACGTTATCGAAGTGGAAACGTTAACGTTGGGTTGAGCAGACAGATCCATGTTGGCTAGTGACGAATAAATTCTAGAAAGAACAACGATGACCACCCCTGTACAGTAAACGAAGTAATATTAACAATATATTAGCACATTTACCAGAATTCCCCCTGGAAAACCAACTTCTTCGCTTTTGTTGTTTCTTCTTGAACGACTGTGCAACGTGCGTTTGTCTTTTCGGCGTAGTTTTTGAGCCCTTTTCCGCTTACCCACAATGCCACAGTACTTCTGAAAACTGCTTCCTGTGGCGCCCGGCCGTGCATTGTGGGACTTGTATTTTAAGTCAGTGAACAATTAAAAATAATACTAATAATATTCAAGATTCGCATATAGAGTCATTTCAGGCTACTAATAGTTTTAATTGGTTAAGGTTCTTAGTAAAAATCTCCTTACTGTCTTGACAAAAGATCGAAGCTCACCTTATTATTCCTAATTATTTCTGTTATCTGAATACTAAGGTCAGACACAAGCCTACGTGCTGAATTACCAAAGCTAGACTGTTTATTTTAAGGTTTATTAATATAAAAGGAACAAAGGTAAATTTGCATTTTTTGCAGCCTGTTTCAATAAATATCTATGCAAACCAAGAGCCACCAGGGCTAGGTGCTTACATCACATTATACATTTAGATTTTTAATAGATTGTGTAAGCAACATAAAGCATTCACGTTTCTCACTGAATGCACTGTTTGTTTTTCTAAAAGCACAAACCAACATATTGCATGCATGCAAATGCCATGCTTTCCATGTAGTAATTTATGATTATATGTTGTTCTGGATTGTTTAGCTTTGGGACATCAGGACATTGGACATTGTTGATCCTGTTATCACATTATCTGTTATTACAAGACAAACAATGGCACCTACGAAGTAGGCTAGACAGTGTTAAGGCATGTACTTGCAAAAGCCCCCTGTTCATTGTCTTTTTTGTCATTTTGGTGATTTGCAAATGATTTGCAAATGAATTATCCATTATCATGTATTTCATAACATTAAAAAAAAGCCTTAAAATGGAATGGCTTTATTCTTTTAAATACTCTCCACGTGACCACAAAAATGTAAACAGAGATGCATACTTTTTTTAACAAACAGACATGAACTAAAAACATACCCATGTGTGTTTATTTTTGAAGACAAGCGTCTTCAGTGACGTTGCTTTAGCACATACATCTTGCTAAATGCAGGTCTTTAGTAGAAGGGATTTTTAATGTGGGAAGAAAAAAGCATAATGGCATAATAAAAGACATCATCAAATGAACCGTCATTTGATTTCCATTGCATTAGGCTCATTGACTGGCGGCAGCTGCCTGGCTGCTCTGTAAACATCTCGTTCTGAGTAGTCTGTGATCATATGTGTGTACTTTACATGTGTACGTGTGACTTGTTTTCATGCTATCTATGTGTATAAACGCGTCTCCGAATATAGCCACATTACAGGCATATGGACGGATATTTGAATAGAAAACAACCCCTATGTTTTTGGTGGTTGGTAACTGACCTATATATATCAGCACTTAAGTAATATATCACAGGGGTTTTGAGACAGCAACAGACATGTTACCAGGTAGTCATCAAATCACTGATCAAGATAGCAACATTAAGTATTCTGTCACTATCCAGCAGTTTAAGAACTGTTTTATGACATTTTTATAGAAAAAAAGGTGCAAACACACTGTACTGTAAGCTCTATGTTCGTTTGCTTAAAGTCAACTGCAAGCACTGTTGAACTACTACATGCACTGTTGCCATTAAAGTGGAAATAATTTCAATAGTTTCAGACACATTCCTCGTTTTTGCATTGGTTATTTGTGTTTTAAGTTTCGCTGTGATATGTTTGGAAGACATATCCAAACATATCACATATCCAAACCTGTCAACAAAGTTTTTAGAAGATATACACTTTATCCATCAGAAATAAATCACATTGTCACAATAATTTCATGAAAAGAAGTAAAAAAAAAATTATTCCAACTTTATGGGCAACAGTCTATTTAAGACTGTAATTCTCCAGTGGATACAAACAATATTACTGCCTATTACTAAAGTTGACATGATGCAACATTAATTTAAAAAATAAATACTTTAGAGGTTTAAAGTCTGCATTAAAAATGCATTGCTGAAGTACATTTCAGAATTCATTGTGTAGTGCATATTGTTTATGCAACCTTAAAAAGAATTGTATTTTGAAATAAAAATCAGCCAGCCTGTTTTTAACAAACTTTGTGATGTGCTTGTAGATCTGACCCAACTCAGAGATGATTTAAAGTATGTGATTAATAAATCTGATAAAATATTGCCCAGCAATCGGGTCACTTGCAGCTGGAGTTTCTGTTCCCTATAATGATAATTTGCTTTCATTAGCTCCACTTAATGTCGACTTGTTTGCACACTGTTATATATTTTATGGTAACAAAAACATATTTTAAACACCTAAACATTTTGTCATGACACTTCTGCTAGCTCCGAAGAGCGGGTGCAGTCAGTCTGTTCTACAGAGAGCGCATGAACATTCACAATAGCAATGCAGCTCCCACTATCCTTCACCTCTAAAACATTAGCTGTTGTGCCCAGATGTGACCCTTCTCCATCGTGTGCAGTAAGTCCCATGATGCATGATTGCTGCTGCTGCTGTTGTGTTGCTGAAAGGGTGCTATCCTGTTTTTGATGCCCATTGAATATGTTTGGTGCAGCGTCTAAATTCGATGTCCACTGGCAAAAGGTCTCAAATGTAGGTCCTGGTAGAGTCTGAATAGAATTGGGTTCCACAATGTAACTATTTAGCACTGTGCTGCACAATGACCCCTCTTTACTAGAATGGGAAGAGGTCTGCATGAAGCTGTTCCCAACATCTCTGCCATCACGTTTCCTAACCCTAAATCCAGTTCCATCCCTATGCCTCAAGATGTGTTGGTAAAAGATCCTCCGAAATGTTTGTCTGAACTCTCGAATGCGGAAGGCATAGATAAAGGGATTCACAACTGAGTTAGCATGTGAGAGGATGATGGCAATGTTCATCACCCAGATATGTGGGCGATCACAGTCCTGGCACAAATGGTTGAAACAGTTGAGGATGTGCAGGGGAAGCCAACATATAACAAACAAACCTACAATGATGGCTAGAGATTTTGCAGCATGCACCTCCCTCTGCAAGGTCGAACGAGATGAGCTGGTAGATAAGGTTAATTCTCCAGGAGTGGGTGCATGTGCAACTTTGAGCCGGAGCTGACGCCGTGCAGCCATAAAGATATAACTATAAATAACCAGCATGACCACCAGCGGTACAAGTACGCAGCCAAAGAAATTGAAATAGACCATGTAGTCCAGGGTGACGACTCTTTCAAACTGGCACTCGGTCATGCCCTCAGGACATCTGACAGCAGCAGTGGTGTTCCAACCTGTGCAGCAGGGACCATACTGATTTATTTCACATTTCTTCTTTTAGTGGTGACAAACAGTTTCTTTTCCAGGCATGGTAAACATTAAAGTATTTTTCATATAGTAATTACAAGACGTCAGTGTGTATAATATACATTTTGGATCTCAGGACCTAACCTAGGTTGTCTTTGAAGCTTACAGTCTGTTATGGATTGTTTATTTTAATTAAAACTTGCCTAATGTTGCTCATCACTTTATAAATTTTGGTTTTATGGCTCTTACTTCTATGAAACAAATGCAAGTCAAACTCATTCATCAAATCATCTTTTCACAATTGGATGGATGATGTGAGTATGGATGAATATGGATGATGTGAAAGATGCCACACCTGTGTTTTAGCAGACATTGAAGGCATATATTTACACTGGGCAAGATAACTCTTCTACCTGTGTTCCAGCCCAGCATCGGAGTCAGGCCGATACCCATTGAAAGGACCCAGCACAACGCGATGATGCCCTTTGCCCTCTGCCCTGTCACCAGGCTGTTGTACCTGAAACATTGAACAGAACACAGTAATAAATGAGGGCTGACTGCTTTATCTAATCTCTTTGTGATCGTGTCCATCTGAGACAAAGTCAATATTTGGTACGATTTACTGTAAATGAGGAGAAAACACTTGTGCATTCAAGCCTAAACATGTTATTCATTTAATAAACCAAGGCAAGGTTTGTAGTTGCCCTCCTAAAAACGTTTTTATTGTTGCATTATCTCTTTTAAACACATTGAGGCTGCTAATACAGAAATAAGCATGTCAGTACTGTAGGTGGAGAATTAGACAGAAGAGTGAAATGTTGCTATGTGTTGTTGCGTTAATCTGCAAAGATTTGAATCTTTTAAGGGCATGTGCTTCCTTTATTGCAATTTAATGGAATACTAATCTCTAATCTCTTGAGATTCAATTGCCCGTTAGAAGCATTTGAGTAGCACAGTGAAATACAATACAAATTAAATATTTATATCATCTACTGTACTGATACAGGTGAAATGATAAGGAGCAAAATCCTCCAGCTCATCAACATGTTGCTTTGATGGCTTGAAACTCAATTTAGACTGGGGTTTGGTTTCAACAATAGCAGTTTTGAGGTTTCTGGACCAATAGACCTAGATACCAGCTGTATACCAGACTGCCATCCATCCATTATCTAAACTGTGTACCCTGTAGAGTGTCCTGGGGAGGTGGGGGTCCAACGATTTCTTTAGCTTACACTGATACAAGGACACAAGCCATTAACAATATCCTAGTTTAAGACACAAAATACAGATCTATCAAGAATACAATAAATGATAATATTCCAACTCGTAAATAAATAAAACTATTATTTTAATACTATAATACATTTTCTAGTTTTAAGGCATTATTTTGAAGTTGGAAACTACCTGCAGTGTTGTAGACATTACAAATGGGTTTATTGCTTCTTGCAAACATGATGAATGCAAATTTGGCTAGAGGCATGAAAACTGAAAATATGCATAACAAACTTGTGTATTCTTGGTAAAATGGCCTCCCCCACACTGACTTAAAATTACCCTATGTTTTGTAGCCTTTATCACTTGTGACTGAAAAGCTTGACGGCTAAAGTGGCAGGCAGTTGGCTATATTAATAGGCTATATTACGCCTCCAAAAATTCAGATGAATTATTAGCACTCTAGTCCACAATGTCAGTTGTGGCACAAGTAGACAAGATAAACACTGCTTAATAGATAAAATACTGCTGTGATTTACTAATAAAAGGAATAAAATGCAGCAAATTTGCTTACACACCCAAAATATGAGTCAATGTTGTGTCAAAATAGCTGTTGCTCAAAAAGGGAACAGGGAACTTCACTGCAGCTGTTGAGTAAGTGAGTCATTTTAAAGAAAAATGATTTGAATCATGATTTACATGGACAATAATGAACTAAGTTTAATCCCTTTATATGAACAGGATCTTTCATTAGATTTTGATGGATGAAGTGTGTTGTTCAGGAGGCAACAGTCTAAAAGTGAAATGCTCTTTCTTTCTGTTTCAGTTTTCAGTGCAGTTGATATGATTTTTCTCTTTACCCTCACCTAAGTGGATTGTTGATAGCAATGTAGCGGTCTACAGCAATAGCCAGCAGGCTGAAGATGGAGTTCTGGGTGAGCACCAGGACGAAGCAAGCAATGAACAGGCAGCCATAGAAGTTGGCGCAAAAACCGATGCTGATGTTTATTGGCGAAAAAACATAAAGATCAGATTAGAAAAAGCAAAGTCAATTTCACATTTTTATAAATATAGTGAAGCCAATTTCTAAAGTTTATGTGTGATTTACCATAGTGTATTCCAGGATTATACTTCTTTTGATTCATATAAAAAGAACAATTACCGCATCTTACCATGCTTGGACTGCAGGGACATATACTGGAGATGTCTTTATAAACTGAAGAGCAGACAAGAAAAACAACTGCAAAAAGTATGGGAGCACGTGTATAGCTATGCAGTGTAGATTATATGTCACATATGAGTTCTCATATGTTTTGATATTAACATGTCTTCTTTAAAGATTCATTAAATTGTCATTGTGATCCTACTTTTGTAGTGTTTTTTCTTGTCTGTTGCTTATGGCAATTAAGAATTGTTATCATACATATAATGTTACCTAATGGTTATGGCAAAGGGAATTGCCAGCAGCCCCACAGCAATATCAGCCACCGCCAGGGACACTACGAAGAAGTTGGTGATGCTCTGCAGGTTGGAGTTTAGGCAGACGGCCCAGCAGACCAGAACATTCCCAGCCACAGCCAAGCACGCGATCACCACCTCCAGGCTAATGTAGACCAGCTGGTATTTCCCCTGCATTGTTATTTTTTCCTCTTTTTTGCTTTCTTTAAGCTTTTACCCCACACACTCAGCTGCTAGATGTGTTTTTAGACAAAATACTTGCTTGCCAAACATTGTAAGAGTTAAGGGAAGACTGATAGTGTCATAGGAGAATAGCCACGACAGGAAGTTCCCACCACAAACGTCACACTTGTGATGCCTAACTTCATTCGCAGTCTTCAGTTACAGGCCCTCTCATTGTTTCTTTCATGACCAGCTCTTAAAACTTTGTCACAGATGACAGCAGAATATTTAGATATTCAGGAGGTAGCATCTGCTAGTTTTGCCTTATGGCTGTCAAGCTAAAAGCTGTAGCCTGGAGAGAGAGAGACAGAAACACAGAACACAATCTCAGTGGTATATCCTGACCAAATAGATTGCACACACACACACACACACCGGTTAGAAAAGCTATCTATCTCTACAAGACAGGGGGCAGCTTGTTTTCCACACATGGCCAAAGCAGACAGTCCAACAATGCATCTTTTATTTCAGGAAAAGTTTCCTGAATCTCTTTCACACATTAATCATCCTCCCACTGACATGCTTTCCTCCAACATCACAGATAAATAAAGACCATAAGGAACCAATACATTTCAAAGTCGTTGTAATATTACAGGAATCCTTTTTTTTAACTACATGTTTTTTTCAGGGTATTTTGCTAAATTGTTCTGTACTGTAAGCAGATTAGCTGATAACTTTCACAAACTAGTCTGAATTACATATAGATCAGACTATTCAGCTAACTGGGGTTCAATAGTTCAAAGGTGTAAAAACCAGAGGGTTTCCCAGCCATGTCATGTAATAACTCAATATATCCCTTATTGCATTATCACATTAATTCTACTCAGCAAAAAGTGGAATCATCTTTCCCTGATACAATTGTTTAATCTGAAATAAATATAGTGATGTGTGATGTTGCTTTTAAATTAAGCAGCACTTTCCTGTTTACAGGAGTACTGGCCCAATTGAAAAAGTATTCTTTACCTGTTTTTACTAACCAAATAAACTGCCCTTAGCTGTACTAAAGAATGCTCTTTGGTGTCCACTGCCAAGTCAATGGAAACATACATAGAAAAATATAAAGAATCAAAAAAGCTGGCATGTTGTTCTTCCATTAATCTATTTTGGCTATATACACTGCAACATGTAACTCTACCAACAGTGATCCGGATTGGCAGTACATTAGACTGGACCAAAGTCCTACTTTTCCTCTGTTGTTCTGCTGCTGAAACATTCTCACAGCCCAAAGGAATTTAAAACCAGGGTTTGTGCAGTGTTTGGAAAGCTACACCAAAAGAATATTGTTCAACTTTTGAGTTTTTGTTTTTTTTTACTTCACTGTCCCAAGGCGCTACAAAAGATTATAAACCTGCTAGAGAAAAGAATCAAAAGAAAAATTTCATATATATTTGATAAAATGTATAGGCTTTAAAAAAATCACATCACATGATGATTCTTTTTAACACTCTATCAGTTGACTGCTTTGATAGAACCCCCTCCCCATAATTATAAAAATCTCTGTCCTATGAATTAGTTTAGTAGATCAGCTCCACCGGAGTCAGAGGAAGACTAGAAGGAAAGCGGCTGTGATTGTCATAGAGGACTGTGTGTGTTAGGAATAAGGGAGGCAACTAGTGTAACAGCAGAACAAGACAAAACAACACAGACAAAATATTATCGGAGCCAAGCAATACAACACACAATGAACAATCACTGCGGGGCATGTTAGACGGTTGATGTAATCATGTCTAGTGATGGAAAAAGGCTGATCCCATATGAATGACTTTTTCTATTTAAGTAAAAAAACATCATAAATATTATGTTGGCATCACTGGTGTCAAAACACCAACGGGGTTAAAGCCTTGACTAAACATGCAAACGCCATTAGTGTTCTTACCTTACTACTGAGAGAAGAACGCGTCTTTCCGACAATCAACGTGTTCAGACGATCACAAACACACACACACACACAC